>NC_054824.1:101008358-101608358 GCF_018345385.1 Vulpes lagopus
ATTACAAAGCATTTTACAAATATGTTTGTAAAATATACATGGCATTATTTGCATTTTATGAATGAAATCTATCAGTCACATAATCCTAGAGGCTTAATAACCTAAAGTTAAGTGGGCCCCATTTGCTACTTCCCTGTATTTGGAGAATGACAATTTTGCTAATTACTGCCTTTTCAATTGTTAGCAGCAGGACTTGGACTTGGCTGCAGATTTTAGCAGTGGAATAATACTTAGTGAAGTGGCCTAAATTCAAGAGGCAAGCTAAAAGAGTATGGCAGTACCATTCGAAAGACCTTCCCAACAGGAAACAGCTTAACATGTTTGCTCTGTTCCATTTACTGTGCGGTGCTGTTTTGTCAGCTGCTTGACTTAAAGATGCCCACGTGCTTCTCCTCTCCCCTCTGGGAGGGGAGGCAGCAGGTGCAAGGATCAAGCTCCTTTCCTGATGTGGAAACATGGCATTCAGCAGAGGAGGCAGGGACTCACATCAGACAATAGTCGTCAAGAGCACCAGCCCTACAGGGAAACTGTCAACCTCCTGCACTCTTGAGATCCCAACCTCTTCACCACCCAGCTTACCCATCCTCCTCTTCAATTTGATCCTCAGGAATGATCCCAACTGTGGGATCAGCAAGGTTCGAGAAAATAAGGAAATAAGGAAAATGAGACAGCGAAATATTTTTTTTACCGCCCTTTTAGAATCTATATGCTCCTGGAAGTGTTATATTTGGCCCCTGTACCACAAGGCAAAAAAGGGGGGAAATCTGAAGGGGTTAACACCAGCTTCATTAGGTGGTAGCTGGTTTGTATCTGAGGCTTTGTGCTCATGCCAGTCTCAGGCCTAGGTAATTTATAATAGCCTCGAGTTCCAATATAAAAAGCACATAGCTGCAGGGAGACATGTCAGCTTCCCTTACATAGCCTGTCATTTCCTTGGAAACATAATAATTAAGATGTCTGGTATAACTGCTTCTGCCAGAAATATTTTTAGATTTCAGCCCATTTCAAGAAACTCTAAATTCAAGGAGGGAATTATTAAATACTGCATGACAAACTAAGGAGAGTACTCTCACAGGTTTGTTCTGTCAAAAGGAACAGATACTTCATCTAACTCTCTTGACAGTAAGTAGAGAAATACCTAGACTTGAATTAAAAATAAAAGAATTGGCATCGATTTGATTAGAGCAAAAGCATTTGAGATGGGAGAGAAATATTCACTCTTAATCAAAAGCAGTTTTTCGGGTTAAAGACTGACACAACTTTAAAGGTAGAGTGGCACCCTCCGCCACGCTCAAATTAATGCAGCTGTTTCTTCCGATTACCCCCATTATGCATAAACAAGCCACTTACCAGAGTAGGGAGGGCGCTACTGAGGATGTCACTTGGTATCCATTTGCTTGCAACTATCAGAAGAGGCAGTGCATGACATTCGCATGGTGGATTAACCTCCTGGAGATATGATAAAACTGTCTACTGCATTAAAATAATTACCTTATAATAAGTCTAACTCATAAAAGAATATCATTAGTTATTAGCAGTTAAAAGGAAGATTTGAATTCAATAGGTTAAAAATAATTTAAAAGAGAAGCTGAGAAGTACCCTTTAACAGAGAATGCTATTTTTCTGACCTCTTTCAGGTTTTCTTAATAAAAATCCTTATTTTTAGGTGAAGACATACGTTCAATTACGGTAAAACAGTCAATAGCTATATGATGATAGCAAAACCTATATTACATTTTTATGATAAATATCGAGAGAAAGAGTAAAAAGGTATTCAGATTCAACTAATTTGTTTGAAACCTACTATATTCCAGATCATGTGCTAGGTGACCGCCCCATAGACACTTCTGCTTCAGTCCTCACAACCATCTAGGGAAGGGCCCATTCTGTCCCAATTTTTAAGTAAAGAAACCGAATCTCCACAGTCTCATCTGAATCTCAACAATCTCATTATAGTTCATAGAAGGCAAATCTGTGATTTTTCTCTACCACTCTCAGTGATTTCTCTTTGAACTACATTTCTTTAAAAATTTCCTATTAGTTTTCATGGAAGACCATTAAAAATATCATACTGAAATCTTTCTTTCCTCAAAAATAAATGTTAAAAGGTATTTACCATAACTCATTGCACAAAAGGGTCCTCTGAGAATGTGGAGAATTCATTTGGAGGAGCCATTGATTTTACAGTAGAACTAGATTCAATAGACTGAATTTCAAAATGTGACTTAAAGGCTTATGTAGACTTTGCTAACACAAATTCAAGAAGCAGAACCTTAATGATGTAACATTAGTTTCCCTTATCTTGCTCTATTTTTCTTGTGCACTCATCACCTCTCTACCTAACACTACTTCTCTCGATCTATCTGTAGACCTCCATGTAGATGTAGCCATCTTCCTGTCTGTCTGCTATTCCTCCCTCTGCTCCACTAAAAAGTGAGCAGCATCTTGAGAGTGGAGAACTCTCTGTTTGGTTCACTGGTATTTTCCTTCACCTGATTCACAGTAAGCTCAATAAATATTTTTTGGATGAGGAAATGATGCACATATTGACTTTCAAATAGGAATGTCTGATTTATAGGTGCAGTGGGTTGAATAGTATCCTCCCTGAATTTATGCTTACCTTGAACCTCAAAATGTGACTTTACCTAGAAATTAAATCATCCTGGACATAGAGTGGTTTTAAATACAATGACTTGTGTCCTTATGGGAACAGGAAAGGGCCCACATACACAAGGAAGAAGGCCATGTGAAGATGTAAGCAGAGTTTAGAGTGATGTTACCACAAACTAAGGAATACCTGAGACCCCTAGAAGCTGGAAGAGGCAAGGAATATTCTTCCTCAGAGCCTTCAGAGGGAGCAGGGTCCTGCTGACACCTAATTTTAGACTTCTCGCCTCCAGAGAAAATAAAATTCTGTGTTTCAAGCCAGTTTGTGGTCCTGTTAAGGGAAATCCTAGGAAACTAATAAAACAGCAAAGTTCATTTTGTGTTTCAGGAATTTTTTTTTTTTGTGTGTGTGTGTGTGTGTTTCAGGAACTTGACCAAAGTGGGCTATGAGAAGAGTTTACCAGAGCCCACTCTTTCTAGAGAATCAAACATGACACATGAGATGCATAGATGGCTAAGATTAAATGGTACTGAAAGAATTTACAGCTCCTAACTTCAGGGGAGATAGGAAAAGCACATAGACAATTGTGAGTCACAAAATAAGCAAGTTCGCTAAATGACAGTGAAGCAATATAAGTTAGGAGGTGTGAAAAAAAATCAGTATTTTATTGGTTGTGAGAATCTGAGATAATAGTTGATTCCTCTTTAATATATAACTTGGTTGCTCCTATCTTAAAATAAGACAGCATGGCTACTGTGAGTATAAACACATCTGTGGGGGTGCCTGGGTGGCTCAGTGGTGGGGCATCTTGTCTTCGGCTCAGGGTGTGGTCCCGGGGTCCTGGGATCGAGTCCCACATCAGGCTCCCTGTGGAGAACCTGCTTCTCCCTCTGCCTGTGTCTCTACCTCTCTCTGTGTCCCTCATGAATAAATAAAATTAAAAAACCCCACACACATCTGTGTGTGTATGTACGTACACACATGCCGTATATGCCATGCATATATTGTACTCGTCAGTAGCCTATTATATCTGTATTTATGTGTATGTATGTGCACACTCACAGCCACACATGTGTAATAAACACATGTATACATAGACAAATTATAAGAGTGCCTAGCCTAAAGTAGAGGTTTATTTATTTATTTATTTATTTATTTATTTATTTTTATTTTTATTTTTTTTTTAAAGTAGAGGTTTAAAGTGAAGAGTCATTTCTTTGTCCTGACTCACTTTTTAATTTTCCTAATTTTGAATTACTATGTTTTTATATGAATTATTTACTTCAGGTCTCCAACTAAGATTAATCACTCACTGATATGTGTACCAAAAAGTGTTTAGTCCCTAAAATTGTGGCGTGCACACACAACCATTCTCTTCTTTTCTATTCCCTATTTTTATTTTCTAGCTTCAGCTGAGTAAATCTGCTCAGAGCACCAAACACACTTGTCAGCTGTACCCTTCTGCAGTTTTTGGCAGGTCCCCCTGCCTTGGTTGGGCCTAGAGGGTGCTTTCTTGACTTTTATGGCCTTCAGCAGGGAGGTTATCATATGCTGGCTTGACTGCTGCTTTGGAGACTGTTTTCTAAAACACCTGTCCTTTCTGATGTTTTACCTCTCCCTACCAACTGCAGTAAACTTCCTGTCTTTGGGCCTGAGTTTAGATTTTTACGGTCTTACGTGACTTCTTTTGCCAAATATATATCATCCATTTGCACAGAGGTGCACAGCAGTGCATGCTCGATTTGAATAGGGGAAAGCAGGTAGCCCTATTTCACAAGGTTAAATCCTACAGGGATTTTCCTCATTAAAATCTTTTCATCCTTTTGTCAGAGATTATGTCGAAGGTAGGCACTAAATGAGGATGAAAAGATATTAATTGGAATCAGAATGCTTGCCTTCTTGGTCTTGAGAATGCAATTCTGATGAGGAGTCTTGGTTCCTCAGGTCCAATTCACAATTTTTTCATCTAGAAAACAAGTAGATGCCTCTTAGATTATATATCAGACCACCAATATAATAGTTGTAATGATGGTCTAACAGTATTTCCAAACAGGTAAAAATTAAAGTTATTTTTAAGTCCATGCTGCTAATGGTAGTACTATCCAACGTTTACAGTTCTACCAACTTCACTATAACAGACTTAAACCTACCCCAGTGTTACTTATTTACATTTAAACTTGCTTTTGGAGCAGGTGATTCTGGGGAGAAAATACTTAAGACTTTTATTAGAAGCTTTTGAGTTAATGAGACCTTGAATTACAGTATTTGGTGTGTTTGTGTACTTGTGTTTTAGGGTATAATTTCAAGTTACAGCTACAATATAACTTCTGGTTTAATAATAATTTATTAAATTATTTCTGTGGAGGCAGTGTGTCTGGGTTTCAAAGATTCACTTATATAATTCATTGACAGCCACTGGCCCAGTGTAAAATCAACGCTTTTCTATATTCACCGACGCTGTTGCTAGCTGTACCTCACAATTTCCTTTTGGATCACATTTCTACAAGTTCAAATCATGCCCACTATTTAAGAACTGACTCAATTGTCATTCTTTTTTGATATTCTTTTAATTGGAAAGTATAAACACATTTTCTGTATTTTGGAAACAAATATTTGACAAAAGCCATGTTTTTCAACCACAATAGTAAAATCATTTTAAGAACGAGCTGTACAATGGTTTCACTCCCACTTACTAAGATAGGACTAACCAACCCTTTAACAGGTAATACTATCACATACATAATATGCCTGTAAAGATACAGCTTAACAGTCATATCTAGAATATTAGTGTGTATATTTGAGATGACTTCTGCCAAAAAGAGCTACTTCAAATTTTCATTGAATAAATTTTGAAATGTGCAGCCAGTTTGCAATCAAATTTGTCATTAGTGGCAAAACTATCACCAGTCCTTTTTTATTGGGAAGCACTTGGGTCACACACTCGGCATCATTACACCTCTTTGCTCTCACATCTCTGTTCTTATACTTTTAGCTTAGAGTGCACAGTAGATTGCAAATGTCTACATCTCTGTCATCCCCGTCAGTGAATAGCATAAGGGCAAAATCTGATCTATTTATTTCTGCGTCCTTGGTAACCGGGACAGCTGTAGAGTTCAACTAGACAACCCTTGCACTTTATAAGGATGTTTGAGTTTAAAGAGGTTAAGTGATTTTGCCTCAGAAAATAAAACTGCCTCTTGACAACAAGCTAGACTTTTGCTTTTTTTCTAATCTAAACGTTGATAACAAAGACATTGACAGAAGACTATGAATGATTTTCCACTCACTGAAGTGGATCTTTTGCCTACAGTAGACAACATTACTCAACAATATTTAATAAAACTTGCTTCTGACACTATAATATCCACACTGTGGATTATCCATAATAAATTACTCTTCTGACAACCACTGTATTCTAATTGAGCTCATCTTGCCATCAATTGCTATGTTAGGAGAGAAACTGATACATTTTAATTAAAGAACATAAATATTTTTCTAAATATAATCATGAGGCTAAATTTTCTTGCTTAAATTTCAAACATGATGAAGCAAGCCACACTCTAGTTCTGAATAATGAGTGAAGTATCTATGAGATGTAAGAGTATGCTGCTACTTATCTGAGATATTTAAATTTGATTAATCCATGGTTATTTCATGAAAAAGTTTCAGTTTAGACAATTCTACAGGAGATGGATATTTCTTTTTTTCTAACTGGCAACATCCAGTTCAGAAAGTACTCCTTATGTCATTGATCTGTAAAGACTTTGATGCCGTGCTTAGTTGTGTTCAGGTGTACTTCCCTAGTCCTGACCAAGAAGGAAATATAGAGTGGATAAATTTCGTATTGCAAAGTGTGGGCATGACAGTTAACCAGGGTCTTCTGTACCAATTTTTATAAGGATGCTAGCACTGGTGAAGAGATTGTGGAGGAAATAGATATCTGGATGTCTCAGAATTCAGTTTATTTTATTACCCACTCCTTGTCCACTTAGGAATTACTTTATTTTCCATTTTGACATTGCTATTTTCACAGTCTCATTCTTTTTGGTCCCTTATGACCCTCTCTGGAACTGAAAGCTGGACTATCTGCTGTGGTGGTGTCTCTGATTTTGCTCTTCCCCTCTGACTTTCACAAACTGAATAGATATGCTGATTAAGTCCCTTCAAATAGACATCAAACATTGTCATTAAAATCCCATCAATGAAAGAGTTTTCAGAATTGCATTTGTTTTCCATGATTTGCCCATGGGGCTTTTCAATAAAAAGAAGATTTCCCATTTTAAAAGATTGTAAAATTGTTGCAAGCTTCAACTCCCTGAAGACTTTAATCTAAATAAAGGTCACTGCTACCCTATTATAATAGGGTCCTTGCTGAGAAGGACCAAGAGAAAACAAAATTGGCAATGGAATCTCTAGTCATAAATATATCTGCAAAAGCTTATTACTTCAGTTAAAAACTCGGGATATTACTATTTCCGCTGTGCCAATAACAATAGTATTGTGAACTAGTGTGGATCTGTCTTCACACCCTCAGCACCTATTCGGTAAGTTAATGAGCTTTGTAGCTTTTCCAAGAACTGCCAATAACAACAGTGAAAGAAATACATATCTCTAAAAACCAAAGCTATGATTATAGCTAGTAGGAAAGTTACCACGAAATTTCAACAGGACCAAACATCCCTTCTAATGATTATGTTCCTTAGAAAGAGCCATACTTTGATGTTACTTTACAAATATAGCAAAATAAAATGTGTTTTAATAATCTGTACTGTCAAGGATAAGAGGGTAAGTTCTGAAAAAAATTTAAATAATATAATTTTATTAGAAGGAAAACAAATGCAAATGCACCTTTCCTCATTTACCTTAGATTCCTATGAAATTGGGGAACTGGGTTTACAGAAGTTTAACCAGTTTTAACAATATGTTCTGGTTACAAATTTTAAGGATCTTTAATGTATTTAAAATTGCATGCTGTGGGATGAATTCTGACTCTTGGAACTTAAGTAGGTTATGTTAGGAAAGTAAAATCTTACAATAAGTTCATTCCTAATTAGTAAAGAATATGTCTTTCATTATGTTTCCTACACAGTTGTGTTAATTAGTACTCTAAAATTTTACTTCTGTATTAACCATAATTAGGTATCTATCTTTACTATATATTGCAGGACAAATTGTTATCTCAATGTGTATTCTTCTAGAAACATTAAATAGAGTCAAATGTTAATTACATTATTATGCCTTTAAAAAAAAACTTGCATTACTTTCCATTGCAAATGTTGAATCTGGATTTGGATTTCCTCTTACTAGGATTTGCTTTTCTCACAAGATGCTATTGTGTGAGCTATGTCATGTGAATGATTTTAGAAGAAAACACATTTAAGGAAGTGAGTTTGATTGTCAAAAGGCAA
The DNA here is from genome assembly GCF_018345385.1 of Vulpes lagopus. Classification (NCBI taxonomy): domain Eukaryota; kingdom Metazoa; phylum Chordata; class Mammalia; order Carnivora; family Canidae; genus Vulpes; species Vulpes lagopus. The sequence continues at coordinate 101,016,375 of NC_054824.1, forward strand.
ACACTTTATTCACTCCTTTTTTTTAAGATCAGGGAATGGAGTAACTATAAAGTTATCTGATATCATTTTCTTTTAAGCACCAAACTTAGCATTTATTTTAACATAGGCATTTTTTGAAAATTGATTCTACTATTTTATGCCTTTACGTAGAGAATATATTAGTGAAAACTTTTTCTTGTTGCTCAAGGTTATAATTATGGATGTTATTGCATTCTTTTAAATAAAATACCTTTAAAATTACTGAAGTATATAAAATTGTCTACTCCTACAATTAAAAGGCCCTAAACTTCTATGATTTGCAAATTCTGTACCAGTCTTTCAGAATCTCTGGCACCTTAATCAGTGAGAAAATACCTAATTAACTTTCTTTTTATAACTAAGAGTTAGTATCCAAAAGTCATTAATACAACACAAGCTTTGCTTCAGAAAATATGAGTTTGAGTACAGGGGCTACCTAGAACTCGGTTAAGTTAATAAACTAATGAAGCCTCAGCTTCATCATCAGTAAAGCGGCAGCAATTAGAGAATGTAACCTATAGTGTTGTACTGAGATTCAATTAAAATAGAGCATACAGAGCTGCTAGAGTAATAATAAGCAGTCAAAAATGTTACCTATTGCTAATTCTATGACTCTAGGAACAATGCTGATTAGATTGGACATTTGAACTGAAATCTGAGAGTTGAAAAGTCAGCTATGCAAAGACTGAAATTAAAATATGCAAGTGAAGTTGCAGCTGAGAAGTCCTTGAGTTAACAAGAACATTTTTGAGTCATAGAGATGAAGTTAGTATGCTTTTAGCAAAAATCTGAGAAACAGTGGGTGATGTGAGGACCATTCACGAGGGGCCTGTACAACATGGTGGGAAACCTGCTTATTTTTTTAGTGTGTCAAGAACCATTGTATGAGTTTAAGTAGTGGAATAGTCGTGATTTGACTTAAATTTTTTAAAAATTGCTCTCATTTGCTTATCTATTCTGTGTAGATAAAAGTAGGGAAATAGCAAGAGTGTACTATAGGTAAGAACTGCAGATTAGGATGATTTTCACGGAGATTAAGAGAAACAGATGCTTGTCTCTTAATGTTTCATTGCTTAGATACCATAATTATTTCTGGTTCTCTATGAGAAGTAGAGGCTTGCTCATTTTCAGCTGGGTGCTTTCCACTTGCCAATGTTCCCCTATATAACTGTATAGATATTTATACATTACCATTTTATGATTGCTACATCTCCCTAAGTTTGTTGTGGGTTGACTTGTGACCCTCTCATAAACTCATGGCTTGAAGTTTTAACCCTCATTACCTTGGAATGTAACCTTATTTGGAAATCGGTTGTTGCAGTGTAATTAGTCAGGTTTAGATGAGGTCATCCTGGAGCAGGATAGGCCCTTACTCTGATGACAACTGGTGTCCTCATAAAAAGCACCATGTGAGGAGACATACATGTACACAAGGAGAACAGCATGTGCAGGTTTCAGTTTTGCTGCCAGAGTCAAGGAACTACAAGAAACTAATAGAAAGCCCTGGACCAGATCCTTCTTTGGTGCCTCCAGAGGGAACATGGCCCTGCTGACACCTTAATTTTGGACTTCTAGCCTCCAGAACTATTAGACAACACATTTCTATTGTTCTAAGCCACCCAGTTCATGGTTGTTACAGAATAATAATCATATAACTATAAGATATTACTATCATCTTGAGGAAACCAAGGCAGAGAGGTTATATAATTAATCTGAGGTCACATAATAGTAAATATTAGAGCTAAGATTTAAGCCAGCAATATGACTACAAAGACTGAACTTAAAAAAAAATTTTTTTTAAAAGATTTAAGTACTTTTTTTATTTTGAGACAGATGAGTGGGGAGAGGAGGAGCAGAAGGGGAGGGAGATAAGACTCTCACGCACACTCTCCACTGACCATTTAGCCCAACGTGGGGCTTGGTCTACTGAGACTGAGATCATGACCTGAACTGAAACAAAGAGTCAGTGGCTTACCTGACTGACTCACCAGGTGCCCCAAGGCTGAACTCTTAATGATGTGAAACTGCCTCAAATGTGACATGAGGGTATCTCTCGAGTGTAACAAATTATCTTATGCCTCTATTTTTTAAATCCGATACATAGAAATTAAGGTTCTTCTATTAACAATGGAAATATTTCAAGAATCTTATTTTGAATTGATTAATTTAGCTTTAAGTATAAGTGTACTTGTTGGAATTTACAATAATCTTTACACTTATGGTAATTTTTATATTTTATGATAAAGCATATGATAAATAAACTTTCTTTAGAAAAAAATTAGCATTTGGGTGTCTGGGTGTTTCAGATAGTTAAACATCTGACTTGTGATTTTTGGCTCAGGTCATGATCTTATGGGTGGTGAGATCGAGCTCAGCGTGGTGCTCTAAGCTCAGCACAGAGTTTGCTTTAGTTTCTCTCTCCCTCTTCCTCTGTTCCTCCCCACCATGTGTTCTCTCTTTCAAGTAAGTAAATAAATATTTTTTAAAAAGGAAAAAAATTATGGTAGACTGTCATATTAATTCAATGTTATATATTCATAATAACTTGAGAATTTGCATTCTCTCCTAGCTCTTTTAAAGGTTTTTAATAAACTGTGAAATTTAGAAGCCATTATTTAGCTTTTTATCTCCTAATACAATTGTCCAATTATTCTTTCATATGACATGTAGGGATGTGATGTACAAGTAAATGTAGTTTGTGACTATTTTTTAGTCTTACTCTTCCATTTTTGTATTTATTAAAAGTTTAAACAAAATATGTATGTTTCCATCAGTATTGTTAAGAAGGAGGATCGAAACTGAATTTAAAAGTATAAGGAACATTATGGTGGCCTTGTGAAAAAATGCACTTGTTTTTAGGGCTGTTTTGATTCTTCATTATCTCCTCTACTGTATTTGTATGCTATAAACTTTAAAGATCATATTATATTAAATTAAATATTGAGTTGTAGATTATAATTAACTTTTAAAGATTTCTTATCTAAAAAATTCAGAAGCGATCTTAATAAGATCAGAGAAAAATAATCTTATTTTAGTGACAAACATAGGCATCCATCCATAAAATAAAAATAATTTCAGAAGCTATGAAGTTATCTACTCCTACTGTCTAATACTGTAGTAGAGGAAATTTTGAGACTCAAAAAGAAATCCTGTGCTAAATTTTCTTTTTTTAAACATTTGTATATATTTATTGATGAGAGACATAGAGAGAGGCAGGGACACAGGCAGAGGGAGAAGCAGGTTCCATGCAAGGAGCCCGATGTGGGACTCGAATCCAGGAATTCGGGATCATGCCCTACTCCAAAGGCAGGGGATCAACCACTGAGCCACTCAGGCATTCCCAAAACTTTCAAAATGAGTTAGTGGCATAGCCTAGAATATTGGCATACTGGTTTCTTGACTCTCAGATTTTGTACTTTTTGCTACATTATGCAGCCTGTCATGACTTCAGTATATTAGGAAATAATTTTTTTAAATCTTCTTGTTCTGTATCCTGTCTACTTGTACTATGTATTCCTTCCTAGTTGAAAATGTTCCAATGGTCATCATTGCTATTTAAAAGCACTCTTAATTTCTTAACCATTGTTTTTGAATTCACATTGCAAACTTTATAGTTTGTTTTTTCTTGAGTATGTATTTTTCTCAAATGATAAATTTGCCTGTAAGTAGGAAAAATCACCTTTCTCCTATTCCCATTTCTATGTCCATTGCTCTTGAGATATGCTCCCTAATTAGACAAATGATGGTCATCTAATTAACTGAACTCTAATTTTGATATGTCTGCTCACTACCTTTCTTTTAAGCGAGACAAGCCCTCGGGATATTAAAGCTTGTCATTGTAGTTTCTGACTGAGAAGGGTTATAGTTCACATAATTGCTGAACATTTTATTTGTCATTCAGCCTTTTCCATGCTTCTTGCTAGGAAAGTACTACTTGCTGCAAAAACCATATTTGTGTTTTAACCTTTCTGACCCAAGCCAGCTCTTAATTGCACAAACTAGATCACAGTCACAGGTACACAGTTTCTATGTTGAAGGCAAAAGCAGATATTATAATTTTAACCACTCCATACTAACTCTGTGGTTTTTAGGGCAAAAAGGACAAGGGAGAGCTTTTAGGGCATCCCTTCTTCCCACTTACATTGCTTTAATATAATGATTCCAGCCCCATTTGAAAAAAATATCCATAATATTTTGGAACAATTTGGAAAATTGTGTTGCAGTTGGATGGTTGGCCATAAATACAGTGATAAGGCCACCTCAATTTCCGTCATGCTGCCCATAGTCCGAATGTATTTCTCATTATTTGGTTTGAGGAGTATAATCACTGCCTTATTTCTCTTTCCAGAACATAGCTAGACTCATAGCTAGGAGGAGACAATAAATAATAATTCAGGTCAGGAGACCTGAATAAACGCCCCATAAACAACATGGTTCTTCTATGGGATAATGCATTTTCCTTAGAAATACCTAAAGTCACAGATATTATTTTAGCAATTATTAGAAATTATATAATGAATGCCAATGTACAACTTAAGGAAAATAATCATTGCAGGTCTCATTGCCTTTAAAACAGAGTTTTCATCAGGATAAAGGAACTGTTTGACATCTTTTCATATTGTATTCTGTGAAACACTTAGCAACACAAATAATTTTCAGCAACCTTAGGGCATGGCTCCTCTCGGATTTCAGAAAAACAATGTTTTCGTGGCAAAATAATGAACACCTAATAAGCATTAAGAAAGCTCCTACTGGTTGATTAGCTGATCTGTCTTTATGTGTGCCATTCTTCCATTCATTAATATATTTGATGACTACTCTCCTAGGAAATGAAGGAAAATTGTTTTTGCCAATTAAAACATTAGCTAATCATGTGATTAAAGTGAAGCCCAAAGAAGCAGAGTCCAATTAAGGTTTTCAGGGAGTACATCAAGGTCTACCAAAAAAACCTTCATTTTTTTGCTCCCACATCCTCTTCTCAACTGGCTAGGATTCACAAGTTTGAGGAGACAAGACACTGAAATTCTTTGAATATGTACTCTTCTGCTCACTCTACATAGTTATTAACTAAGACTAAGTCATTCATTATATTAAAAGTAAATCTGCCTGGGTAGCTCAGCGGTTTAGTGGGGCCTTCGGCCAGGGGTGTAATCCTGGAGACCTGGGATCAAGTCCCACATCACGCTTCTAGCAAGGGACCTACTTCTCCCTCTGCCTGTTTCTCTGCCTCTCTTTCTCTCTGTGTCTCTCATGAATTAATAAATAAAATCTTAAAAAAAAAATCAAGGAATACAGATAAGAGCAATAAAACCCATCACCCTAAATCCAACCACACAAGGTAAGCACTGCTATTATTTTTTATAAATTCTTTCAGATATTTTTCCCATGATTTTGTGTTGATATCAGACTACAGGCATCATAATACACTCTGTTCTATAATCTACATTTATTACTAAATATTTACTAAATAAGTAAACACTCTTTATCAAGAAGCATATAACTACATTTTCATTTTGTAGGACTGTATATATTTTAATAGTCCTAATATTCCATAATTTTGATAAGCAATCTCCTACTGTAGATCTTAACTTGTTTCCAAATTTAAAAAAAATTACAAAGAACCTTCTTTTATGTGGTTAGTCAGATATTTAAAATGATTTAAATATCTGATCTCATGGGTTGAGAGGTTAGCTCCGTGCTCAGTAGGGAGTCTGCTTGAAGACTCTTTCCCTCTGCCCCTCCCCCTACTCGCATGCACTCTCTCTCCTCTAAAATAAATAAATCTTTAAAAAATAAAATAATATGATTTACATGAAATTTTATCTTTAGCATATGTCATATTATTTTTTTGTATTTGAATATTGTCCTATATTTTATCTTCATTAATGATGACATATTGATATTATTGCTATATTTTAATTTACGATCTTCCATAATACCAAATCTGAATAATCAATTTGTTTCCCACTCATTTCATGAACAATGATGTTACAAAGAAAAAAATGTATTTTATGTATTTTTCCCATGTTATCATGTAAGATATTTAAAAAGATGTGTACTAGGAGTGCCTGGGTGGCTCAGTTGGTTAAGAATCTGACTTTGGCTCAGACCATGATCCGAGGGTCCTGGAATCAAGCTCACATTGAGTCTCTTCTCACCGAGGAGTCTCCTATCTTTCTATTTGCCCCTCTTCCATGCTTGTACTCTGTCTCTCTGTCAAATAAATAAATAAAATCTTTAAAAAAAAAAGGTGTATACTAAACAATAAAATTAACAACACAACCTTTTTTTCATCAAACATTTCAAAAGCACAACTGGCATTTTATTTTCCTATAAGTGGATGGCCCTGAAGATTACAGTGACTATGAGTATATTTTGATGTCATTGTCAGAAATTTCACCCAGCATTGCTTTTGGACCATCAATGTAATTGTTAGCGTAATGAAAAAAAGGCAAATAATGCGTTAGTATTATTATGAAAATAGTTTTCACTTTAGGTCTCTCCAAAGAAACTTAAGGTCATCTCTCAGCCAGCAAATCACTTTTGTCTAGCACTGACCTACTGAGAATGTGTTTGTTATGTGGTCTGTAGAATTATTCTTTTACTAAATATCTACTGAGCACATTTCTAGTTTAGTGGGAATATATCAGTTAGCAAAACAGTCAGTTAAATTCATTGCTGTCTTATTTAAAGTGCGTGAATGAATAGCCATGATATATAAAAATATTTAAAAATATTGAATAGAAGCTGATCAGGAGTATTGCAGAATATTGTAGTTGTCATTTCCAATGAATTGATTTTTTTATGAGCACTTCAATTTTAAGTCTGGCTTTAAAAAAGCTTGGTAATTGGCTCATGACTGATGCATTTTCTCTAAAAAGATATCTCTGGTATAAACTTTGTTTATATCTTTCAACTTTTGATTCCACTTTGAAAGTTATTTACTAAATGAACTATTTAGAAATATTGGTGCTGCCTATTTTTTGGAAAGCTAATATTAATGAAATTTTGTCAGCTAGTATAAAACAAAGAAAATGGCTTAGGCAAATGCCATAAGAATCCTAGTGTTAGGGAAATATTCAGGAAATGAAGCTTACTCAGTGGATCACAAAATATTTTTATGAGTTCTTAGTGTGTGTTCTCTCTTAATATCCCAGTAAAATATCTTTGTCAGGAAAAATAACACAACTGAAAATGATGCAATTAAATCAGTGAAAACTGGGATCCCTGGGTGGCGCAGTGGTTTGGCGCCTGCCTTTGGCCCAGGGCGTGATCCTGGAGACCCGGGATCGAATCCCACGTCGGGCTCCTGGTGCATGGAGCCTGCTTCTCCCTCTGCCTGTGTCTCTGCCTCTCTCTCTCTCTCTCTGTGACTATCATATATAAAATAAAATAAATTTAAAAAAAAATCAGTGAAAACTAAGACTATGACTAACCTATTTCTAAAATCTGAGAATTTTGACTGGGTAAAAACAAGTAGAGACATATCAAGAAACATAATAGTGGCTCATAGAAGTTATTCTATCAGGTAAGCATGGTTTGCCTGGAAGTAGCTACAAAGCCTCAAACCTTCCCAGCAGATTGTTGCTTGCTGGCTTAAAGATGCCTTATTTTACCTACTATAAAACCTGAGCAACTAGAAATAAAGTACACTTTCATACTTATCAGTTTATACCTTTCCAAAAACTTCCTGAGACTTCCTCACTTATATTCAACCTATCAGAATGTTGAGTAGGTACTGCAGGCCATGGTTTTCTTCTGGGAGTTATAGCTCCACCACATAAGATTTATAACCAAAAACAAAATCCAAAGGAGCCAAAGGGCAATATATTTTCAAATTAAAATATCTAAAAGGCAGGCTTTAGCGAAGTAATAGCACCTCAGTCCAGGATATTTGTCCTGAATAAAGGTACTAAAGATGTCAGGCTTTATGTTAAGAGATGTATTCATTCATCTCAGGCTGTAGATTGGAGAGCGGGATGCTATAAGCACCAGATGAATAGTGGCAATAGCAGAGGAATAGACCCATTTTTTTTCCTTGGCAAACATTGGGTCTGTTTGGCCCTATATTTTATCAAAGATAAGCAGAAAAATACTAAAAAATCCAAAATGTAGAATATATCTTGAAAAATAAAAGTATCATAGACTTGTAGGAAAAGCTGCTGAAAATCAAATGAAGGAGAAATAATTAGAGATACTAGATTTATATTCTTAAAAAGGTGTATGGAAATAACACCACTATGAAAACTAAAGTGAGAAGTCATAAAGTAGCATCTAGAAGAATGAGAGGAGGCCAAAGATTTAGAACATCCTATTGAGATTTAAGCATTCCAATGCAAGTAGAGAAATTAAAATGTAATTGAAAGTATAATAGCAAGATTATGATCCGTTCACTTAGGAGGGCGGAAAGAACACTGAGAAAAATCGCAACAGTGATTCACAGGACATTTCGAGATGCTCCCCTAGAAAATGAAGTGTAAGACCAATAACACAAACTTTCTAAGAATGAAATGTCTGGCCTCGGGGATAAAGAAAAAAGGCATAAACGTCTATTATGAGTTGAGTAGCATAAAGGAGAAAACTAATCAAATATAACAGAAGAAAAACAACTTCCTGATTTGATAAATTACTTTGGTAGCTGTCCCTAAAGTGCTTACTGAGTCTAGACACAATTAATGAAAAGAGAATCATGGCTATATTTTGAGTTACAACAATAAAGGAAAAAAATTACCGACATACAACTGTGCAAAAGCTACCAGGTTAACCAGGTTACTTACAAAACAGAAAAAAACATTTCAGATTATATTCAGATTTGATCTCTGAAAGACTAAATGTCAAGAAAATGTTGATCAGTATTTAGAGATTTTTAAAAATTTAAGTTAATAATTATTTGTTACCCAATAATTCTGATTTCAGAACATTGAGTACATAGAATGATCTCAATTTCCTACACAATAATCATAGAAAAGATTCAATTTGTCAATATAAAATGTGTGTCAAACGTATTGTGTCTACACCCAAGAACTTGACATTTTTGCTTCCTGTGGCAAATACATTCTGATTTTCCAGATAGATGCCTTAGAATTTTTAGACCTGATGATATTAAAATTTCAGATTATTCTACTATCTCCATTTATCCAGATTTTGTTCTCTCCAAATAAATTTTTGTTTGCAGATTGACTGGCCCTGTGAGATACCCACAAAGAAAATTTTCTAGCAGGAAAACTTGTGTCCAGATTTCCTTTGAAGTTTTAACTTTGTAGTTCTTGAATATGGATAATTTGGCATATGATTTATATGTCAATCCAGAATATTTTTTAAAAAGCAAGTCCATCCCTAAGGAACAGAAATATTCTTAGTTTGTGAGAAAAGTAAGTGTCTAGAAGATTTAGGGCAAAACTTTGGACTGTGAAATACTTACTAATGGATGTGAGGCTTCGGTGGAACCAAATAACTCTTTCTCTTATTTAAAATGATTTAACATTGGGTTAAAAACATTGAACTCTTTTATTTTCATAGTAACTACAGGAGAAAATTCTACCTTTTCTTCATATTTTATATGAGATAACCGAGCCTTTAAAAAGGAAAATTGAGGGATCCCTGGGTGGCGCAGCGGTTTGGCGCCTGCCTTTGGCCCAGGGCGTGATCCTGGAGACCCGGGATCGAATCCCACGTCGGGCTCCCGGTGCATGGAGCCTGCTTCTCCCTCCGCCTGTGTCTCTGCCTCTCTCTCTCTCTCTGTGACTATCATAAATAAATAAAAAATTAAAAAAAAAAATAAAAAGGAAAATTGATAGTCTTCATAGTTTGTTGCCTTGAAACCCCCTTTAATTAGCATATTATATAGACATTTGTGCAATGTGCAGACAATAAAAATTCACTTTCATATAAATTCAACCAGCACTTTTAAAATCCTGTTTTCACAAATTGAAATTTACTGTACTCATTCTAATTTCTGGCATTTGCCTACAAAGCAAATAATATAAGCATGTTATAAATTTTTTAAAATGTTATATCTTGAAGCAAATAATATGATGGTTTCTGAAATTTGATGTGCAGTGAAATCTCATGAATCCTAGATTATTCCACCAACTCTTCTATTACCTCAACTTCTCCTAGACATACTCAATGGATAAAATTGAAAATAATCAGTTACAGTTTTCTTACTAGTATCATCAGTGAAGCATCTATCAACTGTTGAAAAAAAATATGAGAAGCTCAGGTTTCTTAAGTGGGAGAGTACAGTTCATTTCAGACATACTGCGACAATAAACAGGATAAGATGAGAAATCTTCTCTGAAGGCAGCATTTTGAAAATGCCAGTTTGTTGATGAAGGCTCAAAATCTGGAAATGATACACCATAGGTCTGTGCCTGGCCTCTGAGTAATTTCTCCCTTTTCAAGAAATATACTCCTGTGTGCAGTTGAGTGGCCTTCTTTCTATTTTTCTCTGATGGATACTTGATGAATCTGTTTATATTTAACTAGAGAGTTAGTGGAAGCTAGTTATCCCTTGGCTAGAGGTACATACTATAGAAATTCATTGATTCTCGCTTTGCAAGATGTGGTTAGTAGAATTATACATTTTATTTGGATAAAATAAAATAGAACTGAAATTGAATATACATCAAAAACAAATGTTTTCTGAAACTGAAGCTTTGTATAAAGCAAGGACATGAAACATGTCCTTACATGTATGAAATAAGGAGCTTTTTGTGGTAGGACTGCTAAAGTCAGAGAAAATTATTATGCCATATAAAATAGTTTTCTGGTATGAGTTATATCTCTCTTATGGGAGAAATAGAATGAAATTGCTTACTTATGTGTGTGTACAAAGACTGGCAAAAACCATAATGGAAAATAAAATTACACTTTTTGATCTTGAGACAAAGCTGCATATATCATTACCCTAAAAACAGTGACTTAAGAAAATGGTAAACATTTATTATCCCTCAGAGTGTTTGCAAGTCTGAAGCATCTTGTCTGAACCACTATTCAATTGGGTTGGTCTATTGCTCAATGACATTAACCAGGGCTACAGTCTTCTTCTCAAGGGTTGATCTGGGACTGGGAAATCCACTACAAAGTTTACTCATGTATTTGGTTAGCAAGTTGGTGTTGGCTGTGGGTGAGAGGTCCTGGTTCCTCTACAAATGGGCCTCTGTGCAGGACTGCTTCATGTCCTTATGGTATAGTCTCCCAGAGTGAGTGATTCAAGAAAGAAAGGCAGAAGTTTTAACATATTTTTTGACCTATGTTCAGAAGTCACATAGCATCATGTCCACAATACCTAATTAGTCCACAAATCAGTCTTGTTCAATGAGGGAAGGAACTCCCCAAGCATGTAAATACGAGGAGGTGAGACTCATTGGAGAATGGTAAGTTCAGTCATCTTTTGGCCTCCCAATGATACATGCCTGTTTGTGTCCACCCCAAAGACAAAAATCCATCTGTTTTGTCCAAAGACTCCCCAAATACATCTGTTATCATCAGCAGCACAAAGACAGGATCTTGTTTTTGAAATCAGGCTTAGGTATGGATGAGACATCTCAGGTATGGTCACTAGAGTATAAGTCCTCTTGATTTGAGGACTGTGACCTTAGGACACAAGTTATTTGCTTTATTCCAACTTGTGCCCCATAAACTCAACATACAATACTGGAGTAGGCAAAAAATTACTGCCATGGACCTTCTTATTAAAAAGGGGGAAAAATGGGAAACACACTTATCTATTCCTTTCTGAAATCCAGAATGACACACATAACCAGTTTGTAGAGTAGGGCTTAAAAGTTCGGGAATGACATACTGTGGCTCAAGGAACTGTCCTCTGAGTAATTTCTCCTTTCTCATGAAATATGGCCCATGTTTCCTGCCAATGGGCTTTCTTCACCTTGCTAACTACCTATAGAATTTTTGGCTTCTAATAGGCTTTTTTCTTTTATAAAATTGAGATATAACTAACATATATCTTATATAACTTATATATGTAAGTTTCAGGTGTACAACATGTTGATTTGGTACATTTATATATTACAGTATGATTACCACCTCCGCAATAGCTAACACTTCTAGCTCATTGCATAATGCCCTCAAGGTCCACACATGCTGTTATCCACGTCAAGATTTCCTTCTTTTTCATAGCTGAATAACATTCCATTGTGTGCATGTGTGTTTACTTCACTTCTTCTGTATCCATTCATCCCTTGACACACACAAATTGTTTCCATATCTTGACTATTGTAAATGACACTGCAAATATATGGCAGTGAGGATATTGTTTCAATATCCAATTTTTATTTCCATTGGATAGATACCCAGAAGTGGTATTGCTGGATCATATGATAGTTTTATTTTTAATTTTTTGAGGAAGCTCCATACTATTTATAAAACTAGAAGAAAGGGGAACCTGGGTGATACAATCAGTTAAGCATCCAACTCTTGGTTTCAACACAGGTCATGTTCTCAAGGTTGTGAGATTGAGACCCATGTTGGGCTCCACCCTCAGCACAGAGTCTGCTTGAGAATCTCTCCTTCTCCTTCTGCTCCTACTGCTCATGCTCTCTCTCTCTCAAATAAATAAATAAATATTTTTTAAAAACCTAGAAGAAAATATAGGGAAGAACCTCCTTGATATTGGTCTTGACAATGAGTTTTTTGATACGATACCCCCCCCCCCAAAAAAAAGCAACAAAAGCAAAACAACAAATGAGGGGCTATGTGAAACTAAAAACTTTTACATAGGAAAGAAAAAAAAGAACAAAATGAAAAAACAAGCTACAGAATGGAAGAAAATATTTACAAACCATATATTGGATAAGAGGTTATTGTCCAAAATATATTAGGATCTAATACAACTCAATAACAACAACAAAACCAAACAATTGAATTTAAAAAATGGGCAAAGGAACTGAACAGACATTTTTCCTAAGAGGACACCCAAATGGCTAACAGGTACATGAAAAGATGTTCAACCTCACTAATCACCGGGGGGATGCAAATCAAAACCATGGTGAAATATCACCTCATGCATGTTAGAACAGCTGTCCTCAAGAAAACAAAATGTATCAAGTGTTGGTGAGGATAGGGAGAAAAGGAAGCCCTTCTGCATTGTTGGTAGGGCTTTATTCAACTGGTTCTGTCATTGTCTTTTTCAGTTTAAGCTGGTAGTATGATATAATTCTCTTAAAAGTCTTTTGGGTCTTCTATAATGTATATTGGATTAAATTCAAATTCACACACACACACACACACACACACACACACACACACACACACAAACACACACAGAGTCACCTGCAAATCACTTTGAGATCAGTACTTCTCTACACGTGCTTCTGGTTAGGCTGCTGAGCAATACTGCCTTGCATTCTTAGAAACCATTAATTGACATTTCAGTTTTCTGAGGCATTGCCCTAGGTATGCCTGCGATTCTAATGAATTTAACAGTAAGATCCTTGGTTTTATTATTAAACTGTTTATTAGTAGACAACAGAATAATAACTTGCAAAAATATCCTTGTCTCATTCCCCGAAACCTGTGAATATGTCACTTAACATGACAAAAGGGACTTTGCAGATGTGGTCAAGAGAATCATTTTGAGATAGGAGATTATCCTGGATTATCTAGATGGGACCAAGGTAATTATAAGGGTCTTTATAAAGTATCCAGAAGAGTCAGATTCAGAAAAGAGGATGTGAGAACATAACCCTCAGAAAGGGGCCATGAGCAGGAACTGTGGACAGCTCTCGATGCTGAAAAAAAAGGAAAAAGAAAAAAAGCAAGGAACAGATTCTCTCCTAAAGCCTCCAGAAGAAATGCAGTTTTAGTAACACCATGATTTCAGTCCTGTGAGACCCATTTTGGACTTCTGATCTCCAAAATGTGAAACAATAAATTTGATTGTTTAAAAGCTCTATGTTTGTGGTAATTTGTTTCAGCAGAAATAGGAAATTAATACAACTGTTTTTTTTTTTTTTCCTGAATATGCCTTTGATTTGGTTCTGCTCAGATGAAATTGCTTAATTTAACATGTTTTGCCACCTGGTGGACCTGGGAGTTTTCAAACCCAGAGATCGTTGTTCCCTTATGTTCAGCACTACTTCTTTTTTTCTTTTTAAACTCATTCTCTTGCATTTTACTATAACCGAGAAGAAAGTAGGTGGCACATTAACACTCTGCTTGCAATTATCCTGATCTGGACTATACACTCCTTTAAGGAGTATGTTACCTCCTTTCCAAATTATATCACACACTTTGTACCACTACATAAGCTCTTGCTTTCTCCCCCCCCACCTTTTCCATTTATTATGAATAAATCACTGAGACTTATGTAAATGCTTATCTGAATGATAAGTTAAATTTTGTAAGAAACAATTTCCAAAATAGTGGCACTCAATATGTACTATAGCTTTAGATTTTATAAGACCAGTGAAATAATAAAGAATTCAAACTAATTGGGCAATTCCATTTCAAAACTAAATTATTAGGATTTAAAAGTAAGAATTTTATTGATAAATACAAGGCTAATTTATATAATGGTTATGTTGACTTCATCATTATAGTTCATCAAATATTTAATGTATTCTATTTTGCTATAGTTAATGAAAATTTTATTTACTTATGTAATAATGTCTATTTTCTTTAATACTATATTGAAATCCATATACAATGCATTTTAAAGGTGTGATAATTATATTTTGATTTGCACAGTAATAGTATTTACAGTATTTCATAGCATAACATAATGTGTTATGCTGTAAAGCATCGACATACAATTTTTTTTTCAATTTTATTTTATTTATTCAATTTTGTGCATGTGTCTCAGTGCTGGTTCGGAGAAAATAAACTTGGAATTATATGCTTGCTTGGTAAATACGTGTTATTAAATAAGTAGTTTCAGTGTAAAATATGATTTTTACTAAAATGATACACTTGGATTAGTACAAATGAAGCTTTTCTTAAAAGTTCTGAATGTACTCTGATTATTTCTTTAGGACAATTTCTACTAATTCTTTCTCTTGTTATGTTTTTCATTAATTCATTTTACCACTGATAGACTATTGAAAAAATGGAACTTACAAATTATACTTTTTCCACAAATTGTTTGTAAGTGGACAGGCACACAATGGGATTGATGTTATTTTATTGGTTACTGTTATGTACACAGCAAACATCTAGCTGATGTAATTTCTACATTTTCAAAAAGCCAACCTGCTACAGATAATCTCACATGCTAGATTGATACTCTGCTCTCATATCCTGCTCTAATCATCGTTCTTTAAGACCAGTTATTTTGTCTCTGGATATGTGAGGCCAGATAGAAAGAAGTCATTTAGATTGCTAACACATCCAGCCATTAACAGCAATGGGTATACATTCCTAAATTAGTTGGTCATGGAACGGTCAGGACCTGAATGGATGTAACAGAAGCTAGGTAAATTTACTGCATCAGTTATGGAGTGTTGACCAAAAATTGCTGACTTGCATGGACATTGGAGCAGCATATATAGCAAGAGGTCAGGCTGAGGGCATTGAGTGCTTCAAGTTGGATCCAGGGATGCTGGAAGGGAAGTGAGAGGGCACTGAAAACTAACTTGGCCTATTTCAAAATTTTGCCTACAGCTGTAATACACCTCTGTAAATATCTCCATTACTGATGTGTGCCTGTCACACCTGTCATTTTGGCACATCATCATTATAGTCTACATCTTCTTGTGTGTGGAACCTGACTGCTGCTAACTGCCCATCCCCATGCTCTCTAAAAATCTTGCATTTCCTTCCTCATCTCTGACTTTCCTCTGTGTCTCCGCCACTTAAATGCATTAACATTTAACTTTATAATTAATTTCTATTCTTTTTCCAACTAGCAGCTCTCATTTCTCCCTCGTGATTCCTCACTTAAAATTAAATACCTCTTGACACCTGTGATTTCTCCCTATTTGGAAACATGAGAAAAATTATAACCTAAAGGTAATTGCAAATTTCTTAGGGCAATACAAATTTGGTAATTAATGGAAAGGATCACATGATTGCTGGATGCCCAATATAAAGTAATTGAATGTGTGACTGAGAAAGCTTGACATATTTACATTAGTTGTATATAGATACATTTAATTGTTTTCTAGCTAACCCAACTGTGCTAATCCAGATATGATTTGTCCATCAGAATAAACTGAATCTGAGTATTATATCAAATCATGTTGTTCTAATTCTGATCATTTTAGAATACAGAAAAATAAAATAAATTATCTCATTTGTTCCCCAAAACTTATCTTCTCTGTTCCATTTTTATTTAAAGAAATGCCAAGTTGAACTTTTTTGTATGAAATGTATGGGAAGAATGTCTTATAAGAGTCACCACACAATTGCTCACAATAAAAGTCTATGTGTCATACTTGAGTTTTTTTTTCCTAATTTCCAAATTCAACCTACTAGCAAATCCTTTGGCCTTACTTTAAAATATTTTTTAAATCTACCCATTTATATTCATTTCTGGTTCCACCATCATAGGCCAAAGTATCATTTATCATGATCTCATCTCTGATACACTGTAGTAGCCTTTCAGGTTTTGTTTTGTTTCGCTATTTCTTTCTTTCTTTTTTTTTTTTTTAAAGATTTTATTTATTTATTCATGAGAGACAGAGAGAGGCAGAGCCACGGGCAGAGGGAGAAGCAGGCTCCATGCAGAGAACCCGACGTGGGACTCGATCCTAGCTCTCTAGGATCACGCCCTGGGCCGAAGGCGGCGCTAAACCGCTGAGCCACCCGGGCTGCCCTGTTTCGCTATTTCTATGCTTGCCATTTTTGCAGCCTTCTAATTCATCCAAGCCATGTTAACATTTCTCCTGAATCCTATGGGCCATCCCCAGAATAGCTGTGTCTAAAATAAAATATTTTGAATCACAGGGAAATAATTACATTTAAATATCTCCTAAAATATTTGTAGAATGTAAATTGATGTATATCACTAACCTGTGCAATGGATTTTCATTGAATTAAAAGAAAAACCTAGGGGCACTTGTGGCTCAGTGGGTTGGGCATCCAACTCTTGATTTTGACTTAGATCATGATTCAGGGTTATGGGACTGAGCCTTGCTTGTCCCTCTTCCTCTGCTCCCCCCACCCTGTCATACTCTTTACCTCTAAAATAAATAAAATCTTTAAATAACAACAACAAACAAACGAAAAACAAAACAAAACAAAAGAAATAGAAGAAAAACTAAGCTACTTATGATGATGGGTGAGATTCAAGTGGCCTACCTGTTCAATATCTACCGTCTTATGCCTTGCTTACCAGTCTCTACCTAAAGGCTTTTTAAAAATTTTCCCTCAATATCCAAATGCTGTTTGTCTCATGATGTTTCAACTTGATGTTCTTTATTTCTTTCTTACATGTCACCTCCAATCCTCTGCCAATCTATATTCTTTTTTCTCATACACTCAGTTTCCATAAGCTAAAGGTGCATAAAATATTGGTTCTAATCTTATTGAGTAAATTAGTAATAACAAATAAAATGTGATCATTGCTTTCAAAAGGCCATTTGTTTAAACCTTCATTCCAAGGGCCTTTAGATTTTTTTTTAATGATATTTTCATTGTGTGAAAATTTTGACATTTTCCAACACAATGTGTTGTATATTGAATTTAGGCATGATAAAAATGCAGTATATTTTAGGGGGCACAGTATATATTTTTTTAATTTTGTTTTATTTATTTATGATAGTCACAGAGAGAGAGAGAGAGGCAGAGACACAGGCGGAGGGAGAAGCAGGCTCCATGCACCGGGAGCCCGATGTGGGATTCGATCCCGGGTCTCCAGGATCGCGCCCTGGGCCAAAGGCAGGCGCCAAACCGCTGCACCACCCAGGGATCCCCTGGCACAGTATATTTTTATAAGAGTTATTGACACATTGAAGTAGGAGAGAATGGAATTTTTTATTAATCTTTTGAAATTGCTTTGTCTATACTTCTTTAAGATATAAAAAAGCAAACATACCAAGAGCCATTTTTTATAATATATGGGAAAATCCCAAAACTTAAATATTAAAACTGATAGCTTTGTGGTCTAATGAAGTATATAAAAATAAGGTTTTCCTTTAGCATATGCTATGATTGAAATTAGTGATTCATGAAAACATATCATTGCTTAATTGGCTAAGCTCAGCGGTATGTACTAATCATCAGTGACAAAAATAGGAGTTAAAACCACTAACTGCCTAAAATTATTGAAGGGTGGTTCAAGAAAGGAGTTATCTGGGCAAGAGTTATTTATGAAAAGAGTCAACTGAGACTAAGTGCAGTAGCATTCATTAAACTAATGAGGGGAAGCTCCTAAAATCACATTTTAAGGGCATTTCCTTAGGGTCAGAATTCAACTAATGCCATTTTATTTTGATGTGGTTCATTGAAACTGAGTCTGGCATTTAAAAGATTGGGCACATTATGATTATGAGTAGAAAGTGGTTATGTGTTTCCTGTCAGAGATTTAAAAAACAAACCACCAAAATATAGTTCAAATTTCTGATGAAATTTGTTCAGAAAATTTTTATCTAATTTATCTAAAATGATCAAGTTTTGCCAACATTTCACAAGTTTCCTTGTGATTTTACTGCATTTGATTTTGTAGATGAAAGAGCAAAATTTCTCATCTTTCCATGCAAATAGATATGAGTAAGATCAATGCTTTATACATGAAATAGTCCATAATCTATAAAAATGTATCCAGATATGTTTGCTATTTTTCTCTTTTCAAAGGGAATATTTAGGCCACTAAAACTAATACTATGTTTTCAACATATATTTTATATAAGCACATGAATAAAGAACACTTCTGCTTCCTTTGACTTCAAAACTCTATGAATCTATTTTGAATGAAAGATGGATGGATAAATGCTTTAATATTATCTTATTTTGTTATTTTTATCAACATAAAATAAGGAAAATAAGAATAACACAAATAACAATGTGAACAGCAGAGGCCTTCAAAATGGTGAAACTTATAAGGTATGACTAATAATTTAAGTCAAAATGGTATGAATATGTGCAGTTCGATATTTTCTTGTCTTTATCAGTCCAGCATTAGTCCTTTAGAAAGATGCTTATGAAAATATCTATGATTGCTAAGTCCACACTGGCAAGGATGGGGGCATTTAGCAAAAAGTAGGCTGTTGTATATATAAGTTGGGGATAAGTAGGGTGGAAGCCAGTTGTATTTTTAAAAGGTCACAGTTATAACCTATGTTCATTTCTTGTGTTAACAGAACAGAGTTGATAATTATAAATCAAGAGTTTTGAAAACCAGTGAAACATTTCATATCTGTGCACAGATTTGAAATTCCTTACCCCATGAGAACATTATTGAAAATATATCTGTATATGTTTTGTTACTAATGGTTTCATTTTGTGATTATATCCTTAGAATTCAACACTTGGCTGGTCTTACAATTTGTTGACACCCCCCGCCCACCACCAAAAAAATAAAACAAAATAAAATAAAATAAAAAATAAAGAGAAAAGAATGCCCTTTTTTTTTCTGGGTAACAATATTGTTATGATAGAGCCATTTAGATTTACTTTTGTTTGAGCTAAGGCTCCACCTTAGTTATCTTGACCAGTGTGCAATTTCTCTGTATTGTAGCTCTTTAGTGATGTTTGAGTACATTTTGGGTAGCATAGTCCTACTTTTTTGCTGACTGCTCAAGAAATCATGAAAAAAATTTTTTCCAAGTATAGTTGTTAATCATTGCTCCTATTTAATGAACCAGGTAACAAATCCTGACAATATCTTTTCATTGTAGAGAGTAGTAAATCATGATGGTGGGGGCCAGGCTTCTCAAACTTTTCACTACTATTCTCTCCTTTAGGAGATAATATTACAAATTATTCCTAGAAACTTGTAGCTCTAACTCACCTGTGCTTCACAGGTGAAATTTTCTTATCTTCCATATTTTCTTTCTAGTTTTCTTATCTTCCATATTACAGATTTCCCCTGCTATCGGAAAGGAAAATGTTCCTATGAAAACTTTCATAAGCCAAAATAGCATCAAGTGAAGAAGCAATTACCATTAATTTATATGGAAAAACATTTTCAGTGTTACCAAATCCCCAAAATAACCTCTCTTAGGCTTTCTTGATAGCTTAGGACACACCTTGCTAACAGATGCACAAAATAAGTCAAGATAAAACACAGATACTCCACAGACACAGTTGAAAGCTATGGAAGCAAAAAGCAAAGCAAAACAAAAACAAAAACCAGAAAGCTATGGAAGCTAAATGTTGAGATGCCGAGTGTGTAGTTCTGGGGAAGGAGCCTGGCAGGGCCACTCTTGCTGCTTGGGTGCGAGCTGCCTCTGTAAGGGCTTGTGGCAAAACAAACACGAAATGCTATTTTTGCTTTCATTCTTTTTTGTAAAATCGAAAATCCTCTCCAGATTTCTCTCAGTTCGTGCAAACAGGTACTAATGTAGTCTTGCATAAAAGTGAAACGGTGTAACACAAGCTTTGAAATGTGGAAATACCTATATGTTGGTATTTTTAGGTCTTCTGTGTGAGGCCATAGAGGCCGAGTCATTCCTTTGTGCTGCTAAGGTTGATGTTAATGATGGCAGCAGTGCCATGAATACCCACTTCAGGTAGCGATCAGCAGGGCCCGGGTGATGTTGAGGGTGCCAATGTCTGTGTTTAGATGCCCTTTACAGGTAGTGAGTATATAGGGCTAATGCATCAACACCCAGGGTGCCAAATCTTTGTTTTCCTTCTCCTTTTATTTCCATTTATATAGAATTCTTATGTTGTGACTGAAATATGAGCCTGTGAGAAATTACTAAGGGACAGACTTGGAGACAATAAATAATTCCTACTATTTGAATTACCCTTCTTTTCAAATTTGGCATAATGACTATGAACCAAATTTGGGAGATTCTACATACTTTTTCGTTAAGGTGAATTCCTTTGTGGGAATCCTCATATCCTCTTGCCCAGGCAAAGATTGATTCCTAGGCTGTGCACTGTATGGTTTCAAACTTGAATTCCTGCTGCTTTGAGCTATGCAAGCCAATTCCATCAACCATGACATGGAAAAAAGACATTAAAAAAAATTTTTTTTTTGAAACAAAAAAGCACTGTGCTATATCTCGTTGACTATCGCAGCATTGGCACAGAAAATGTGTTACTACTCCCTTTTTTTCCTTTTATAACCAGAATCTGTATTTGCAGGACACTCCACTTTGAGGATACCCCACTATTTATTTTTTAAGTGTTAATTACAGGTTTCTTTTGGTATGTTTTGCTCTACTGAAAAAAAAGAGGTTGGAGGAGGAATATATCATGGCAATTGCACCGCTCAGTAAATTGATCCATTGCTATGTGTATGTCTGTGTACATTTATGTCTGTGCTTAAAGCACCATCAAGTATTCTTTTTTATTAATAAAAAAGGGTGAAATGTGAAGAGTGATTGTTGCCCTTGTGTTTTATTTGAAAATATAGCTATTAAAATCATTTGACAAATCAATAGATAACTTTTTCACAACTCAAGGATCAGTTAGTTAAATATGTTTAAAGTAGAGGAATAAATGCTATCTAGGTTTCTTTTTTTCCTTCCTTCCTTCCTTCCTTCCTTCCTTCCTTCCTTCCTTCCTTCCTTCCTTCCTTCCTTCCTTCCTTCTTCTTCTTCTTCTTCTTCTTCTTCTTCTTCTTCTTCTTCTTCTTCTTCTTCTTCTTCTTTCTTTCTTTCTTTCTTTCTTTCTTTCTTTCTTTCTTTCTTTCTTTCTTTCTTTCTTTCTTTCTTTCTTTCTTTCTTTCTTTCTTTTTCTTTCTTCTTTCTTTTTCTTTTCCTTCTTTCTTTCTTCTTTCTTTTGCTAAAGACATGCAAGGTCTTTTTTTTTACCCCTTTCACTTACTTTCTTCCTCCTCTCAACGCCCCCTCCACTTCTGACAATCCTCAATCTGTGTCTACATATCTATGAGCTTGGTATTTTTTAAATTCGACATATAGGAGAGACCATTCTTATATAGATATACACACACTTTATCAATTATCCACTGATGGACACTTGAGTTGTTTATCCACATCTTGGCTCCTGTAAATAGTGCTGCAGTGAATGTGGGGTGCATATATCTTTCCAAATTAGTATTTTCATTGTCTTGGGATAATACCCAGAAGTAAAATTGTTAGAAAAAAAATATTTTATTGAAGTTCAATTTGCCAACATAGTATAACACCCAGTGCTCATTGCTTCAAGTGCCCACCCAGGGTCACCCAGTCGCCCCATCCACTTGCCCACCTCCCCTTCCACTACCCTTTGTTCATTTCCCAGAGTTAGGAGTCTCTCATGGTTTGTCTCCCTCTCTAATTTTTCACACGCAGTTCCCCTCCTTTTCCTTATAGTCCCTTTCATTATTTCTTATATTCTGTATGAGTAAAACCATATGATGATTGACCTCTGATTGACTTATTTCACTCAGCATAATACCCTCCAGTTCCATCCATGTCTAAGCAAATGGTGGGTATTTTTCCTTTCTAATGGCTGAGGAATATTCCATTGTATACATAGACCACATCTTCTTTATCCATTCATCTTTCGATGGACACCGAGGCTCCTTCCACAGTTTGGCTATTGTAGACATTGCTGCTAGAAACATCGGGGTGCAGGTGTCTCAGTCTTTCACTGCATCAGTATCTTTGAGGTAAATCCCCAGCAGTGCAATTGCTGGGTTGTAGGACAGATCTATTTTTAACTCTTTGAGGAACCTCTACATAGTTTTCCAGAGTGGCTGCACCAGTGGCTGCACCCCCTACCAACAGTGCAAGGGGGTTCCCCTTTCTCCACATCCTCTCCAACATTTGTTGTTTCCTGTCTTGTTAATTTTCACCATTCTAACTGCTGTGAGGTGGGATCTCATTGTGGTTTTGATTTGTATTTCCCTGATGGCCAGTGATGTGGAGCATTTTCTCATGTGCTTGTTGGCCGTGTGTATGTCTTCTGTGGAGAAATGTCTGTTCATGTCTTTTGCCCATTTCATGATTGGAGTGTTTGTTTCTTAGGTGATGAGTTTAATAAGTTCTTTATAGATCTTGGATACTAGCCCTTTATCTGATATGTCGTTTGCAAATATCTTTTCTGTAGGCTGTCTTTTAGTTTTGTTGACTGTTTCCTTTGCTGTGCAGAAGCTTTTTATCTTGATAAGTCCCAATAATTTATTTTTGCTTTTGTTTCTCTTGCCTTCATAGATGTGTCTTACAAGAAGTTGCTGTGGCCAAGTTCAAACAGGGTGTTGCCTGTGTTCTCCTCTAGGATTTTGATGGATTCTTGTCTCACATTTAGATCTTTCATCCATCTTGAGTTATCTTTGTGTCTGGTGTTAGAGAGTGGTCTAGTTTCATTCTTCTGCACGTGGCTGTCCAATTTTCCCAGCACAATTTATTGAAGAGCCTGTCTTTTCCAGTGGGAAGTCTTTTCTGCTTTGTTGAATATTAGTTGACCTTAGAGTTGAGGGTCCATTTCTGGGTTCTCTATTCTGTTCCATTGATCTATGTGTCTGTTTTTGTGCCAGTTCTACACTGTCTTGATGGTCACAGCTTTGTATTACAACTTGAAATCTGGCATTGGGATGCCCCCGGCTCTGGTTTTCTTTTTCAGTATTCCCCTGGCTATTCAGGGTCTTTTCTGATTCCACACAAATCTTATTTGTTCCAACTCTCTGAAGAAAGTCCATGGTGTTTTGATAGAGATTGCACTGAACAAGTAAATGGCCCTGGGTAGCATTGACATTTTCACAGTATTAATTCTTCCAATCCATGAGCATGGAATATTTTTCCATCTCTTTGTGTCTTCCTCAATTTCTTTCAGAAGTGTTCTGCAGTGTTTGGGGTATAAGTCCTTTCCCTCTTTGGTTAGGTTTATTCCTAGGTATCTTATGCTTTTGGGTGCAACTGTAAATGGGATTGACTCCTTAATTTCTCTTTCTTCAATCTCATTGTTAGTGTATAGAAATGCCACTGAGGGGATCCCTGGGTGGCGCAGCGGTTTAGCACCTGCCTTTGGCCCAGGGCGCGATCCTGGAGACCCGGGATCGAATCCCACGTCGGGCTCCCGGTGCATGGAGCCTGCTTCTCCCTCTGCCTATGTCTCTGCCTCTATCTCTCTCTCTGAGTGTGACTATCATAAATAAATAAAAATTAAAAAAAAAAAAAGAAATGCCACTGATTTCTGGGCATTGATTTTGTATCCTGCCAAAAGCTGAGAGAGCCAGCATTGCAGGCAGGAAGATGCCAGAAATTATGCAAGAAGAAGTGAGGTGTCATTTCCTGGAGCTGGGGGAGGGGCATCTCCTGCTCCCCTTCAGCCCCAACCCCCTCCTCCAGCCCCCCGACCCGTCCCAATTTTGGTTTCATGCAATAAAAAGGCCAGACTTTTTATTCCATAAAGCATGAAGGGCAAAACTCAAAATAAAAATATATTTCAAGTCCATGACCAGAAAACTCCCACCCCTTGCCATTTCCAAAAGGACGTTTTATGTACGTGACACTTTTTGTTGTTTGTTTTGTTTGGGGTTTTACCGTTACTGGGATTTTTAAATTTTTTTTCAGGGGGGTTTTTTGGGGGGAAAATTTTTTAAAAATGGAAGCTTCTAGCAAGCCCCCCCGCCTCACCCCAGTCAACCTCTTTGCTTTCTTCTTTAAAAAAAAAAAGAAAAAAAGAAAAAAAGGCCAAAAATTGCTGTATGAGTTCTAGCAATCTTGGGGTGGAGTCTTTTGTGTGTTCTATGTACAGTATCATGTCATCTGCAAAGAGGGAGAGTTTAACTTCTTTGCCAATTTGAATGCCTTTTGTTTCTTTTGCTGCCTGATTGCTGAGGCTGAGACTTTTAACACTATACTGAATAGCAGTGGTGAGAGTGGACATCCCCGTCATGTTCCTATTCTTAGGGGAAAGGCTCCCAGTGTTTCCCCATTAAGAATATTTGCTGTGGGCTTTTCATAGATGGCTTTAAGATGCTAAGGAATGTTCCCTCTATCCCTACACTCTGAAGAGTTTTGATCAGGAATGGATGCTGTATTTTGTCAGATGCTTTCTCTGCATCTATTGAGAGGATCATATGGTTGTTGTGTTTTCTCTTGTTGATATGATCTATCACGTTGGTTGTTTTATGAGTGTTGAACCACCCTTGAATTCCGGAGAAAAATCCCACTTGGTCATAGTGAATAATCTTCTTAATGTACTGTTGGATCCTATTGGCTAGTATCTTGTTGAGAATTTTTGTATCTGTGTTCATCAGGGATATTGGTCTATAATTCTCCTTTTTCATGGGGTCTTTGGAATCAAGGTGATTCCATAAACAAGTTTGGAAGTAAAAACATAAAACCTCATATCCTGGCCTCAAACCTTCATATCCTGAAGAAGGATATACATCACAATACAAGCATAAAACAAGTTGGAAGTATTCCATCCCTTTCTATCCTTCAGACCAGCTTTAGTAGAATAGGTATTATTTCTTTAAACATTTGATAGAATTCCCCTGGGACGCCATCTGGCCCTGGACTTTTTTTTGTGTCTTGGGAAGTTTTTGATGACTGCTGGTTATTGGCCTGTTCAGGTTTTCTATTTCTTCCTGTTCCAGTTTTGGTAAGTTGTGGGTTTCCAAAATTGCATCCATTTTTTCCAGATTGCCTAATTTGTTGGCATATAGTTGCTCACAATATGTTTTTAAAATTGTTTGTATTTCCTTGGCATTGGTTGTCATCTCTCCTCTTTCATTCATGATTTTATTAATTAGAGTCTTTTCTATTTTTAATAAGACTGGCTAATGTTTTACCTGTCTTATTAATTCTTTTAAAGAACCAACTCCTTGTTTTGTTGATTTGTTCCACAGTTCTGGTCTCTATTTCATTGAGTTCTCGAATCTTTATTATCTCTCTTCTTCTGCTTGGTGTAGGTTTTACTTGCTGTTCTTCTATTTCTTTAGGTGTGAGGTTAGCTTGTGTATTTGAGTTTTTCCAATTTTTTGAGGGATGCTTGTATTGTGATGTATATCCTTCTTCAGACCGCTTTTGCTATATTGCAAAGATTTTGAATGGTTATATCTTCATTTTCATTAGTTTCCAGGAATCTTTTTAATTTTTCTCTAATTCCCTGGTTGACCCATTCATCTTTTAGTAGGATGCTCTTTAACTTCCATGTGTTTGAGTTTCTTCAAAATTTCTTCTTGTGTTTTTTTTAAGATTTTATTTATTTATTCATTCATGAGAGAGAGAGAGAGAGAGAGAGAGAGAGAGAGATTGAGAGAGAGAGAGAGAGGCAGAGACACAGGCAGAGGGAGAAGCAGACTCCATGCAGGGAGCCTGATGTGAGACTCTATCCCAGGACCCCAGGATCATGCCCTGGGCCAAAGGCAGGCACCAAACTGCTGAGCCACCCAGCGATCCCCAAATTTCTCCTTGTGATTGAGTTCTAATTTCAAAGCATTGTGGTCTGAAAGTATTCAGGGGACAATCACAATCTTTTGGTATCAGTTGAGACCTGATTTGTGACCCAGTATGTGGTCTATTCTGGAGAAAGTTCCATGTACACTTGAGAAGAATGTGTATTCAGTTATGTTCGGATGGAAAGTTCTCTCTCTGTGTGTGTATATATATATATATATATATATATATATATATATATATGAAATCCATTTGGTCCAGTTCTAAGCAAACATCACCAAAGAAACCCAGGGTTTAAGTGATACACTGGACCTGATGGATTTTTTTTTTTTTAACGTCCTCACCAATACTCATTTCTTGTAATTTTGGTAATAGCCATTCTAACAGGTGTGAGGTGGTTTTGATTTATATTTCTCTGATGATTAGTGATGATGCACATTTTTTCATGTGCCTTTGGCCTTTAATATGTCT
This sequence comes from Vulpes lagopus, assembly GCF_018345385.1. Lineage (NCBI taxonomy): Eukaryota > Metazoa > Chordata > Mammalia > Carnivora > Canidae > Vulpes > Vulpes lagopus. The sequence goes on from NC_054824.1 coordinate 101,043,284, forward strand.
TTTTTGGGGAAATGCCTATTCAGGTATTCTGCTCACTTTTAAATCAGACTGTTTCTTTTTTATGACTGAGTTGTGTGAGCTCTTTATGTATTTTGGATATTAGCCCTTTATTAAATATAGAATTTGCAAATAGTTTCCCAACAATTCAGTTGCATCATTCAATAAGTTCATCTGTAGATGTGTGTATGTATACATGTATGTCTTGCTTAGAGTAACACGGGGATGGAAAATCAGCAAAAAGAATAGATGGATAGTATAGTAGTAAGAACATTCTCTATTCATTTGTTATATCATTTAATGATGCTAAATAAAGTTATGTTCAGTGCTATTCCCTCATTGAATGAGTACATGTTTCCTGCAAAATAAATGAACTGTAGCCAATAATATTATCATTGCAACAATAAATATAAAATAAGAAAATGTTAATGTATTGCTGTGCCATTTACACTTGTACCTCTGTTCTATGTCTTTTGGCCTTGATATGCTCTGTTAATTATCAACCCATGTTTAGTCCCTCTAAGATCAAACATTTGTTTGGGCTTCTTCAGGGTAATCCATTCATTTTGGCTCCCAAGACTAATTACAAAGTCAAAATATACTAAGTTCACCCATTGTATGCTTTCTGTTTTTTTTATAACATGACATTTATTCCAACTGATAGATTTTTTATTTTTCTAATAGCTGTATAACAATTGATCCTCCACCTTACTTTAATAGCATTAAATTCTTTACTTTTGTTTGCCAAGGGTAAATGTCATAGTAATTTTTCACCCTACCTATTGCCTTTTTAATATTCAAATTTACCTTAATTCTGACAAGTAAAACACCTAATTGTCTACAAAGTGGAAGATAACTCATGGCTTATTTGCAGTACTAATTTCTATATTTAAAAATAAACTATGAAGTATTTACACCATGTAATACTTTAGGTTATTAGTCTTTAAGAATTATATTTTTAAGAAGACTAATTTCTGAGTGAGCTTATTATTCTTATGTGATTGCACTTTTTTGTCTGTTTATTTTTAAACATTTAATGAATCCAGCTACTTGTTTTAGTCACAGATGCTGAAAAAAAGTGTTGAAAATTACATGCCCTTCTGATATCTGATCACTGACATATGAAACTTATTTTCATGGAAAGATTTAGATTTCCTCTTTATTCCTTTGTTCTACATTTCACCCTGTTATGCCTAATGTTGATGATTTTATATTACTGTCACAGCCACTCAAGGCTTTTTAAAATTTCATATATTTCCTTCTGTATTGTCAACATCTCAATTATTTATTCAAATAACTAACTTCTCCCTTGTTTCTGTTCTTTCTAAAATATCTATTAGTTTTTCCCTTTCAGCACTCAAAAGATGTTCTGTCACTTACTTCTCTGTCTCCGACTAATACTTTCTCCATGGTTCCAAGGACGAATTTGTTATTATTTGAAATGCTACTCCTCGGGATCCCTGGGTGGTGCAGCGGTTTGGCGCCTGCCTTTGGCCCAGGGCGCGATCCTGGAGACTCGGGATCGAATCCCACGTCAGGCTCCCGGTGCATGGAGCCTGCTTCTCCCTCTGCTTGTGTCTCTGCCTCTCTCTCTCTGTGTGACTATCATAAATAAATAAAAATTAAAAAAAAAAAAAGAAATGTTACTCCTCTATAGATAAGGTATCATTTCCACTTTTTTTTTGTTTTTTTTAGTTTTTATTTTAGTTTTTGGTAGTTTGACTATGGTTTGTTTTGGATTATGATGGATTTCTTTGGATTTATCCTGTTTGGGGTCTGCTCACTTCTTAAATCTGTAGAGTTTCATTTCTTGCCAAATGCCAAATTTAGGAATTTTTCAGCTTCGATTTATTCATGACTTTACCAGCCCTGTCTTCTTATCACTCTTCTTCTGGAATTTCAGTGACACAAATCTTATATCTTTTGTTATGGTTTCACAGATCCCTGTGTCTGTATTCATTTTTCCCCTCCATTTTTATCTCTATTGTTCAGATTGGATAATCATCCAATTGATTATCCTCTGCTATATTTTCCAAATTACAGTTATTCCAACAGAATAAATAATGTTTTCTTCAGTCTGCTGTTGAACGCATCTTCTGAGATTTTTAAGATTTAGTTTGTTTTCCGTTATTTTATTTTAATTCTGTTATTCTTTATATATTATATTCCCTTGCTGAGACTGTTTTTTTAAATTTGTTTCCAGCATGCTCATAAATGCTTACTGAAGCATTTTTATGATAGCTGCTTTAAAATCTTTGTCAGATAATTCTAGTCTTATTGTCATCTTAGTGTTCATATATAATTGTGTTTTTTTCTTTTTAAATATAGTTTGAAAAAATAAATATAGTTTGAGATCTTTCTGGTTCTTGGTCTGATAAATAATTTTTAATTGAAGTCTGGACATTTGGGTGTTGTGTTATAAGACTTTTTTATTTAAACTTTATGTTTTAGTTGGTCTCTCTGTTAGCTCTTTGCTGGGGCCACTACCTTATTACTGCCGAGTGGTAGAAGAAGCCTTTTTTACCCACTTGGCTTCTATTAATACCTTGGGGGCGGGTCCTTATTATTGCTCAGTGGGGTAAGAGTTCTGGGTTACCAGCAGGCCTCCTCTGGCAGTTCCCTGGCTGGGAAGGTGAGCAGCGCCTCATTGTAGCTCTCCATAGGACCTACACTGACACCACATGTAGGGGTCAGGGGGAGAACTGGTGTGCTTACTGCTGGATGATGGTGAGGAGACATTCTTTAGGCCCCTAGGACATGACCCCAGAGGGCGAGGGAAGCACCCTTCTTACTACCAGTCGTAGGGAGTGATCTACTCTCTACTGGTGCCTCAGGATCTTGTTAGAGCCCACTGGGGATGCCCATCCCAGGTCTCCACTCTGCTTTTACTGACTCCACTCCTGGTAGTGGGTGGATTGGGGCTCCTTTTTACAGACTGGTAAGTGTGGAAGTATAGGCTACCTCCTTTGTCTTTGCTGGTATGTCTGTGAACGCAGACCTAAGTTTTCCTCCTGTGGTAAGTAGCTAGCTAGAACTGTTATTCTTTTTTTTTTTTTTTTTAGAACTGTTATTTTTAAAAATTATTCTTAAAATATACTGTGGTGCCCCTTCCCAGATCCTTTGGGTTTTGTTGGTGATTTTACAATTTTTTTTTAGTTTATTCCCTATCCTGTATTTCCACTTTCTTCAGTATCAAATATGGAGTATAGGTGGCAAAAAGAAAACCCAGGAAAGTCACCACCATATTGGTTTGGGGGGCATAAGGTGCCTTGCCATCTTTTGTCCACCTGTCAATGATTTCTTAGATAATATCCAGGCTTTTTATTTGTATTTAGAGGGTAGAATAAGAAAAGATAAAGATGTATCAGCTCCTTCTTGGAAATGGAAGCCCTCATTCTGTTAATTTTTCACTTTTGCTGCCCTGTCCTTAATTTCTAATTCTTTTTTATTCTCTTTGATGCTTTATTAGAATGTCACTGATGTATATGTTGTATAGATGATCAGCATATCATCTTGTCAATAGAATAATATTATTTATATATTTACTTATAATTTTATTTTCCTTTTTAAATTAAACTTGTTTACTTAGAATTCCATTGCTTCTACTTATTGGTTTTATTCTCTTTCTTTTATATAAGAGATACTCCTCAGGAAGCTGAAACCTTGTCCACTTTTATTTATGTTCCCATAAGAAGTTAATCAGAAGTTCTAGTAGAGTGCACAGGCTTGTTAATGAATTGAACTAAATAACATGATTGGATAGGGACTCATCCATTACACTGGAGTCCTCTAAATACAGTGACTTATAATTTTCTTGTTTGGACAGATGGCACAGAAGTACTTGAGCCTCTGCAGTAGGGGACAGAAAGAAAGAAACAGAGGAGGAGGGAAGTAATGTTTTGCAGAACAACTGAGTATACTATGTCAGATTGTAAAGGAAAAAACAAAACAATGGAAGTGATGAGATAGAAAGAAATGGTAATAAGCACTCATGGAAAGCAAGACAAAACATGTATTACTTTTTATTGACAAAATGGATCAGTAACAGTAAGATATATATATATATATATATATATATATATATATATATATACTATTAGAAGTATATGGATAACAAAATGTTAATCAAGGGAAAATATGAAGGTAATTCCAAGGGAAAATTATGAAAATAGACCAAATCCAAACACAAACTAGAAATAAATATCTTAATAAAAAAACATTCTGCCATCAGTCCATGAAACACAAACAATAACAAATTGATTCCGTATTTATCTTTATCAAATTTAACAATGTGACTCATGGATATTATTAGTTTATTTTATTTCATAGTGACTAGCTATTTGGAACATTTTTTACCTAGAAAATAATTTAATTTTCTTTTTTTTAGTTTCAAGTTTTTATTTAAATTCCACTTAGTCAACATATAGTGTAATATTAGTTTCAGGAGTAGAATATAATGATTCATCATTTACATAACATCTGGTGCTCATCACAAGTGCCCTCCTTAATCCCTATCACCCATTTATTTAGTTCATTTCTCTTGCTTACCTCTCCTCCATCATCCTTCAGTTCATTCTGTATAGTTAAGAGCCAGTTTGATGGTTTTTCCTCCCTTTCTCTATTTTTTTAAATGCATTTACATTTTATTCACACATATCAGTTACCATTTGGTTAAGCAGAAATCATATATTGAATACCTTAGTGATGATGACTTTCTTATCCATATATTTAAAGAAAAATCACATTGGAGAGATCAGTATGTGGAGATAGTAACTCACATAGTTTGGATCTAATTTTTTGAGATAGACTTTATTTTTAGAAGAGTTTTTAGGTTCACAGCCAAATCAAATGAAAAGTAGAGTTGCCACATTCCTCTTGACCCCAACATTAATATCTCACACTAAAGTGGTACATTTGTTACAAATGATGAACCTAGAGTGACTCTTCATGGTCGTCCCAGTCTGTAGTTTACATTGAGTTCATTTGTGTTGTCTATTCTATGAGTTCTGACAAATGACATGTATTCACTTATATAGTATCCCAGAGAGTATTTTCATTGCCCTTAATCTTTGGATCTACTGCTTTAGATCTTAAATCTAAATCTTTGGAAACTACTAATTTTTTTAATGGTCTCCACAGTTTTGCCTTTTTACAAAAAGCTATATAAATATATAATCATAAAGTATGTAGCATTTTCAAATTGACTTTTTTCAGTTAGTGAAATGAATTTAAGTTTCTGCCATGTCTTTTCACGGATTGGTAGCTCATTTTTTTCAGCACTGAGTAATATTTCATTGTCTGGGTGTATCACAGTTTATTTATCTATTCAGATACTGGTTGCTTTCATTCAGCTACTTGGTTGCTTTCAAGTTTTGGCAATTATGAATAAAACTACTCTAAACATCTGTGTGTAGGTTTTTGTGTGAACTAAGTTTTCAACTCACTTGAATAAATACCAAGGAGCATTATTACTGGATCATACAGAAAAAAAATATGTTTCATTTGGTAAGAAACTACCAAATTCTCTTTTAAAGTGGATGTATTAAAAATTAAAAAAAAATAAAGTGGATGTATTGTTTGCATTCCCACCAGCAATGGTAAGTTCCTTTTGCTTGATATCCTTGTGAGTACATGGTATTGTGAATGTTTCAGCTTTTGGCCATTCTCATAGATGTGTAGTAGTATCTCAGTGTTTTAATTTGCCATTCCCTAATGACATATGATGCTGAGACTCTTTTCATATGCTTATTTAACATCTGTATATCTTCTTTGGTCAGGTGTCAGTTCAGATCTTTTGCCCACTTTTTAAATTATGATTTTTATTTTCTTATTGTTGATTTTTCATAGCTCTCTTTATATGTTGAATAATAGTCTATGATCAAATATGTCTTGTGCAAATGTTTTCTCCTGGTCTGTGGCTTATCTTCTCATTCACTTGACAACACCTTCATAGAATAGAATTTTTAATTTTAAAAAAAGTCTAATCTGTTTCTGTCATTGATTGTTCTAAAAAGTCATCATCAAACCCCAAATTATCTCTATTTTTAAAAACATATTTGAGAGGAAAATTGACACTATATATTAATAGTGAATCTTTTAACTGGCTTTCAGTAGCCCAATCAAAGCTTGACTCATGGTAGTGATATTTTATAGGAAGTGAATTGCTAGATAATAATGTTTGGAGATGAAAAACTAAAAATGCTTACTTAGATGCCACTTAGCTATTTGGGTGCTTGGAGCAGGGTATTTGGGCCTGTAACTGGTTGCCACTTACCTTTTAACTGTGTGTATTTGAATGCATATCTCTCTCCTACTAACGTACACACACAGTTTCTTCCTTATTTATAACTGAACTCCTTCATTGGTCAATTTGGATCTTGATTTTCTTTTAGAGGTAGAAGAAAATAACTGTCTTGTTCTTTGAACATTTTTTAACTTCTTTAGGGCACACAGGGTACACACTGTCAACCACTTTTCTATTATTTTGAAGTTTTCATGTTGCTTCATATATGTGGTTATTCTCTCATCTTCTATATGCAAATTTCTTCAGGACAGTACAAGGAGACCCTCTTTTACTAATTTTCATATTTTATTGCAACCATAACTAGGTAAAGATATAAAATTGAACATGGTGTAGCCAGCAGGTGTCAGGTACTCTGCAGGAAAGAAAAAGAATGGAGAGAAGCATGGTTATCATAGGTCTCACAAAGACTCCTTATTCTGAATTGGGTAAAGAGATAAAGGATGAGCAAGAGTTGAGGAGAAAACAGGGCATATAGAATGAGAAGAATTATTCCCCATGGTAGAAATCACTGAAAGTTAGTACTTAGTGTATGGGAATTGTGGACTAATGGATGCTTGCTGCTAAGACTTGATTTTAGGGAGATTAACATGAATCTAGAAAGGTAACTATGAAGGCAGGTATTCAAATAATCCTCAGGGGATGTGCTTGGAAAAAATGGTGCTCGAATCAGTAAGAAAGTAAAACGTTAATTAAAAACTTCTCATTAGTCAAGAAATTTAAAAATCTGATTAATATTAATATATTTAATTAGCAATCAGATTTATTAATATCAGATAATTTCATTCAATTGTCAGAAAAATAGATGTTCCAATCATGTTAGTATTTCATAAAATATTTTATAAAAAATTTACAGGCCATCTTTAAAATGATCTAAATTACTTAAAATATTAAATTTTTTTCAATAATCTTATAATTGAACAAGGGGCAAATTATTTCTGTTTAAATATTAATAGACTTGGTTTTAGATTTACCTCTGGATTTCTATCACAAGACTTTCATATTTGAGGAGTGTTTCAGCCTTTTATATAAGGAGAGGTATTTAAAGAACTACAACTATTTTCCTGCCCATTTGTATTTAAATAATTCTAATGAACAATTTAACCTGAAAAACATTAAGCTTAGATGATATTGCAATTCAAAATGAGTTTATTTTATGTGATGATTATGAATCACCAGATTTACTATAGAATCTTATTTACAAGGAGGCTTACTAGCAGTGTTCCAGGTGGGCCCTCTAATAATTGTAAGAAGGATTCTGGATATTTGTTGTATATTGATAACATCTAGTTAAATCTTCTTTCTGGACCCCATGCTATTCAGACAGTTTTATATGCAAAATTACTTTTTTGAAATTAAAGCATGAGTGACCTCTTCCTGATACAAGTTAAATTCATAGTAAAGCTAAGGTTTTGACCATGGACAATTAGAAGCTTTCTAGCCAACCCCAACTTTATCACATTTCTTCATTGTATTTACTAACTCATATTCTACATGTATTTAATATATAGCAGTAATTTGTTGTTTGTAAATTTCTTTTGATAAAGTGCATTTTTCTATTTATCTATATCTGAATTATTTCAAAACCAGTCATTTAGGTATGCTAGTTCTACCATGTTTCAATTTTATTTATAAATATTTCTTTAAATAAAGCAATAATATCATAGAATAAAACTTAAGGTTTTACAAGTCTTTATGGTGTAGGAACTTAGAAGTTTATTTAAAAAATGTATGCTAATTTTCTTAGCATTCACTCATTAATTTATAAAGACAACTATCTCCATAAGACTACTTATGGGGAGTGGAATAGACTGTTTTTGAAGAAAGGGGAGAAACTATTTAAAAAGTTTTCTTGGGGCAGACTGGGTGGCTCAGCGGTTTAGCGCCTGCCTTCAGCCCAGGGTGTGATCCTGGAGACCCAGGATCGAGTCCCACATCGGCCTCCCTGCATGGGGCCTGCTTCTCCCTCTGCCTGTGTCTCTGCCTCTCTCTCTTGTGTCTCCCATGAATAAATAAATACAATCTTTAAAAAAATTAAAAAAAAAAGTTTTCTTAAGTCCTACCCTGAAATACACAAAGAGCTCCTCTAGAAACAAGGGACATTGAGGGAAAGGGCAATGAATACCTTGATTTACCAAAGAAAATAATTGGGATGAGGAATAAATAATTTTTATACATTTATTTACAAATTATGGATCATTTTCAAAAAGGTGAATAAGTTACAGTAAATATAGATGTTGCAGGTAATTAGAACATAAGGAAGGGGAAACCTGTTATAAAGGTTCTCTTTCATTTAAAAGGGGAACCTGTTGGGATCCCTGGGTGGCGCAGCAGTTTGGCGCCTGCCTTTGGCCCGGGGCGCGATCCTGGAGACCCGGGATCGAATCCCACATCGGGCTCCCGGTGCATGGAGCCTGCTTCTCCCTCCGCCTGTGTCTCTGTCTCTCTCTCTCTCTCTCTCTCTCTCTCTCTCTGTGACTATCATAAATAAATAAAAAAAAAAAAAAATTAAAAAAAAAAAAAAAGGGGAACCTGTTATATCAGTCAAGATTTATTCAGGAAACTGAAAGTACTCTATGTATAAAAATGAAGAATTAAATCAAGTAATCATTTTTTTCCCATATGAAAGTAGACCTGAAAATACAGAGGTTAAGATGAGGAAACCAGAAAATAATATCAATGTGATGGTTAATTTTATATGTCAACATGACTGAGTCACAGAACGCCAGAGAAATAATTTGGTCAAACATTATAATGGGTGTTTCTGTGATGGTGTTTTTGGATGAGATTAACTTTAAATTGTAGATAATAAAGCAGATTACCCTGCCTAAATTGGTGAACCTCACCCAATCAGTTAAAGGCCTGGACAGAGCAGAAAGACTGTCCCTCCCCTGTGTGAAAGAGAATTCCTCCTGCCTGATAGCCTTTGAATAAAACATTAATTTTTTTCTGCCTTTGAACTAAAACACTAGCTTTTCCTGGGTTTCATGGCTCCAGGCCTCAGACTCTGACTGGAACTACTCTATTGGTTCTGGTGGATCTCTAGCTTGCCCGCTTAACCTGAAGATCTTGGGATTTGTCAGCCTCTATGAGATGTATTCATATATTTAAATTTATATTCTCATGTATACACATCACATACATATGTATGCATATGTGCTATATATATAATATATATATAATATATATATATATATATATAATCTATACATGTATGCATCCTATTCGTTTTGTTTCTCTAGAGAACCCTAACTTATACAATCAATAGTGAAGCTATCTCTATCCCTATGGTTAGAGACAAGGGATGTGTGTAACATTAACAGAAATCGGGATCTGGTGCCACACAGCTGAAGTTGGAAACCTACTTGGCAGAAATGTACCAAACCAGAGGTGCTAAATATAGAAACTAGAACCATGGAGAAGAGTCTCTGCCAAACGTGCTACCCAACGTAATGCATAAGAACACCCTAGCCTGGGGATCCCTGGGTGGCTCAGCAGTTTGGCGCCTGCCTTTGGCCCAGGGCCCAAGGTCTCCCAGAATGGAGCCTGCTTCTCCCTCTGCCTGTGTCTCTGCCTCTCTCTCTCTCTCTCTCTCTCTCTCTCTCTGTGTCTATCATGAATAAATAATAAGTAAAATCTTAAAAAACAAAACAAAACAAGAACACCCTAGCCTCTCCTTTCTTTTGTCCTCTAATGCATCCACCAGAACCTGTGATTGGCTGAATAAAGATGGAAAGTAGTTTGTAAGGAAATCAGAGGAGTTATTTTCTAGCACCATACAGTACAGAAAGTGAGGAATGGAGAATGAATCTGAAAATAAATGCAGATGAACTGCTCATCTGTTAAGATAGAAGACAAAGTACTGCTATAGAAGATTTACATCTGCATTGAAATGAACTTAAAGAATAAGCACTAAAAACATTCCGAGGTGTTTTAAAAGCACTATACAGTTTAAGTTATATGTATAAATCTCCTAAATAATATAGACCTTGTAATTTTATGTTATGTTTTTATAATATAGATCTTGAACTACCATATTACAGTATAAGGAGTCAAAGGAAAATATTATAGAGTGAAAGCATTTGCAGAGATGTATAGTGAGTTTGGCTAATGGAGAGGCAGGTAGCTGTTGTGTAGTGATTAAGGGAGCAGGAGCATTAGATGAAGGATGGGATTTCATGAAAAAGGCAGATTATGCAAACCCACAGTGAAGATACAGAATTTTACCTAAATGCAATGGCAGGATGTTAAAATGTTTTAGGCAGGGTAATATGATCATATTTTTTCTTTAATGAGACGAGTTGTGGTCACTAAGTGGGAAATATGCTAGAAAAGTGAATAATGGTAACCAGAAACCGGTGTCATTCCAGGAAGAGGTGATAGTATCCTGGACTTGGAAAATATAAGTAAGAAGGAGTGAAGAGGAGAGATAAGAGAAATAATTTGGAAGATGCTGTGGTGGACTGGGTACTGCCTCTACATCAGATGTCTGCATCCTATTTTCTGGCACTTGTTAATATGGTCGTTTATATAGTAAGAGAAATTTTGTAGACATGACTGAGTTAGGATCTTGGTGGGAAATTATATAGAATAATCTGGGTGGCTCAGTCAATTATCAGATTAATTTATAAGGGTTCTTATAAGGAAAGGAGGCAAGAGAGGCAGAGTCAGAGAAGATGTGATGATGAAAGCAGAGATGAGAGACATTTGAGATGTTGCACTGCTAGCTTTGAAGATACAGAAGGGGCCACCCCCCAAGGAATGCAGGCAGCCTCTAGAAGCTGGAAAAGGCAAGGAAACAAATTCTATGAAGTGTTCAGAGGGAGCACAGCCTTGCCAACACCTTAATTTTGGACTTCTGGCCTCCAGAGCCTTCATTTAGATTTCTAATCTCCAGAACTGTAACAGAATAAATTTGTTTAAGCCTTTAAATCTGTGGTAATTTATTATTAATGGTCTATAAACTGACTTAGAAGCTCAGAGACAGTTGGTGCTGGTTTGAACCTGAGGGGGGCGGGTGATGAAGGAGAAAAGGTGTCAAGAATGTTTCACTGGACAATAAATGAAGCAGCTATTTGAGGTTTGGGAGACCAGAGAAGATTTTTTTAAGATTTACTTATTTATTTTAGAGAGAGCACACATGCCTGAGTGGAGGGAGAGGCTCAGAAAGAGAATCTTCAAGCAGATTCCCTACAGAGGATGGAGTCTGGTGCTGGGCTCCATCCATCCCACAACCCATGAGATCATGACCCAAGCCCAAACCAAGAGTTGGAAGTTCAAAAGACTGAGCCACCCAGGTGCCCCAAGAAGCATTTTTAATATCGGACACCTTAAGTTTAAGGTATTCATGAGATAACCAAGTGCTGACATCAAGTATGCTGTTGTTTTTGTGGGTATGGAGCACAGAAGCAAAGGCGATTCTGACTCTATTAATGTTTGAATTACTTTATAAATGGAATTTTAAATGATGGCAATAAAAAACATTCCTTATGAAGGAAGTCATGAGTAAGAAGAGGAAGCTCATGATTAAATTCTGAGATGCTTCAATCTTTGGAAATTAGAGAAGACAGGACGAGCACATAATATTGAGAATTAACCAGGAAAGAAGGAAAATGAATATGTTGTGTTTTAATGGAAGCTTGCACAAGAGAGTTTAAGAGGAAAAAATGAAAAATTTGAAAAAGAATATTAGGGTATATAAAAGACTAAATGAGTATCTAATTCTGTAAAAAGTATGAGATACATGGCTTTATCTCCTCAGTTTAATTATGTGAAGGAAATCATACAAATGTAAGTCAAAGAATGACCGAAAGAACAACAAGATGGTTAGGGTTATCATCATGTGCTTTCTGTTGAGTAAATAGGACTGCAGATATTAGGGCACCACTTTTAGTTTTCCACTATTTCATGCTTTGAGGGTTTGAGCCATTGGGAAAAAAAAGATTATATTGTCTTAAAATAGCAATTATCAATTATATCTCAAATTCACGAGATAATAGATCAAACTCCCCTATGCATATAACTATGATTCTGAAAGATAAGAAGTAGAATAGGAGGAGTGTGATGGTTAATATTACGGCAGTTTGGCTGAGGCACGTTTCCCAGATATTTGATCAAATATTTTTCTGGATGTTTTCATAAGGCGTATTTTGGATGAGATTAACATTTAAATCTGTGGACTTTGAGTAAAGCAGATACTACCCATAATGTTTGTAGACCTCATCCAAATAGTTGAAGATTTTAATAGAACAAAAGCTGACCTCTTCTTGAAAAACGGAATTTTATCGGCCAATGGACTTCCTTCTTGAAATGCTGCCTTGACTCTTTCTTGGTCTCCAGCCCCACGGGCTGCCCTGCACGTTCTAGGCTTGCCTGCCATTGCAATTGCATGAACCACTTGAAACCCCTCGTTTTCTCTCCGTGTGTACATATATACACATTCTGTTGGTTCTCTTTTTCTGGAGAACCCTAATGCAGTGAGTTACAGCAGGGGTAGAAAACAGGCACACCTGAATACAGAGGGACGCAAAAGCGTTTGTATGTGTTATTTTATTTTTTTATTATTATTTTTATAAATTTATTTTTTATTGGTGTTCAATTTGCCAACATATAGAATAACACCCAGGGCTCATCGCATCAAGTGCCCACCTCAGGGCCCGTCACCCAGTCACCCCCACCCCCAGCCCACCTCCCCTTCCACCACCCCTAGTTCGTTTCCCAGAGTTAGGAGTCTCTCATGTTCTGTCTCCCTATCTGATATTTCCCACTTATTTTAAACACCTGTCTCCTCGAAGGTCCAGATTTCTCCCCATAATGGCACTATCTTTCTGCTTGTTTTGAATTTTTTACGCAGAAATTAACCAATTTTTGACAGTCTGTGAAGACAGTTGTTTTCCACCCTAATGGGAAGGGTGGAGGAGACACAGGTTGGTATCACCAAAGGTTTTCAAATATAAAGCAGTGATGTTGCAGAAAGGAGACACACACACCTGATAGATGGACGAACCTCTTAGGACCGTGCATGTCTGTGATTCTCAGTAGAAACAACAGAGAATACAGAGATGTTTGCATAATGAAACACTTAAATGTTTCAAAGTTATTTTTTCTATTACATCACATATGGTTCCCTTTTTGACTTTTGACACTACTTTCCATTCTGTTTTTCAGTCATTCTTTCTCTGCACTGGTGGCATCTGTATCTTTCTTCAAATCCAATAGCCTCCTATCTCCATTTTTTTGGTGCAGGCCTTAGAATCCCATTTTGTTTTTAAAAAAAACAAAACATGCCACTCATTACCACATTGAAATTCTTCCCACACATCTGAATTCTATCAAAAGAGTTTCCATGTTTACATTTATTATTGAAATTATTGGTTAATCAGTTTTGTTATTCAGTGGAAGAAGATTTAAGCTCAGTGTTTCAAATTCCCAGTAAAAAAGAATAAAAAGTCACCATTTTTTATTGAAACTACTGTGAAACATGAAAACTACCGTGTTAAAAATAAAACATGCCTACGAATAAATTACTAGAAAAGTAATGACTAAAACTTAAGTGTTCCTTTTCCCACTAGGTTTGTGAGTTTCTGCCTTCACATCTGTTTATTTTTAAATAAATGTTTTTCTCTAACATAGTATAATAAGCAAAAGTACACTTGATTCTATAATTAGTTTTGTTTTCTTTTTTATAGTTGTGATTTTAGATTTTTATTTGGTTTGACAATTTTATTCAAGGTTGGAAACTTAAGTTGATTTTCTGTAATTCACATCTTCAAGTTTATTTAGCATTGTAGTCCAAATCTATTTGTGAAAATTAATGTACTCTTTGGGTAATGCACGTATTCCTTGTTATCGGTATTTGTTATAACTACTGGGATATAGAAATACGACTCAGTGTCCTAAAGAAAAGATACTTTTTCCAGTGACCTAGATTTTTTTCCCCAATAATATTTATAGGTTGCCTGACTGTGACTTTTTGTGTGTATCTCTTTGATTTTGTTTTTCCTTTTTACCCACTTCTGTCAAATCTCTCAGGAGCTACTCAGCTTCTGAGTTTAAGAGAAGTTGACATTTGAATGGCTCTTTTTGAATGCCAGTATAATGAATTCTTGCAGTTGGAAATGTACTCAATGACATATAGATAGATGAACCATGCTTGTCCCATTTCAATACCTACAAATATATATGATTATGCATTTTCCCACTATTTCTAGGTTGATTTTGATAAATTTACTTTCATCATAAAGCAGATAATAATTTATGAAACAAAAAAGCTGTTCAATATACTTTTTTAATATTTGAAATAGATACATTTTAGCAAGTATATATGACATAGGAGACAGAAGAAACAGAGTTCTATGGGTGAATCATAGAAGGTTTTTTTTTTTTAAGGATTTTACCTATTTTTTCGTGAGAGATGAGACACACAGAGAGAGGCAGAGACACAGGTGGAGGGAGAAGCAGGCTCCCTGCAGGGAACCCGATGTGGGACTCGATCCCAGGACTCCAGGATCACTCCCTGAGCCGAAGGCAGATGCTCAACCACTGAGACACTCAGGTGTCCCTGAATTATAGAGTTTTTAAATCAAATATTAGGATTTAGATAGTTAAGGAAGAGAAGATTAGGCATAAAAATAATGTCTTAGGGATTAAAAGTAATAAATAGGAGCTATTTTTAGGAATATGTTATACCTGTGAAGGTAGTATTAAAATATGAATTATATATTCATATTTAATTATCAATTTAATATGCAAAATTAAACTTGCCCTGATTTTTAGTAGTTTTATTGCATTATTCCCAACATAAAGTCTTGCTTATAGCAGATGTCAATTATTCAACCATGAGCAGAAGCCAACTCATTTTATGTATACCTGAGCTCCGAAATTTACTTTCAAATGAGTCAACCTATCTGTAGACAAATATACCTGATAATCAATATATGTATATGTATTGTACATGTTATATATATATGTATATGTATATATATATACATATACATATATATATAAAATATTGGTTGACCTTTGTATCAGTCCTTTAACTTTTTTATACATTTAAGTGTTTTCCTAATAAACAACAGACAGCAAAGAAGTGTGGCAAATTCTTTTCTTCAAGAAATTAAGAATAATGACACAATAGTGTAACATAAGCTAGTGGGAATAGCATTTAATCTTGTACAGATGGTTAAAAAGATGTAATCTACTGATTTCTTATCTCCATGGTTAGTTTTATATATAAATAAATAAATAAATATATATTTAATATATATCACCACCAACGTAGATTTCACAGAAAAAGTACATAAGTACTCTAGGATCATTCTTGTCTTATAGTAAAACAAATACTTCAAAACAGCTGTGTAAGTTTTTTATATTATTTGTAAATTCATTTTGTGTTTTTCTCAATGACAAAATTGTATGAAAATATACTTTATGTTCTAAACTGTGTCTAGAGCTGTTTAGAGGCTAGAGGATTGTGATAAGCCCAAATACTGATTTTAAACATTTTATATATTAAAAATTTTAATATAGTTAAAATTTTTCAAAATCCACATAGACAAAACAAAATAATGTAACACAATAAACAATTACTAAATAAAATAAGCAGAGGATAATAAGTTAAAGAATGGCAAAAAAGAAAAGATATGGTGAAATATACTAGAGTGTATCATTGTTTGAGAAGCCATCGATTAAGATTTTTATAAAATTCACAACACCAAAAAAACTAAAACAGAACCATTTAAAAACTGTTTAACTAAAAGAATGTCCCTTAATATAAATTCTTTTTACATTTTCATCTTTCTTTCTCTATAGTCAGAGCTAGCGTACAATGTTTTGAAAAGAAAGCAAGTCTTTAGAGATCACAAACAGCCAATTTCACACTACAAGCAGTAGTAAATAGAGCTAAATTCCCTTTAGTAATACACTATTTATCTTTGTGCTTCATTGAGTTCAAAGAAAAGCATTTTTTAGAGTTTAAGCAATTAACTTTTCATTTTTTTTCCTATTCCAGAAAGGATGTTATCAGAAAAACATGGGATTAGGAAGCTACAGAGCAATCAGGAGTTATTCTTACTGTATGAAATTTCAATTTAGCAAAACATGTAAAACCCTAAAAGCAGTTAAGACCCAATACAGAGAAACCATTTTGTTTTCACAGTATATTTATTTTGCATCATCACTGACCCAACTGATTTTCTGCTGCATTGAAATGAGTAGGTGTTAGTTTCAGAAATTATTCTATGCTATATATTTGTTACCAAATCAATGCTATGGTTTACCTAGAAAATTCCCTGAAAAACCTTGTCAAGTTACTTGTATAAAAAAAGCTATCACTGTATACATCTTACACATCTGACATCTAGGTTTTACTTTCAAAAGATGCTGAAATGCAGCAAGCTTATTAAATATGTACTTCAGGGATCCCTGGGTGGCGCAGCGGTTTAGTGCCTGCCTTTGGCCCAGGGCGCGATCCTGGAGACCCGGGATCGAATCCCATGTTGGGCTCCTGGTGCATGGAGCCTGCTTCTCCCTCTGCCTATGTCTCTGCCTCTTCTCTCTCTCTCTCTCTCTCTCTATCATAAATAAAAAAAATTAAATATGTACTTCATATCCTTAGGGAAGATTAGAAATTAATCTGTTACCAGATGACTACTTTTTGGAATGATTATAATTTTTTGCCTTATGTGTATTGAAATCTATATCCATTTTAATAGTTGTGGATTATAAGAGAATTTATAAAATAATTCATAGATTCATAAATGCAAGTTATATAAAAATGGAATGAAAAGATTTAAGGAAAGGGCACTTGGGTGGTACAGTTGGATAAGTGTCTGCCTTTGGTTCGTGTCATGATCTCAGGGTCCCAGGATCAAGCCCCAGATGGAGACTCGCTTGGGCTTCCTGCTCACCAGGGAGTCTGCTTCTCCCTCTCCCTCTCCCTCTTCCTCTCCCTCTGCCTCTCCCCCCTCTTGCACTCTCTCGTTTTCTTTCTCAGATAAATAAAGAAAAATTTAAAAACAAAAGAGTTATGTGGCACCTGGGTAGGTCAGTTGGTTAAGCGTCTACCTTTGGCACAGATCATGATCTCAGGGTCCCAGAATCAAGCCCAGCATGCTCAATGGGGAGTCTGTTTCTTCCTCTTCCTCTCCATCTGTGTACTCCCTCCTCTCTTTCTCAAATAAATAAATACAATATTTTTAAAAAAGAGTTACAAGAAGAGAGGGTTTGGGGAAGATGGGGATGACATGGTCATCCGTATTGCTTCATTTTCTCTTTCTAAATTCTCCAATAAAAACAAAGCTGCTAGGATAGTAAAACTAAGAGCCTTAGACAATATCTGGAGCAAAACTTGGTGGAGAATATAGCGCTGCAGACCCGTAAATACCAGTGAGTGGGGATAAACAACTGGCAACTACAAGACCTAGGTTGTGTCAGTAACTATGGGAAGAAGCACAAGGCACTAAATATGGCTTCTGCTGAAATGTCTAATTACTGGGAAGTGTGTTGGGGGAATTTGAAAGAACGATGAAAACCAGAGAGTTATTCCAGATTAATTTCATGAGTAATGCAGGGATTAGAGTATAGGAGCAGTTGTACTCTGTAAACACTCTAAACACAACTCAATGCTGTGCCAAGACAAAACTCTGCATTATGGAATCATTGCAGGGAGTAGAATCCAAATGGAGCAGGAGAGGGCAACAGGGAAAAATAAAGTTTCCTTTAAGGCAGAAAGGGAGGCAGAGGTAATGTTTCTCATAAAGCACAAAGTTATGTATATAATAATTTCATTGTGCAACCATTTAAAAAGGAGCTGGTATGAAAATGCAATTGTCTGAAAATTTATTAGGATGCAGCTAACACAGGGTGTGGAGGAAAAGCTATAGTTTTTAGTGCTTATATTATAGTAAGAAATGTTCTAAAATCAGTGACCTAAAACTTTATGATACAAGAGAGAAAACTTAAAGAACAAGTAGAAGGAAGAAAATAATGAAGAAAAGAACAGAAACTAATGTGATAGATAAAAGACTAAATAAATCAATAGACTTAAAACTGATTCTTGGAAAATATTAACAAAATTGACTATTTACCTCACAGAAAACCCAAGTCAATAAATAAAGTGACTGTCAGCAAAGATTTTATGTTCATTGAAATGATAATGAACAACCTCATGTCGTCCAGAATTGACAACTTATACAAATATGTTTAATTTTGTTAAAAATATACTTTACAAGAAGTTATGTAAAACATAAAACATGAATACATCTGTATCTGTTGAATACATTCAATTTATTACCAAAAGACTTTCTAAAAAGAATGCTCTAGACCTCCGATCAATTCCATCAAACATCCAAGTAAGAAATGACATTAATCTCTTATTTTTTTTTCCGCAAGTAGAAAAGGAGGAATTATTTCCTTGCTCAATTAGAAAAATAGTGTAACCTTAATAGGAAAGTGTGAAAAACCGTTACAAGGACAAAGTTACAGATCGATAATCCTTATGATTATTGGCATAAGAGTCTTTAAAAAATATTAACAAACCAAATAAACTGATACTGCACCATGATTGAGTAGATTTGATTCTCTTGTCCCTCAAACTCTAGGAAACAACCTCTGCGCTGGAGTGCACTGTTAAATAAAACTTACACCTCTGGGAATTAAAACGAAAAATTTTCCACAGGGGAGCCTGGTGGCTCAATTAACTATGCATCTGACTTTTTTTTTTTTTATTTTGCGTCTGACTCTTGATTTCAGCACAGGTCAAGTCTGGGTTGTGAGATCAAGCCCCAAATTGGACTCCATGCTGGGTGTGGAGCCTGCTTGGGATTCTTTCTCTCCCTCTCCCTTTCCCTCTGCACCCCACGAATAATTTCCCAGAAATTCAAGCTTGACATAACAGTAAAAGATCAATAAAAATTAGTGAACATTTTGTATGTTTCCAGGCAATATTGTAAGTGTTTTAGATACATTAAGTATTATAATAAATACTAAGAAAATTAATATATAATTAGTCAGTGGCAGAAGAGTAATACAAATGCAGAGAGCTTCACTGCAGAATCTTAATTACTAAATTATGTTGTGACCAAGTAGCTTTGAACAAAATATAGATTTTAAAATTAAAATTCTAAGTTGTTTAATATTCAGTTTTATACAAGCCTTTAGATTAGATTCACAATATTCATATATCCACATGATGCACAGAGTATTTGAGGTTTTTTATATCTTCTGTAATTAAGACAATATACAGTATAATGAACCCAACAAATTGAAATTTTTTAAAGCAAATGTAGTTTATATAAAGGAATAAAATTCAGGCTGAATAGCTAACTTTCTGCAATTCTTAGCATAAGAAATAATGATATAGTATCTTAATTTCAGAATAAGATACCAAGAAACTTAGAAATAAGAGAGTAAATCCAATAGTGGCGATACTCACTGGTGATAGGGTAGATCCTTTAAGCAAAACTAGGAAATGTATTTTAAAAGTGAGGTATAATGAAATAAGACAAGCAAAATGCAATTGAAGTGCATCAGGAATAAAAAGAGGTATCTTTCAAAATTTGAGATAAGAATAATTGAATTTAAAAGTAAGTATCACCCAGGTACCCAGGTGGCTCAGTTGGTGAAGTGTCTGCCTTCAGCTCAGGTTAGTGTCTCAGGGTCCTGGGGTCCAGCCCCATATCAGGCTCCCTGCTTAGCAGAGAGTCTGCTTGCCCCTCTCCCTTTGCCCCACCCCCCGCTCATGTGCATGCTCTCTCTTCTCTCAAATAAATAAATAAAAGCTTAAATACATTAATTAAATAAATAAAAATAAATATCTAAAAATAAGATGTAAATAGAAAGGGAGGCAAACCATAAGAGATTCTTAACTATAGGAAACAAATTGAGGGTTACTGGAGGGGGCCTGAGGTAAATGTGTGATGGGCATTAAGGAAGGCACTTGAAGTAATGAGCACTGGCTATTGTATGCAACTGATGAATCGCTAAAACCTCAGAAACTAAAATAAATTAAGTAAGTCAATAAATAGCTAGCCAAAGTGTCATTTTTTTGAGCAAATACTCAACTGTCTTCACGTAGATTCCCTAAATCCTGACTTCAGGCAAAGCTTACATGCTTCATCTTTCTTGGTTCCAAACCAGTGGTTGAAAAAAGGAAGTATTATAAACTAGGAAGGAGAGAAAATACAGTATATTGCATTATTAAGTTCATCCCAGACACATATGAAAATTGTTTTCTTGGTAACCTTTGCCGTCCTTGATGAGACCTCAGAACAATCCACGTGGGCTGGAAGAAAGAGCAAATAATCTTCCTGCTCCTTTTTATCTCCTGCCCCTCAGTGTTAAACGTCTACCTTGGGGCACTTTAACGTCCCCATTTCTAACTCATGTTATCTGGGCCCTCTTAGCAGGCAGAAATCCCCTGCTTTACAATTATGTTATTCAGCACATCTATAAAAAAAAAAAATCCAGTATCTGTGAGTTGGGGTTGTCAGACCTTGGTGCTGGAGTTTCTGTGACTTCCAACTTGATTATTTATGGTAGTGACAGTTGTATTGAAACCTGACTCTTAAAAAAAAAAAAAAAAAAAAAAAAGAAACCTGACTCTTGCCATGGAAACAGTATAAGAGGCAATGGAGTGAAATGTAGAGCCAGTGAAAGGGCGACAGGGATTTCAACTGGCGAATTAATTCTTAGCCAAGAAACACACTAATTGGCCAAGACCAGTGTGAAAGTAGAGCTGACCAAGTGTTGATAGGTGCATAGACTACCCCTCCACTATTCAAATCTCATAGCACCTTCTTATTATACCCGAATCTTCTGTGAGTACATGCTGCCATCATTTTATCCTCAAATATCAGGATGCAATTCAGATTCTTAAAAAACTGACATGTTGTAATTCTGGTAAAATATTTTAAGATATTGATATTAAGATAACCAGGGGCACCTAGATGGCTTGGTCAGTTAAATATCTGATCTGCCTTTGGCTCCAGTCATGATCCCAGGGTCCTGGGATGGAGCTCCACATCTGGCTCCCTGCTCAGTGGGGAGCCTGCTTCTCCCTCTCCTTCTCTCCCTGCTTATGCTCCTTCTTCCTCTTTCTCTCAAACAAATAAATAAAATCTTTAAAAATAAAGAAGATATTCAAACCAAGCTACCACATGTCCCAGAAGCTTCCACTGGTCCTGTGGCCTTAACTAATATTTTTACTCTTGCTTCTCCATCACCCATTTTAGATTTTTCTACACTTAGACAGCAAGTAAGATAGTTTGCATTGCTCACCTGCTGTGTTAACTGAAGTTTTCACCCATTCATTGCTTTAGAATCCTTCTCAACATGCATTCCATGAAAGCACAAGCAAGTGCCTGGAGTCAGTACATGAGATCAAATCATTTCTTTTTTCTTTATTTTTTTTTAATTTCAATTCCAGTAGAAATGTACAGTGTTATATTAGTTTCAGGTGTACCATCTAGTGATTCAGCAATTCCACATATCACATGGTGCTGATCACAGTAAGTTCCTTCCTTAATCCCCATCACTTATTTAATCCATCCCTCCACCCGCTTCCCTTCTGGTGAACATCAACTTGTTCTCTATAGTTAAGTCTGTTTCTTGCTTTACCTCCCTCTCTCTCTTTTTCTTTGCTTATTCACTTTGTTTCTTAAATTCCACATATGAGTGAAATCATATGGAAATTGTCTTTCTCTGACTGACTGACTTATTTTAGTTAATATTATACTCTAGGCCCATTCCAGGCCCTTGAAAATGGTGAGATTCCATTCCTTTGTATTCTGAATAATATTTCAGTGTGTGTGTGTGTGTGTGTGTGTGTGTGTGTGTGTGTATCACATCGTCTTTATCCTTTCATTAGTTGATGGACACTTAGACTGCTTCCATAATTTGGCAGTTGTAAACAATGCTGCTATGAACATAGGGGTGCATATGTCCTTTCGAATTAGTGTTTTTATATCTTGGAGTTAAATATCTAGTAGTGACTTTACTGGATTTTAGGGTAGTTCTATTTCTAATGTTTTGGGGAACCTCCATAGCTTTTTCCACAGGCCCTGTACCAGTTTGCATTTCCATCAATAGTGTAAGAGGTTTCCTTTTCTTCATATAATTGCAACACCTCTTATTTCCTGTTGTTGGTTGTAGCCATTCTGACAGGTGTGAGGTGATATCTCACAGTAGTTTTGATTTACATTTCCCTGATAAGTGATGTTGAGCATCTTTTCATGTGGACATCTTATGTCTTCTTTGGAGAAATGTCTGTTCCCATCTTTTGCCCATTTTTAACTGGACTATTTATTTTTTGGGTGTTGATTTGTATAAGTTCTTTATATATTTTGAGTACTAACCCTTTATCAGACATATCATTTGTGAATATCTTTTTCCATTCATTAGATTGTCTTTTAGTGTTTTTATTTCCTTCACTGTGCAGAAGCCTTATATTTTGATGTAGTCCCAATAGTGTATTTTTGCTTTTATTTCCCTTGCCTCAGGAGACATATCTAGAAAAATGTTGTTACAGCCGATGTCAGAGACATTACCTCCTGTGCTCTCTTCTAGGACTTTTAGGGTTTCAGGTCTCACATTTAGGTCTTTAATCTATTTTGAGTTTATTTTGAATATGGTATAAGTTGTCCAGCTTTATTCTTTTGCATGTAGCTGACCAATTTCCCAATACTATTTGTCGAAGAAGCTGTTTTTTCCCCATTGAATATTCTTTCCTGCTTTGTTGAAGATTAATTGGCCATGTAATTGTAAGTTTATTCTGGTTTTCTATTCTACTCCCAAGCTATTTCTTACTAATATCAAGCATAGAACAAAGATAATAAAACAGAGTGTACAGACCAATATGGCTGAATATTAAATGTGAGAATATATTTAATTAATAGAATGAATAACCCTATTGATAACCCTTAAATCAATGACTGTCAGCTTGAATTAAAAAATTTATCTATGTGCACTTTACAAGAGAACAAATCATAAAAAGAAAGGTCAAATATGATGATATGAATAAAGATTTATAAGGCAAGTGCACAAACATAAAGAAATATTGTTATAGTGATACTAGAATACAAGGCAATAATCATTAAACAGAAATAGATGGTCAATTTATTTTGAGAAAAAGGTCAATTATGTAAATATTATTTATTTTCTTTAGGCACCATCTATCAAAACCAAGTAGAAACCAAGGGAATTGTTGGAAATTTTAATATGACATTAATCTTTTATAGATTAAAGTCAGCAAATACCTTTGTATATAGAAATCTTGATTGTTATTATTATATAGCTGAAGTAATATTTATTGAATTTATTAACATAAAATAAAGGGTATATCCTAGTTCAAGTGTCATAAAAAGTTTGCAAACTTGGTCATACATACTGCTCATAAATTGTACAGGATGAAATGGATGCCTTGAGAAGAAGAGATTTATTTCCAAATTGAATTTAAAAAGGAGAAAGAAATAATTAAAGAATAATAGTGTATTATTTTAGATTTCAGGGTTTTTAGATATTTCATGCTATATTATTTTTCAAGTTACATAAAAACAAAGAAAACTCCTGAATATATTTTATAAACATAGGATTTCTCTTAGAAAACAGCAGATGTAGAAAAAATTTAGTTCGATACTGCTTATTATAATAAAAACTCTAACCATAATAAAAAAAACTGTAGTCAATAGTGCATTAAAAAATAATTTCATGAGCAGCCCAGGGTGTCTCAGTGGTTTAGCGCTGCCTTCAGCCCAGGGCCTGATCCTGGAGACCCGGGATCGAGTCCCACATTGGGCTCCCTGCATGGGGCCTGCTTTTCTTTGCTCTCTCTCTGTCTCTCTCTCTCTGTCTCTCATGAATAAATAAAAATAAAATAATAAAATGATAAAATCTTTTAAAAAGTAAAATAAAAAAATAATTTCGTACTATAAATAAAACACTTCAGGAGTTCAAACAGGTATAAAATTAGACTATATATTGATAAAGGTTTCACATCTTTAAGTCAATTAGAAAATCTAATGACTCTATTAATAGATGCCAAAAATGATCTTGATATAATCTATTACTATTTATGATAAAATATTTGGAAAAATTGGAATGAAAACACTGTGATGAATTAAGAGCCAATATAATGCTTTAATGTATTAAGTATATTTATGAAATGTTCATAATATGCAATAATAACATAATGAATATCTGTATAATCAAAACTCAGCTCAATAAATAATATCAATTCAAATACTATATGTCTTGGATTGGGATTTATGCATGGTGAATATATTGTCATTTTTTCTTTCTTTTTTCTTTTTTAACATATTTTATTATTTTTAAGTAGGTTCCACGCCCAATGTGGGGCTTGAATTCACAGCCCTGAGATCAAGATCTCATGCTTTTGTGACTGGTCAGCAAGGCACCTCTATATTCTGTTATTTGGTGTCTTTTGGTTTCATTTCATTATTGGTTGGAAGAACAGGTGTTTTAAGTTCATGAAATCATATCTACTAATCTTTTCCTTAAACATTTGCATTTTGGGACATCTGTGTGGCTCAGCTGGTTAAGTGTCTGACTCTTGTTTTTGGCTCAGGTTGTCATCTTAAGAGTCCTGGGCCAAGCCCCATGATGGGCTCCATGCTGAGCCTGGAGTGCAGCTGCTTGAGATCCTCTGTCTTGCCCTCTGTCCCTCCCCTGCTCACATACACATGCTCATGCTCTCTCTCTCTTTCTCAAATAAATCTTAAAAAATTTTGCATTTTATACATTGTTTAAAAATATAATCCTACACAGTTATCAAATATTTTCTTTTTTTAAAAAATATTTTATTTATTTATTCATGAGAAACACAGAGAGGAGAGAGAGAGAGGCAGAGACACAGGCAGAGGGAGAAGCAGGCTCCTCACAAGGAGCCCCACGTGGAACTTAATCCCCAGACCTGGGATCATGACCTGAGCCGAAGGCAGATGCTCAAGTGCTGAGCTACACAGGTGCCCCTGAGTTTTATTTCAAACAAGAGTTGGAGGTACAAGATACCTGAGTATGTTGCCCAGAAACAAATGGTTCTCATTCTTGCTACATCGCTTATTCCCTATCAACTGCCTAAATAGAGTCATGGAGAATAATGGTTCTGATTTATTGATAATATATGAAAGCATACAGCTAAAGCACTACACACCACACTTAAGTGGCTCTGGTGAGGCAAAATCCTCTCAGTGTAGAACAACAAGTGCTACAAAGTGTTGTTTATTTCCCACAAGGCGATGAGATAGAGGAGTAGCTTTACCCTGTGCCGTACACAATGGCTAGTGGTCTGGCTGAATGGTCACTTATGTGGAAAGAGCATAATTAGAAAATGGGGGAAGTAGGCATGTAGAGAGAATTCCTCAAAAGGGGACAGTGTATGCTAAGTTTTGCATCTTATATTAGTATTTATCAAAGACAAATTTCAGTAGACAAAGATCTTAATAATCAAGAGTATAGGGTAACCCATTCTGTAGGTATTAGGAAGCTTTTCTCCCCAGCCAGGAATGTCTCCTCTTAATACATTTAAGAATAAAGTTGTCCTGGCAACAGGGATCAAGTATGCACATGAGTTTCGTAGCATGAACTTGGAGTCACTCAGTTTTGTCTTCTGCTTAGAATCACTGCTGATCGTCCAGCCTGTCAACCGGAGAGACCAACAGTGACTTCCCAATATGGCATCATTCTGGTATAAACTGAGGGGGACTAGTTACCTATGAACACTTTCAACCTCATGGAATAAACCCTTATATAATATGGCTTTGCCTTCTTTACACTCCGTGCTTCTGCCCAAAACCACAGCCTGTGGACCTCTAGGATGTGTCACGCACAATCACGGTATTCTTATGGGTTATACTGGTTTTATCATGGTTTTTTTTTTTTTTTATCACTGTGAATTAGCTAGCCTAATAGAATCAGGGGATGGCTACTTTTTTAATAAGATTTTTATTGGTACATTTTAAATTTACTGTAAAGGTGTAAAGATAATGTAGAGAGTTCTTGTGTATCCTTTGCCTAATTTCAGTTACTGTAACATTCAGTTAATGTTATCGTGTCACATTACTATGGTGCACTCGTCAAAACTAAATCAATATTGGTACATTTACAATGAACTAACTCCAGACTTTATTTGGGTTTCATCAGTTTTTCCATTAATGTCCTTTTCTCCCCCCCCTCCCCCAGTATCCAACACAGGTTACTACATTGCAATTAGTTGTCATGTCTCCTTAATCTCTTGTGTGAGTTTCTCAGTTTTCCTTGCCATTCAAAGGAAAGTCATTTCCTTGACTGATCATTTATCTTGTAGAAGCCCTCTCAGTTTGGGCTTGTCTGATGTTCTTGTCATGGTTAGAATGGGGTTATGGGTTTTGGTAATGATCGTTACAGAAATGGAATACCTCAGTTCTTATATCAGGAACATATGATGTTAACTTTGATCATTTGGTTAAGATAATGTTTGATAGATTTCTCTACTCTAAAGTTACTGTTTTTCCTTTCCTATATTCCTACCCTATAGCTGACCTCCCCTAAAGTTCTGGGAGATAAGATTTACCATCCAGAGGAGAGAGTATCTACATATATTATTCTAAACAGAAGAATTCTCTCTTCTCTTCATTTATTCATTTATTTATAACAGTATGAACTCATGTACACTTATCTTATAGATCATAAAACCACACTACAGTTTTCATTTATGGGAGCTCTTTCTTGTTAGCACCTGGGTCTTTTTGATATGACTTCATCCTTTCGTATTTTATTTTCTTTCTTTTCTTATTATCTTTTCTCTTTTTTTCTTTTCTTATTTTATTTTCATTTTCTTTCTTTCTTATACTACAAGATGCTCCAAGCCCATTTTGTATTTTTTCTGACCAGCCCTAGGATCAGCCATGAAATGACCTTTTAAATCTCAGTTATAGCACCGACTGCATAGCAACCTCTTCAGAGGCTGAATTAATAAATATCACTGAAGATGTATAAAAATTTTTGAATGTTCTTTTGGGAGGAGAGTTACCTTGCTTTTGTTTTGCATCAGATAGCTGTATTGATGTTATCTGGAAGTGTGATTTCATTGTTGTCTTTATTTGGAAGTATGTTTTAAACATTGAGTATGTAGATGGTGTAGTGAAATATTTTAGGCTGTGATGGGTTTAAAATGTGTCACCTAGTTGAACTAGAACTGCATTTTCCAGAGATGACCTTTGCTGTGTAGTTCCAGGGTTGTATGGGACACAGAAGGCATTTTGTGCATTATTTATACACCATATTCTTATGCTTGGAAAGTCGGCGCAAGATAGTGTGTGCTGTCATCGTTCATACACACTGCCCTGTCACTGATCTGCTAGCTCACACGGTTGTCATGGGGCAACAATTCACCTTATAGCTCCTCCAGTTCCCACTGGATTTATTCCTTTAGCTTTTATGAGTCCTAGGCCGGGGTATACAAATCTGGGGCAGCAGTTTCCAGACTCTCAGCTTCTAAGGAGAAGCTGGATCTCTTCCATGATTTTCTTTTGGAAAATGGATCCTTGTACAGGTGCTTATCTCTGTGGTGCAAGCTTCTTTTGCAGGGCACCTGCAACATGAGGATAGAGGCTGGAGGCCATGAGTTCCAGCTCTTCCTTGCAGGTTCCATTTGTCCTTGCTCTTTCCCACTTCACATTCATCTTTCTTTCATAGCCATTTGCTCACCTGACCTCAGACCCAGAACCTGATGAAGAAGAAATGACTGTAATCTGTGTAAAGATTTATAAGGCTACATATTATAAGGTCAAATCTCCACAGTCAATCCTCTTTTATATCATTACTCATGATTCTATTTCTGTGATCAGATCCTCACTGATAAACTACAAAAATAGAATATTAGTTTATCTAGTCATCCATGTATTTCCAGCAGCAATATAAGTCTTCCCCTACCCTCTCACCCACTGCCTCATGGAAGCTCTGAACCAGAATAGTAAGTGGAGAAAAAGGATGTAAATCTATACTATCTCATTATAAAGCTTGTATCCTTAATCATTGTGTAAGAATCAACATTCTCTTGGTAAACGATGTAACAATCTATCAAACAAATTAAGAAAAAATTGACCTAATATTTAGTTACCATAATTAGCTAATATTTCTCTTGGAAATTGGTATTTAAAAATCAACCTATAATCCTTAACATTAAACAGATGGCTGTATTTTTGTAAGATTTTATTTCTTTACTAGAGAGAGAGCAAGTAAGAGAGAGAATATGAGAGGAGGAGAGGGGCAGAGAGAGAGGGAGAAGCAGACTCCCTAACGAGTAAGGAGCCCAATGTGGGGCTCCATCACAGGACCCTGGGATCATGACCTGAGCCAAAGAGAGATGTTTAACCGACTGAGCCACCCAGTCACCTCCAGATGGCTGTATTTTTGATAAGACTGTATTTTATGAAACTAGATTTGAATGAGTTGGGAGAAATGCTATATTTTTAGATAATTGTTGGAAGATTTCTAAAACTAGTTTGTAATACCTAATTGCTATACATAACAATGTTAAATATTACCTCTGTTGTGAGCATTGCCAGCTATAATCTATTTATAAAAAATTATTATCTTCAATATGGTATAAATTGCAATATTTCTGAGGTATCCGGAAGTATCTGCACAAGTGTGTGTGTGTGTGTGTGTGTGTGTGTGTGTGTGTGTTTAAAATTAACCCTGCTGGATAATCAAAGAACAAGGAAATGTAGCTGCAAATCAGCCTGGTAAAAAGACCTCAAAGGAGATAAATCTTGTAATTTTCTTTATTGTTTACCCACTTTAGACCTTGGGCCAATTGTAACTCTTCTGTAAAACACACAATGCCAAATTCTTCTCCATTCCTCCTCACCATCCAGCAGGTTTTAGAGATCTCTGTTCCGAAGACCACAAACTTTTTTTTTTCTTTCTCTGGAATCTTTGGATCAATTCTTTTAGGAATAATTACTTTCTATCTTTCCAGGTGGTGGATTTAAGATCAGGACTAAGTCTCACAGGTAGTGAAAGTCACACTGGGGTCAAAGAAAAACATGCTTCTACAGATAGGTGTGCAGACTCAAGGGCCAGAAGATAAGGTTAGAATCCACAGAGTGACCCAATACAGCAGCTCTTCCAGGATTTTACTCTTTGAGTGTTTTTACCTCTTATTATGAGGATGGGGTAGACATCTCACTTTTTTTTTTCTCAAAGACGCCTTACATTTTACACATAATATTCACTTTTTTCTCCTTTGAACTGAGTGTTACAAGGCTGAACAACAGAATAAGTTTATATGCTTCTGGAAGTAAGAAAGGTAATCCTAAAAGGAGGTGTAGCTTGTTCTAAGCTTTTTCTTCTCTAACCTCAGGGGGCATTTGTGTAAACAGTGATGTTAAGCCTAATAAACTTAGATTCCATTTGTCTATGCCATAATGAACATATAAGCACCAATGACCCCTTGTAGAAAAGGATGGAAAGTTTGGAAAACACTCATCTAGTAAATGGCACCATTTGCATCCTCCTCTCTTTCCAGATACAGTAAGTGGAGGTGGCCTTTGATAGGCATTTAGGTTGCATATATAGAAAAATAATAAGCTAAATTCAACTACAACTATCTGTAAGAAAATTCATGATCATAGAATATGATAAGTATTTGCTGTAAATATAGGTATTTGAAATAAGAAATTAATGAAAGTTATGCTCTAAAATGTATAGTTGATTTCATATAGTTTTTTGGGAATGTTTAGAAGCATAAAGGCAAGATTGACATTTATAAAATAAAAATAGGAATGATTATTTTGTATCAAGTACACACAAATGTGTGGATCAATTAGAGATTGATTTCACTTGAGGGAAAAATGCCAATAAAGTCATTAGCTCCTTTGAGATGTTCTGGATGACCTTTAAGTCATTTTCTTACCTCCTGATTCTGTTGTTATTTTATCCTGGAAACTAGCTACATTTTATAAAAACTTTTCCTTTTGAGATATTTCTTTTGAAATTTTAAAGTTTTATATTGATTAATGGAGACAAAATTGTTTCTTCCTAAAACCTCTAAGTCATATTGGGATAATATATTTCTCCTATAAATAATACATTCAGTAGGCAGAAATGTCTAAAATATCAATTATATTTTATAAAAATGAATTTAAATAGTAAAACTATGTAAAATCCCAAGGATGTTTTGTATAATGCTTATGTCAAAATTTTTCCACTTTCCAATTAAGGTACCTGTGATATATAATTTTTGGTAAAAGTGTCCAAATGATAAAACAAACCATGATGCATTTAACTAATGCTCACAGCTTTTGCTTCACATGCTTTTAAAAAGCAGTTGGGAAATAAAAGAAAATTAATTTAGAATGCTTTTGAATGTATGAAAAAAATGGTAATTCTAGAATCTCTTCAAAAATGGAATCAATACAAGAAATCTAAAGTTCCCTTAAACATTATTATGCATTTACTAATGAGTTTTTTTTCTGTCAAAGTTTATGTTTAGGGATATGTAGCTTTAATAAAATATTATCTTTGAGATGTCTTTATTATTCAAGTAGGTATTTAAGAGGCAATCAATAAAAAAAGAGGCAATTAATATGTAATACTAGTGATTTACTTTTTAAAAAGACAGAAAATTATATTTCTACTTCTTTGCACACTGGAGACTTTGATATCATACGCAAATTGTTGCATGCAAAATGCCATCAGTTTATTAATGAACTAAATTAATCTAATTTTAGTTTGAAAAGAATAATTTTGACATTTAGAGAGACCTTTCCACATTTGTTTCCTATCAACTTCCAACATTCAGCAAGTGGTCTATTTTTGAAAGTCAAATTTGACATAAACCAACAGATTTCATTTCAGCCTGTTGTAATGACATATTATGATCCACACATCATATTTACAACAAAACAAAATAATGTTGAAAACAAAGTATTGTCTTTCCTTCTACCCACTTTTAAGGCTTCAAATTTCATTTGTAGCTTAAAGGTCACAAGGTCCCTTCTTCCTTCCTTCCTTCCTTCCTTCCTTCCTTCCTTCCTTCCTTCCTTCCTTCTTTTCTCTTTCTTTTTTTTCTATTTTTTCCACTTCCAAACTAATTTGAAGTAGTCTATCATCAAACTTCCTCATAAAATTGACCTAGCAATATGGATAAGTTAAACGGTCATTTTATAAAAAAGAACATTGAAAAATAGTTTTGAGATTACTTGCGATTTAAAGTATAAAAAATACTTCCTCTATAGATTATTGTAATAATTAAATAAAATCTATCAAATAAAACACTATGTTTCTTACAGATCTTTCAAACACAAAACGACATAGATGCTTGTATTAAGTATCTATACGGGGAGGAATATCTACAACTTAAGCTGAAGCAGTTAACAACTTATCTTTATGTTTTATGTCAAACTTCTAGAAGAAAAGGCAAAAATGAAAATGAAAGGTTACATAACCTCAATTGTATGCCAAAAGAGAAAAAACGAAAAAAAAAAAAAAAAGAAAAGAAAAGAAAAGAAGAAAAAGAAGCCAAGTAGAGGCAACAACCTTGATTAAGACAGGTATTTTTTTTCAGGTAAACTCTGGAAAGAATTAGCAGTGGAGGACTTTTTATATAAGATGCATTGGAAGATATTCCAAAGTATATAATTGTTAAGAACATTTTTAGCAACAAAAGCCAAAAGTACCTACATTTATGTATTTTTTTGTATAGATTCTTTGTGAAAACTTTAACAGTATATCAAAGAAGAACATGAGAATATGAATGTTAGCATCACATAGATCTGGAGTAGTCCTGGCATTGCCTACTACTAACTAATAATGATCAAATTAATCAATTCTCTAGTCCTCTGCTTTTGTTTTAATTTTTTTTTTTTGCTTTAACTTCAAAATTAGGGAAAATTGAACTTGTTATTGCATTCCCCTGTTTCAATAAAAGTTTATCTTAAAGTCATATTTTATGATTAATACTCTCATTTATCATGATAGCATACCTTTCTAATGATATAGTAACAATGTTAATATTCATATATTAATGTATGTATTGTATATATTATATAAATATGTATTTATATATACTTATATATGTATTGATATATTATAAATTTGAAAAGAATATCATATGGTGATCCATAATATCAATAGTTTTATATCTTCCATATTTTTATTGTATATATTGCATATATAAATATATAATATTGCATATTATTTAAATATTGCTATGTTAATAATCATATATTAATTAACCATAAGCTTATATTTAAAGCAACCTTAAATACAAAATAATTTCTTTTGTATCATTGATGTTAACTTATTAATTCACATTGTTAACATTGCTTTTTTTGATAACCATTACATGTGAATAAACTTTATTTGGAAGTACATGTATTAGTGAATAGATGTAATAAGATTTGTGCTTCACAATTAGTTCATGCATTCATAACTAATTATCACTTAATTCTAGGAGATAGACTTAGGTAAAATTCTGTTTGCCATATTTTATTTTCGAGTGTAAGCACCAAGAAA
Organism: Vulpes lagopus; assembly: GCF_018345385.1. Classification (NCBI taxonomy): domain Eukaryota; kingdom Metazoa; phylum Chordata; class Mammalia; order Carnivora; family Canidae; genus Vulpes; species Vulpes lagopus. The sequence continues at coordinate 101,076,096 of NC_054824.1, forward strand.
CATTCAAATAAACAAGTTGATAGAAATGAAAGGGATTTCTTTCTAGCAACATCACATAATTCTCTGAATTTCTTCCATGACTTTTTCCAAACTCACATATTAGTTTATCAATGAATATTATTTTTTTATATTTTGAGTTGAAGTATAATTTACAGATTGTAACATTTCACTGGTTTTAGTCTATAATTCTGTGAGTATTGAAAACCATGTGCTATCATGTAACCACCACAAGACATAGAATAACTTTATCCTTCACTCCCACAAATTTCCTTTTGCAGTTTGGCAGGTAAAAGGTTCTAATCACAACCTCTGACAATAACTGATCTGTTTCTTTATGTAAAGTTTTGCCTTTTCCTAAATGTCATGTAAATTGGATCATACCATACGCAACCATTTTTTCTGACTTCGTCATTTCACACAATATATTTGAGATTCAGTTATGTTGCATGTATCAGTAGTTTGCTGCTTCTGTTATTGAGCGATCATATTTTATGAATGTACCTGAATGTACCTTAATGGTCTATCCATTAACAAGTTGAAAGGTATTCGATATGTTTGTAGTTTTTAGCAATTATTAGTAAATCTGCTATAAACATTGTCATACAGGTTTTTTTGTGTTCATGAAGTTTCATTTCACTTGATTAATATTTAGAAGAGGAATTGTTAGGTCATATGTTAAATGGATGTTTAACCTTTAATTAACATTTAAATTGTTTTCAAAGTGTCTGTATTATTTTGCATTCCAATTTGCATGTATGAGAGTTTTAGTTACTCTACATCCTTGACAGAGTTTGGCAAAATTGTTGGAAATCAGTTGACCATATGTATGGATTTGTTTCTATGCTCTTTATTCTGTTTTATTGATCTATATGTCTATCCTTTTGCCAATACAAACTGTCTACTATAGGTCTCCATTATGTCTTGAAATAATGTAGTTTAAGACCTATAACTTTTTTTCAATATATTTTGCCTATTGTAGTTCCTTTAGAAGGAATTATTAATTTCTATAAAAATAAATTCAGCCTACTTTTTTATTGGCATTGTAATTATCTATATTTCAGATTGGTGAAATTTTCATCATTACAATGTGGAGACTTTCACTCTATGAACATAGTACATATCTCCATTTAGTGTGGTCTCTAGATTTTTTTATCAGTGTTTTGTACTTTCCAGCATACAGGTCTTTGTACATATCTTAATAGGCTTATAACTATTTAATATTTTTTTGTATTATGGAAAATGATACATTAAAATTTTTAATTTTCAATTAATATTTAAAAATTGATTTTGGCATAATGACCATGAATTCTGTGACATTATTAAATTTATTTATTAGTTAAAATAACTTTTTTGTAGATATTGTGGTATTTTCTACATAGACATGTTACCTGTGAATAGAGGATTTTGGTTTATTTTTTCTTTCAAGTATATACTCTTTGTATTTATGTTTCTTGCTGCATTGCACAGGCTAGGACCTCCAGTATGAGTTTGAAGAGTAGATATCCTCATTTCTTTCTAAGCTTCGGGAAAAATCAATTCGTTTTTCACCTTCAGTTGTGACATTCACTGTAGAATGTGTGTGTTGTTTTTGATGCTGTTTATCATATTGAGGATATTTTCTTCAATGCCTCGTTTGCTTAGACTGTTTGCCATGCATAAATGCTGAGTTTTGTTTGAGAACTTTGCTGTATCTATTAAGATATGGGTTTTCATTTTTGTCTGTTCATATGGTAGTACACATTGTTTGATTTCAAATGATAAACCAGCTATACATTCCTGGGATAAAATAAAATTATATTGTACTTTTATTGTACTTTTACATATTGCTCAATTTTATGTTTTATATATTGTATTATAGTGAAGAATTGTGTATGTGTTTTCATCAGGGACATTAGTCTGTAATTTTTTTCCTTCACTAGGTCTTTGAGTTTTGGATTAAGCAAATGGTAGTCTGCTGAAATAATTTGAAAAAGAGTTTTACCTCTTCTGTTTTCTGGAAAATTTTGTATAGAATTAGTATTGTTTTTTCTTTAAGCCTTTGGTAAAATTCAGTTAAAAGGGCAGAAGACATAAATAGACATTTCTCCAAATAAAACATACAGATGACCAACAGACATGTGAAAAGATGCTCAACATCTCTCATCATCACAAAACTACAAAGAAATATCACCTCACACCTGTCAGAATGACTAAAATCAACACAGAAAAGAACAGGTATTGGTGTAGATGTGGAGAAAGGGGAACCCTCTTGCACTGTTGGTGGGAATGCAAACCTGGACAGCCACTCTGGAAAACAGTATGTAAAATCCTCAAAAAGTTAAAAATAGAATTGCCTCACAATCCAGCAATGGCACTACTGGATAGTTACCCCCCAAATATAAAAATGCTAATTCAAAAGGATACAGCGCATCCCAATGTTTATAGTAGCATTATCTATAATCACCAAATTGTGGAAACAGCCCAGTATCCATCAACTGATGAAAGGATAAAGGAAGAGATGGTAATGGAATATTACTCAGCCATAAAAAAAAGAAATCTTGCCATTTACAACAACATGGATGGACCTGGAAGATACAATGCTAAGTTAAATAGGCTAGTTAGAGAAAGACAATAAATAAAAAAATTTGGTAAAATTTAACAGAAATTCCAGAAATTTTCTTAGCTTAAGCATTTTTAACTATGCATACAATATATTTAATTAGTATAAATTATTCAGATTATTACTGTTCTTGAATGATGATTACTAGCTTGGATCTTTCAATAATTATACCATGTCATCTAAATATTCAAATTTATGGACATAAATTTACAATATTTCCTTATTATCCTTTTAATATTGGTAAAGTATAATGTGATTTCTCCTCTTCCTAATATTTGTAATATAGTATGTAGAATTCTTAGTCACTATGATGGAAGTTTTCCTAGTCACTATGATGAAAGTTTTATCAATTTTGGTGATTTTTGGGGGGATCCCTAGGTGGCTCAGCAGTTTAGTGCCTGCCTTTGGCCCAGGGTGTGATCCTGGAGTCCTGGGATTGAGTCCCGCATCAGGCTCCCTGCATGGAGCCTGCTTCTCCCTCTGCCTGTGTCTCTGCCCCTCTCTCTGTGTGTTTCTCTCATGAATAAATAAAATCTTTAAAACATTTTTGGTAATTTTTTTCAAAGAATCTGTTTTTTGTTTCATTGTTTTTTTTGTTTGTTTTCAATTTCATTAATAGACTGTTCTTTAATATTTCCCCCCTCTCCTTGTTTTAGGGTTAATTTGCTCCCATTTCCTTCTAGATTTTAAAAAAGCTTAGGTAGTTAATATGAGGCCTCTCTTCTAAGTAAGCATTTGTTGCTGTCATTTAACTTCATACCACAAATTCTAATACACTGCACTTGTACTTCTGTGTAATTCAAATATAATACTCTTTTCTATTTACTTTTTTATCAATGAGTTATTTAGAAATATATATTTTTTAATATATGGGAGGTTTTAAATATTCTATTTCTATTGAAGGAAATAGAATAGAAGGAAATAGAAGGAAATATAGAAATATTCTATTTCTATTCAATGAGTTATTTAGAAATATATATTTTTTAATATATGGGAGGTTTTAAATATTCAATTTCTATTGTTAAGATATAGTTTAATATGTTATTGTCAGTGATTTAATGACCTTCTCTGGTTCTTAAACCTTTCCCCTGTGAGTTAGTGACAGACTGGCCAATGCATCTAAGGAATATCACTTCTGAATCTATACTCCACTCTATAACGAGCAGACATAAAGAAATATTGTGAGGAGTCACTCAATACACCTTGACTTCTTGTCAATATATACCAGTAAATCTTTCTTCAGTCTTCTCATAAGCAATTGTGAATGACCTAAAACCCAATCTGGTCTTTTGGAAGAAACAGAGAATGAATGTTTTCACATCCTAGTGGAAAGACTGTCATATGTTGATAACAATAGGGCAATGATACCTAAAGGAATTTGTTCTTGGATTCATCTCTCTCAGTTAAAGAGGCATAAATAATACTCAGAGTACTGTTGATTTGTCCTACTTCTAGAACCAAAGCAGAAGTTCTTACTCCAATCCCTTGAAAGCAGATGATCTTTAACAGGAAACCACTTCCATCCAAGTTCCTTGGGACAATATCATAGATTATTATGCTTTGACCTGCATTCTTTGTTACTTATTTTCTTTAAAAATGGTTTAAGAAATTATAAATTTCTTTCTGCATAAGGTTTCTAATCCAATATAATTTTTCCTTAGTCACTTTTTGCTTGAATTTACTAGCTGGCTATAATCACTTATGTACTGGTTAAAGCATATAGCCAAGCTGACTATTAGATTTGATCCATTTTCCTTTAAGACACACATAATTTTTCTCAATTCCAATTCCTTGTATTGGATCATTAATGTCCCAGGTATCTAGACTCAGTCATTAAGGATAACTTTATCTATTTATCTATCTGTCTATCTATCTATCTATCTATCTATCTATCTATCATCTATCTATCTATTATCTATCATCTATTTATTTACCTCTTAAAGATTTTATTTATTTGAGAGAGAGAGAGAAAGAGACAGAGAGCATGAGGGGGGAACAAAGGCGGAGAGAGAGGGAAGACTCTCAAGCAGACTCCATGATGAGCACAAAGTCCCTCGTGGGGCTGGATCCCACAATCCTGAGACCACGACCTGAGCTGAAACCAGGTTGGATGTTTAGTTGACTGAGCTACCCAGGTGCCCTCCATTAGTGACACTTTAGATGGAGAATACCACAAGTGAGATTTTCTGGGTATGAATTTGGTTGTTTCTGTGATTTTCCTCAGTATACCACCAGATTCAAATCCTCTAGCTTTACTCTGTGTGTTGGTTAGGGGCTCATTGCTTGAGAATTTTGCTTTAGGCTTTATGAGCTGACTCTTTATAAAGATCCTCTCTGCTTTCTCTTGTCTTGCTGCTAGTGGTAGACTGCTATTGCATGTTTTCTGGTGCTTGCTAGGCAATTTGGAGTAATGTGAGAGGAACAGAGTATTATCTGTTTCATTCAGCCTAAATTGTATTCACAGTCCATGTCTCAGAGTCTTGGCAAAGGAGTTTTAATTTCCCCTGCACCTATAGAATGGTTGAATATCTCTAATTATCTGGTCCAAAGAGGGTTTCCTGCCTCTTTCCAAGGAGAAGTGTTTTATGTTATTCTTCTTTCTGCCAGTCAAATAGATCTTTCTACACTGTTGTTAGGGTGATAGAGTTTGCTGCCTTGTGCTTTAAGGCTCTATAGGGAAGATGTGAGTGAAGGAAATGGGGTCGAGCTTGTTCTTTGCCCCCCAATTGGCTGATGCTCTTGTCTCTCAGGTCTGCACCAAGAGGGAAGATTTCTCTACCCATGTTTCTTGTAAATGGTGATGTTTGTGAGAAGAGGTGTGTGAATTTCCCTTTTGTCTATGCCTCCAAGGATTTCTAATCTCTCATGCTAGCCTGTGTTCAACCTTTAGCAATTTATTAACAATTTTAAATGCAGTATTCTTATCAGCTTTTTAAAAAGATTATGTATGTATGTATGTATTTATTTATTTATTCATCAGAGATACAGACAAAGAGGCACAGACACAGGCTGAGGGAGAAGCAGGCTCCTCACAGGGAGCCCAATGTGGGACTCCATCCCAGGACCCCAGGATCATATCCTAAGCAGAAGGCAGACGCTCAACCACTGAGCCACCCAGGTGTTCCTATTCTTATCAGATTTTTTTGGTGCCTGGCATCCCTTTCTCCAATGCTTTGCCCCGGATGAGTGATGCTTGCATCCCACCTCTCCTTCACAGAATATGCCTTTATGTCAATTTCTGGAAAGATTTCTTCTTAAGACTTTAAGTCTCTAATGAGTTAAGGAAATGTCATGATTTTGTGGAGTATCTAAATTTGTGCATTGTGGGAGAAATGCTCTTTTTAGTGCTCAATTATTAATTTTAATAATAGCTGACAATTTTTTAGGTCCCTCTGCAAAATATTTTATTTTTTCTTTTTTTTTTGCAAAATATTTTAAAAGCAATAAGTGCACATTATCCTATTTAGGAAATTATTTAAACAATAGTTTACTCTTCATATTCCATTTCTAAATATAAACACAAGTTTTTTGAAATATTCTGTTTGGGATTTTGTAGGATTAATGCTCAGTGGAAAGTTCTGCTTTTTTTCTTCTCATAACATGGGAAAAATCCATTGTGAAAGAGCAAAGAAAATAGGAGAATGAGCATAGATGCTTAAAGAAATAACAATTTTAGAGACTATCATATTGAAGGTTGTGTACCTAGAGTTGAATCCTTTAAAATTATGCAAGACTCACTTTCTTTAGAAATCTTTCCATACCTCTAGAGATGAAACAACCCATTTTGGAGAGTTATGAGTTAATTAATGCAAAGTTTGAGCCAAACATCTGGCACATCATTAATTTTGAATAAATATTTGCAATTTTTATTATGAATAAACCAGTGCAGGGGTAGATTAGAATGTCAAGCAAGGATGGAGAAGGTGAAATGGTGAAATAACATAATTATGCAGCATTCTGATGATATAGATTAATTTAATTACACAGTTGAACACTATTGGAGAAATAATTGTTGAATTACCATTACAATTTTTTTCTATCTTCTGAAGTATCCAGAATAGGTCCATGGCAGATAAATCATACTTGATGTTACCAGAAGTTATCAAAGACAAAGATATTCAGTGTTGCTCACTGAAGTGATGTTTATATTTTCTGAGTAACAGGTTGTAGAAAAATAAATAATGTTGCTTTTTGAAAGTCAAGGATGTCGAATTATATACTTGTTTTACTAAGAGACTATTCCATTTATTCATAAGTATTGGACAGATAGATACCTTCAAAGGACTGAAATATTTAAAAGTTATTCTCCTTTCATGCATGTATCCAAGCAGTTACTTAACTGAATCCCTGAAATAATCATTATAAATGATGAAAAAGTTGACCTTGGGGTAGATGATGTTGTGAAAAACCATAAAACCGTTTTCCATCTTTATATGACTCTTATAATTGAATCAATTTTGAGGAAGTATACATCTCAGAATATTCATGAATAAGTTAACTGCAAAAATATTCATTCAAATTAAATAATAATATATAATTGGTAGAATGGTGAAGTACTATCCATCTAAATGTTCATATAAGTCTTTCAAAGACTGTGATTTTAATATGGACATAATACATTTATGATCCAGTTCACTTGTTTAATGAGATAATTTCTGGAGTATGTGATTAGGGATGCATCACTGGTATTTAAAAGCCTCCTTATCTTTCCCAAACACTTAATTATAATGACCCAGTGGCCTTTCCATAAATACCTATAAGAACCTCAGCTGTATGATGTTCTAAATTATCAACTACTTGTAGCCCCTCCTTCTTAAGTTAAAATCTAAGTTTATATTAAGCTAGTTCATTTAGTCACCCCGGTTAGAGTCCTCCAATTCTCTTTGCAAAGTACTCTCCTTCACCATTGTAGCATATACATACAATAAGGCATTAACTTCTATTAATTTGTACTATCTGGATATTTTTCATAGGCCGTTATTCTTCATTGGCCCACTATTGAATTAAATTATACCCGCGACAATCTTATTTGGCATACCGAAACAAATATGTTTGCTCTGTAGTTTCCTTGCACCAGAATTTATTTATTTATTCCATTAATCCAAAAAGCATGATTACATTATTGTGCCTCTGAATTGCTGTGTGATAGGAAGAGAATGGACAATCCCACTATAGATGTAACTAGTTTTGTAAGCATTTCTGCCCTCCACAGATAAATTTAATTCCTACATTTTCTGTTTTTATTCTATTTCATGTACATTTCTATTTTCACAGTTTCTAGTTCAGATTGAATTGAGAATACAAGGTCTTGAGAGATAAATTTTCCTTGTTTTGATCCTCAATGCAGAACAAAGCAACTAATAAAAGTAATCATTCTTTCTTTATTTACTTTTTCAAGTTTTTATTTAAATTCTAGTTAGTTAACATATAGTGTAATATTAATTTCAGGACTAGAATTTAGTGATTCATCATTTATCTACTGACACCTGGTGCTCATCACAAGTGCCCTCCTTAACACCCATCTTCCATTTAGCCCATTCCCCTGCCCACTGCCTCTCCAGAAACCCTCAATTTGTTCTCTAAAGTTGTGTTTATTTTAAGGTTTGTCTCTCTCTCCCCCTCATTTTCTTTCCCCTATGTTCATTTGGTTTTTTTCCTTAAATTCCACATATGAGTGAAATCATATATTTGTCTTTCTCTGACTTCTTTCACTTAGCATAATAAACTCTAGCTCCATCTGTGTCGTTCTGCTCTTTTTTCTTTTCTAAAAAATGAAAGAGAAACATTGTTATAAATAGTGATTTCCAATGAATATCAAAAATATTAATGAGTAATTTTTCAGATAACAGGCTTCGATGTGAATATACACTATCTTCAATAAGAACAGATTTATTATACATGCAATTTTAATTTTAATGGAAAATATTTAGATTTCTCACCTTAAATTTTGCCATTATTGCATATATTCATGATTTAAGACAAGGATTGACAATCTAGAGCCCACAGTCTAACTATAGCTCACCCCCTATTTTGTAAATAAAGTTATATATAACCATCCTGCTTTCATGCACAGTTGGGTAGATGGGATGGAGACCTCTGAACCAACAAAGTGTAAAAATATTATTTAATTAGCCTCTACAGAAAAATTGTGATGACCTTTGATCTAAAATCTTGCTCTGGAACATAAGGTAAAAACTGAGTGATTCCTTGAGGAATGGAGATAATTCTTAGTTTTTCATTTGCAATTGTTGGGTTTATACAAAAAGACGCTCTTTTTTTCTTAAGGTACCTTTCTAAAAGTCACTTTCCATTAGGATCTCAAGGAAGGCAGAAACATGTTAAACATAAGTTTAGTTCAGTTGGTTTTAAAGAGTTTTTAAAGAAGAGTTCAACATTGTCCCTGAATGCACTCAAGTGATCTCAAAGAAGACAACAAATCTTATGTTATCACCTAATAATATAGTGGGCAAATCAATTTCTACAGAATGACAAGTATAGACACAACAGACTCACATGAGCACGCATGCACACACACACACACACACACACACACATTCAGGCACATTTTTTCCCTATCGACAATGAGTCCTAAGGAAGTTTTCCTGTCTGTATTCTTGCTTTTTACTCAGGTATTCATGACATCCCACAAAAGCACAGCATCCCAAAAGAAATGGGAAAGCTAAATCAAACTTGATACTAAACCAATGATCTCCATCCATGCAGCATTTAATTTTCAAGACAGAAAAAAAGTTTATAATTTCTTAGTAAGATTCAGAGGCTCCCCACATGAATTCAACTCCAATCTTTCAAGTTTAATGCAAATATGAGCATCTAAAATTCTATGAGTTTAAGTGGTTTTGAGTTCTGTAATGAAAAGTTTGAACATTGTTCTCAGAGGAAACACTTCCTGGCAGAGCTTCAAGGAAAGAATATGTGATTGCAGGGAGATTAGAAATTCTTATTGCATTAGGTTTTCATCATTCTGTGGGATAGGCCTGATGTCAGTGCTGTGTCAAGAAGAGTGACAAATCTGTATCTACAGCTTTTGAGAAAGCCTAAGGTGGACGAGGTGAGGCTGTATATCTTTAACATAGTAATATGTTACTTTTTTAGGTAGCAAATATAGTAGCAATATCAAAGCCCAATTTGTTATTCTGTCATAGTTAAAACATATGGTGCTTTTATTTATTATCATTTGCATAGACGTTGGCTACTTTCAGTTTTATTAAAGAACGTGGTGAGTATAAATAAAATACCAAGCAATTTTTCCATCTTGGAAAAAAAAAAAGGTATATTTTCACTGGTGGTTTTTAAAAAAGGAAACACTCTCAAGATTGATCCATTAGCAAATAAGGCAATATAAACGATGCAATGATATTCTGCAACTGCTTTCCTGTCTTTAATTTGAGAGACCCTAAATTGAAGGCATATATTCCATATGTTTTCAAAATGAATGAAAATATTTATGCATTTAACTAAGTGTAGTCTCCTTATACAATGTTATTAAACAATAAGTCTACCGATTTTTATGTGAAGAAACACTTTTGGTCATTTTATTATTGTAAAACAGATAGTATTTAACATCTCTAATATACAGAAACTTGGTTTTCTTCTTATTTCTTTCTATTTTATTAGTTTCTTATGTTTCAAGTTTATGGAAGAAATAAACTAAGATATTAGTACACTTTTATTAATGCCATTTTTATCAATACAGTGTGCTTATTGGTTTTAAATAAAGTTTACTAATACAGGGCACACAAAGATACTATGAATATTTAACTTCAATATTGAGAGACCCTAAAGAACAGTGATGCATAAATCATTGTGTCAAGGAGGAAAACTGGGATTCAGCCTACAGTAAATCCAGGGCTTATGCTTTTCCGGTTCTGTGGTTACATCCCAGCTGAAGTACTTACTGTGTGATGGATTGGCTTCCAGTGAAAGTATGGTACATACAACCAACTTACCTTAGCCTTTTCTCTATCAAAGAATTATTTATATGACTATTTCCCAAATATGGCAGAGGGATAGAGTTGAGGGGAGTCTTAAGAGAAAATTTGCTTACTACTTGAATTTCATTGTCTTTGTAACTTCTACTTAACTTGAGTCTTCCAATTCTGATACATGTTTGATTGGAAAGGCTTACTATAATGAACAGCGAAGATGACAGGAAAGGTAAAGAGGTTGTATTTCTTTAGTACGTGATAAGGAATCTCTACACATCTGAACAAGGACATGAAGCAACACAAAGTATATTTGATAGAGTGATGAAGAAAAGTATTATCATTCATAATGGAAGAGTACCTGAATTCATCCAAAAGAGAAGTATTTTGATAAATTATTGGATTATGGACAAAGGAAAATTGGGCCTTTGAGTTATAGTTGTACAATACACATGCTGGAGAACCTTTTTGGAGAATGCCAAAAAGAAAAAATTCTACAATTATGAAAATAGAATATAAAACATAAATTATGGAACTTGAATTGCTGGTTCAAATATTATCCATATTTGAATGATTTCAATATATAGTACCAAAGTCTCCTTGCAAAATACTATACTGATCACATTCCAATCATTAGTGATGGCCGATCATTTCCAAAACACTGTATATACTACCTCAATTAATTAAAAAAAATTTAATCTATTTTTTCTCTTTCATTTTCTTGAAATATAACTAACCTATATCATTGTATATTGGTTTAGATACTAGTATATTAAAATGATCTTGGTATACTCTCATATACATGTGATTTCTTTGTTTCAAAAAAACCTATTCATATATTTTTTCCATCAGGATATTGATACTTAGCCACTGATTTGCAATAATTTCTTTTGTAAAAATACTTATTATTTTTATGTATATTTATGTGTACTTTATGACCTTATGAATTAATATAAATAAAATTATTTTTTAAATTATCTGGTAGAGAGGTTAAATGGAAAATAATATTGCCTCTACCCATATTAGTTAGTTTTAAATTTGGCTGCATATATCTAATATAACTCCAACACTGATTGTAGAGAGTTTAATTTCTCCATGTGTAAAAGTACTGGCATAGATATGAAAGCGTGGTGGCTGTACGTGTTTGTAAGAGACTTGGACTAAATTCAATGGTCTGTTGTGTCATTTAAAGACAGTGACCTGGGCTTATTTGAGTCAAGATGTCTTTTGAGGCTCTAAATTAATAACTTGGTGCATTGACTTACTTGATTTTTGCATACTTTGTATAAACTACTTGGTCACACTATATTTTCTTTATATATAAAGTTGCAGTCACATGTGTGGTAGAGAGAAGGGCGGGATTCATAAAAGGCAGTGTGTAGATATGCAGTGTGAGCTTTACTCCACACCATCCATTAGGTAATTTCTTTCTTTCTTTCTTTCTTTCTTTCTTTCTTTCTTTCTTTCTTTCTTTCTTTCTTTCTTTCTTTCTTTCTTCTTTCTTTCTTTCTTTCTTTTCTCTCTTTCTTTCTTTCTTTCTTTCTTTCTTTCTTTCTTTCTTTTTCTTTTTTTCTTTCTTTCTCTCTTCTTTCTTCTTTCTTTCCTTTCTTTTAAAAGATGGAATGCTTCACAAGTTTGAGTGTCATCCTTGTGAGGGGCCATGCTAATCTTCTCTGTATCATTACAGTTTTAGTGTGTGTGCTGCCAAGTGAGCATACCACTGGGTAATTTCTATTGTCAACCATTGTTCTTCATGAGGTGGCATTTAAAATGCAACAGAGACCAATACACGGATCAGCACTTAAAGGGATGAGCACGAAACTTTGGTCTATAGATGCAATTCCTTGATCAAGCGAGTTAGGCAATGTTGAGGGCTGTGGTTTTCATCCTTGCAGAAAATATGGGTCTTAAAAGCTGAGAATGTCACTGTTAGAGGGCTTTGTTGAAGAAATAAAAGATAGCTTTCATTAAAAAGAAAAAAAGTTGTGATAAATTTGCTAATATTAAAACAAATTATTTTTATAGCCCACTTAGGAGTGGGTGAATCTGAGCTGGTTTTTTTTTTTTTTGAATAAGTGAATTTGAGTTTCATTGTATCACATATTGTTATGCACAAATGCAATGATTTAAAATAGTTTAAATATTCCAAAATACAGGCACTCAATTTGGCTTTTCATTTGGGCCAGGAGGTGGCTGCTTGGGTGCCTCAAAAACAGGCATGCCCAGTATCTAGTGGTGAACAAAGGCCTCAGGATGGGGGCATGGTTCTGAAGCTGAGACCTTAGCTTTAAATATATCTTTATATATCTTTAAATATATTTAAATATCTTTCCCCTGTGTTGGGAAGCTAACCCTTCCTTTCAGCCTAATGTCTTGTCCAATACCTCTCCTGTCCGTATATAAACTGTCTTGTGAAGTCCAGTTCCATAAATCTAGTCTATCTATAGACATCTCTGCTGCTTTGTTTCTGGCTCCCCAAGTCCTATCCCTGAAAGAGTAATTTCCCTGGGCAACTGTAGTCTTGTTCTCTTACCATATTTTCCTGAGTTAACTGGGATTGTAGGTAGACTTTTTATCCAGCTCCTTTTGTTCATTAAATCTTGATACTTAAAAGCTCAGACTAGGGAACAAACAGTGAATTAATGCACCCATAAAAACTCTGCTTTTAAAAACCTGGTTATCCCAGTATGTTTCCAAAATTTATCTAAAGACCTGATTGATTTATTTCTTCTCTGTGGTAACTTTGATATGATATTTTTCATGGGCCAAAAAGGAAATGTCATGAAAGCACTAGAGGCCATTATTTGAGAAGGGAAGTGAGGAAGGAGATAAGATGGAAAAAATAAAACTTGCTATAATTCCTCTAAATTCTTTTTTAATATTTTAAACAAATCTTATATTGATAGCATTTTTTAAAAATCATTGATAACTTTTTATGGTGAGGATAAGCCTGGATATAAGAAATTGGTATTCAATCAAAATTATTCTGAAATCTTACTCTAAATTTGGATAATAATTCAATAGAAATTTTCAGTACTATTTTTGGTGTCTTTTCTCCTTCATTCTAGATATTTTCTCGTATACCTCCATGGACTAGATGTGTATACAGTAAATATTTATCTTGCCCTCTTATAATTTTTTATGACTATTTTGTTCCATCAGAAGCCAAGTAGAAGGAGAGGATCATTGGCTTTGGCATTTATGAAGAGCACAAGATGACTTGCAAAATACAGAGAAATCTTTGGTGAATATTCTTAAGACTCAAACACCATCTTCAATTTTTTTCAATACTTATTAAAGATTTATTTATTTATTTATTTATTTATTTATTTATTTATTTATTTATTTACTGGGGGCAGAAGGAGAAGGAGAGAGAGAATCTTAAGCAGGCTCCCCACTATGCACAGAGCCAGGACCTCAGCACTGAGCAGGATCTCATTCCCCAGAAATCATGAGCTGAGCCAAAATCAAGGGTCCCATACTCAATGGAGGAACCACCTATGTGCCTCTGTAACTTCAGTATTTTATCATTACCCAACACAGTATTGACTATTCTTTTTTATCCTAATATGACATGACATGCATAAATGAATGTTCTCACTGTTTTCCCGTACCAGTTCTCTTATAATTCTGGAGGCCAGAAGTCTAAAATAGTCTTCAGGATTGAATTTCTTCCTTAGCCTCTAAAAAAGAATATGTTCCATTGCCTTTTCTAGCTTCTATGGACTGCCTGTGTTCTTTGGGTTGTGGTTCCATCCTTTATCTTCAAAGGAACTAGAGTAGCATCTTCTAAACCTCTCTCTGCTTCTGTTGTCATAGCAATTTTTCTCTAGTTACGACCTTCCTATCTCCTCTTATAATGACCCTTGTGATCATGTTGGGCCTACACCAATAATCTTAGATAATTATACTATCTCAATATCCTTAACCTAATCACATCCATTTGTGAAGTCTTTTTTTTTTTTTTTTTTTTTTTTTTACATGGAAGATAATATATACTGGTTCTTAGGATTTTTCAGGACATCATTTAGGAATAGGGACATTATACAATCTAGAACCAAGAGTCATTCCTTCCCTAGAGGGTAAAGTCTAATCTTTTTTATCATACTTGCTATCTTCATTGGATAGTTCTATGTATATATCCCTTTTCTTATTCTTTGTCACTTTTATACTGAGGGATATTTTTCAAGAAAATAAAGAAAATAAATAGGAAGAACCTATCCATTTTATCACCAAAATAGTGGACTTCATAGTGGGATCATTTTCTACTTATGGGAATTAAAATAAGATATTGTTTGGAAAAATGGGAAAGAGAAACCAAAATGGCCACTAGAAATATTGGGAGAAGGATGATAAGGTCAAGGATATCAACTTGAGAAGAACAAAGGAGATGAATAGAAGGAACTCAAAGGATGACCTGTTTCTGAGTTTTGCCAGCACTTTACTCCACCAACTCATTATTTTTCAAATACCAATTGGTTCAGAATCCTGGTTTACTATAAATTCTCCTAAAACAAGCTGAGGGTTTTTGGATACATTGTGTTATATGGGTGCATGAAGAGTTACACTGAATGCAGACCATGACGAATTAGACTAATCCTTGGGATACTCCCCTATGAATAGCAACAATGATGGACAGGATTGATAGGTATAGTATCATTCATGGTTCTTAACTCAGAGCACTTTTTGATTTTATGTCTCAGTATTTTCCTCCCCAAATACTCTATTGCAACAATATTGTTATGTAATAGTTCTACAGTGGTAGGAATACTCATTTTTAAAAAATATACACATTTCTACTGTCCAAATTGTTCTTTCTTTTTTGTCTGCCTATCTTCAATATATCTTCCTAAAAGAATGTCTGTAAGTTCAAGTTTCCTGGACATTATAGTTTGAAATTTTTTTCTAAAATAACTTGTTCAAAAAAATTAAGTTAAATAACAAAATAAAATCATTTGTTAACTTATTCATACCCAATTCAACTATTTCATAACTAGAATGAGTAGAGAGGATATTGTGGAGTTATTTATAAATCTAAAAGTTAAACATATTTTTATCTCATCTCTAGCTCTACCTGGATGCCCTCAAAGAGAGAATTAATAAAATTGTTTATGTATATAAATACCATGATACATAAATAATGTCTTTCTTCATAATAAATGAACTTTATTGGAAATTTAGATCAATAAACATTATGGTACTACATGTTTATTGTAAACTTGTAAACTTTATGTTTACAAGATCACTTGTAGTGACAGAACAGCAATTAAAATAACATTTTCTTGGTTATAATGATGGCTGAGAGAATTAGGGGAGATCCAGCTATAATAAAAAAATTTAAGTGATACACCTAAAAATGCTAGGGTTGATATAGCACTAAATAATAAAAAGAAATTGGCATTGTGCTTTTTTGCTATAACGTTAATCATATTCATATTTGGAAAAATTTTAAATTCTTCATATGAAAAAATGTTTTAATTTTATTTCCAGTTGCTGACTCTGTTAATGCACTGTTGTTTTTCTAATTACTAAATCTTAAGGTAAACCTTATATTTGAATAGTCTTCAAATCCTTTTCATCCTGGTGCATAACAAACCTCTGACCTACCTTTCCAGTTCATCTGTTTTCTTCTAAAAGCAAGTCCTCACTGCCATTGGCTTAAATTAATTTGATATCAAGCAACCAAATTCCAGATGTCTAGTTATAATTATATTTTAACTATAATTTAATCCAAAGTTTTCTTATAAATTTGTTGAATTTTCTTTCCTAACATCAAGTCAAATTACAACATTTGCCTAACCAAAAATACTGTGATTACTAGTTGTCTTACTAAAACTCCAAAATCTACAACTGAAGGCTTTTATAGTCTGCTTTCATAAAATATACCTAAGATATCATCTTTTTAATTTTTACTAAATCTATGTCCCTTACAACTGGAAGATTACACGAATATATTTGAGTATTCATAATGTACCAGGTAAGGTTAATGGCACTTAGCATGACAAATCTCCTATCATATCTACGGTTGACACTAGACTTTGGCATAGAATGTTTAAATTACTTGTACAAAGTTACACAACCAGTTGATGGTAAAATTTGAATTTTTCTTGGCATCTGCTTGAAATCCTGTGCCCTTAACCACCAAAGCTTCATAGGTACTGTTAGGCAGATGCAAATTGTTTTGGGACTAAGCACAAAACTACTTCATATAAAAAGCATAATATGTAATTTTCTGTACTTCTTGAAGCACCTTGTTTCATTAGGTGTACAATTTTGGCTATTACATTACATGATAAAGACCCTGACTAAGTCTATTTTAGCTTTTAGGAAAGTTTTTTATTGGCTGATGTTGAGTTTTATACATATGCCCTTGCTAGGATTGTATCTATAATGTTTTGGGACACCTGGCTAATTCAGCGAAATAACTCAAAGATATTGAAACTGCCTCAGTATATACACATACACACTATTAGACTGATTGACATTTTTCAATTTTCAGATAAGTGTAATGTGTGGATGTAGTATCTTATCATTCTGTCATTAGGTTTAATGATATTGCCACAAAGAATTCGATACTTGTAGAATTATCATGCCAGTATCCTATTTCTTAGCATCTTAAAATTCATCAAGGTGTTCCAGTTTCTGTTCCTCTCTCATCCCATAGGATGAGAGTGGAACAGCTGTTGTCAATTCATAGCATATGGACTTATCTTTTTCATTACAATATATTTCCACTTGAGTACATTGGAAGCTCTTACAATGAAGTGTTTTCTTCATAATCCAAATAACTGGAATTTGAAAAGACCTACTAAAAAGAGATGCATAATTTGTCAGTTGCTGCATTTCCTTAAAATGTTCTAGAATTTATAAATGCTTGAAAATATATAATAAGTACTGCTATGTGTTTCCATGATGCTTTAGGAGAAAAAAAGTTAATTACATATTTACATGGCAAAGCCATATGTTTGATAGCTGACTTTTGGCATGAAAAGGAATCCCTTTGATATCAATTATTGCTTTAGGGAGGTTTGGGAAAAACCTGCATTTGAAAAGGCTGACAAAGGAAATCAATGATAAGCTTCTCATGATGAAAGACTTTTTCTTCAATTTTACTGTGTCAAAACATCTTTATTTTTTATTATTTTTATTTTTTAAAGATTTTATTTATTCATTCAGAGACACACAAAGAGAGAAAGAGGCAGAGACACAGGCAGAGGGAGAAGCAGTCTCCACGCAGGGAGCCTGACGTGGGACTCAATCCGGGGACTCCAGGATCACGCCCTGGGCTGAAGGCAGGGGCTAAACCTCTGAGCCACCCAGAGGTCCCTCAAAAACATCTTTAGCAATGAAATAGCAGCAAAGCTTTCCTTTTTGTTAGGTGATCAATAAAGTCTTTTTTATAATTAATTTACTTATTTCACATTTTCTAAATGTGAAATCTAAATTTAATATACTCTGTTAAATTTTCAGTCTTTTAAGTTTAACAAATTACTACTGAATGCTATCTTGGTATTTATAGCTACAGACAAAATATTTGACATAACCAAACAAATGATAACAAAATCTGCTACTTATAGTGTTTCAAATTAAAATACTGAATTAATATTATTTGACACCAGAATAAGAGCCTCATGAAAGCAAACATATTTGTTTATTTACTGCTATACTCTATGATCTAGAATAAATATAGTGTATTTCAAGAGCATAAGTACTTGTTGCATGACTTGAGGAAATTGTAGGAATATCATTAAGAAAAGTTAGATCTTGGCGGATCCCTGGGTGGCTCAGCGGTGGCTTTCGCCCAGGGTGCGGTCATGGAGTCCCAGGATCAAGCCCCACGTCAGGCTCCCTGCATGGAGCCTGCTTCTCCCTCCTCCTGTCTCTGCCTCTCTCTGTCTCTCTATCATAAATAAATAAATAAAATCTTTAAAAAAGAAGAAGAAGAAAAGTTAGATCTTGAGTGGTGAATGAATGATAGGCATTTTTGCCCTCTCCAAAGTAAGAACATTTGCCATTCATTAAGTCATTGAGTTTTTTTTTTAAAAAGTCCTCTTACTGTATCTTCTTATTAGGGTGGGGAATTTATTATTTTTATTAAATATCTTCAAAATCATTAAGACATTTTAAAAAGAGTGTCTATATAATTCTAATCAGTATAATGCATTTTGAATATTTATTTTTTAAGATTTTCTTTGTTTATTCATGAGAGACACAGAGAGGCAGAAACACAGCAGAGGGAGAAGCAGGCTCTCCGCAGGGAGCCTGATGTAGGACTAGATCCTGAGACTCCAGGATCATGACACCAGCCAAAGGCAAAGGCCACCCAGGTGCCCCTGTATTTTGAATATTTAAATATTTTCAAAATGTTTTGTATAAGGTTCTAATTGTTTATGTTAGGAAAACTGTTTGATTACTTCAAGAATAATCAAAATAGGAGTTCGAGTGTCAGCAGTCAGAGGGTGAGAAAAAAGTGAGTGAGGAATATTTCTGGGTAAAAATAAGGGATCAGTGTAAAAATATAATATCTTTTTATGAGCAAGTAAAGCTGTAGAAGAAAATTAAATCTAAATTGCTATAACAAGAATAAGAATTGAAATAACTTACCTTTTCCTCATTTTAAAAAGTGAACTATAATCAGGAGCTGACAAAACAGACTACTGAATAGACACTGGGCTCTTGGAGGGGAGAGCATAGTAGTTCAAAGCATGAGCATGTGGTTACCAATGTAGGAGCAAGGACGTGTTTTCCATGAAAAGCTGATTCTGTGACCTAAAAAAGAAAGTAAGAACAACCCTTGAAGGAGAACCTGGGTGGCTCAGTTGGTTGAACAGCCGACTCTTGATTTCAGCTCAGGTCTTGTCAGGGTTCCGGGATCAAGACCCACATCAGGCTCCTTGATCAGTGGGCAGTTTGCATCAGGATTCTCTTTCTGCCTCTGCTCTCTCTTTCTCTCTCTAATAAATGAATAAATCTGAAACAAACAAACAACAACAAAAAACATCTGAAGACTTCTACCTCAGCCAGAAAATGAACGGATACAAAAATGATTGCAATTGAGAAGAGCAACTTCTAAAAATAGATATCATTAAGGAATTATGAACACTCCTAAAATCTACACAGCCAGGGCATTGTTAGATACTATTTTCTGTTATGTCTCTTCATGTTAATGTAACCTGTTAACAATTATGCTTGCCGTTGTAGTTATTTTAAGAAATGTTGTACAATGTCAAACTGGTGCTATATTCTGAAACTAATAACTTGGTTGAGGAAACATATGTAAAAATGCTAATATACAGATATTATACTAAGTAATGATTACCATTTTATAACTAAAGTAATACTTTAGTGATTTTATGAGGTAATACTATTATACTATGTAATGTTAACTAAGGAATCAAACTAAGCATATGTCATACACATATATACATGTCATACACACACACACAAACTACGCTCTATGTGTTTTTTGTCTATAAAAATAAAAAAATTTTCAAGTTTTCCAGGCTTGAAGAAATAGGTCAAGTATATTATAAACATAATTTATATTTTTAATTGAATCCAAACTTCTTCCTAAATGTTGTTAGTTCAGAAGAGAAGTGAAAAAAAGCTCAAATAGAGGAATATCAGGAAGGTCAAAATTTGCCCATCTGATTATACCCAACAGATATCGGTACTGGATTTTCCTTTTGTTAAAAAATATAGACTTTCAGTTAAACTTATCTTTATTTCCATCCCACCCTCAAATCCTCTAAACCCCAAATTGAAAGAAAGGGAATAAACACAGAAACCCAAAGAGACAAGAAATATCAACACAATTTTGGAAGATGGAAACAACTGAGAAATAGCTGATGGGGCAGTATGGAATCTTTTGAAATGTAAATACTTTCAGGCAGATATTCAGAGGAGAGGAAAGCTGGTTCTCCCTATAGAAATCAGTAGAAATCAGCAGTATTTCTAGAATCAGAGATAACTGTGCTGCATAGTTTCTCTATAATGTAAGATAGGAATGAAAGACTTAAATATTAAGTCAGAATGAAAGGTATCAGTTCCCTCTGCAATGCCTATTTCACTTTTGGCTTATCTATTTCTTCTCCATTAGTTTATAAACTCCCAGGGTTACAGAGGCCACATACTCTAGATAGTCTTTCTTCATTGTGATCTGGACAGAACATTGACTGGACAAATGGAAAATAGGTTTAAGAAATGATACATTTAAAACAGTATAGTTAGGGATGCCTGGGTGGCTCAGCAGTTGAGCATCTGCCTTCAGCTCAGGGCCTGATCCTGGAGTCCCAGGACGGAGTCCCATGTCGGGCACCCTGCATAGAGCCTGCTTCTCCCTCTACCTGTGTCTCTGCCCCTGTCTTTTTCTGTGTCTCTCATGAATTAATAAATAAAATCTTTAAAAAAATTAAAACAGTATAGTTAAAACATGTGTTTATTTCTTATCCCTCTTGAGACAACACTAATAAAAATGTGTGAATAGAATAAATAAATAAATCTAGATTCTCTACGTACAAAAAAAATGAAACTGGTGAGGGATTATCAGTGTATAAAATATATTTAGAAATTCTCAAAATAAAGTGGTTTCAGAGGTAGTCATTGTAAACAATGGAGCTAGACAGGGAATAAACATTTGATCGAATTAAAATAGTCTATTGGAGGGAATAAAGTTGTGGGAGTAGAAACAGGCATAACATTTGGAATGGGACCAAAGGAAATTCTACTTTATTAATTTTATTAAAAGTAAACTGAAGCAAGTATAATGGAATTTAAAGGATGGTTCTAGGTGTCAGATGCATGTGCTTTATATTATTTATCATACTTTCTCTTTAATAACGAATACATTTAAGTAAATGATAAAGCTAATATGCCCATTTTTTAAAGTAACACAGATAAGTTAAAATCATTTCTAGGTACTATTTGAGTGCTGATGACTTCTAATCTTGCCTTCAGCAAACTCTTTCTCCTAAATTGTAGACTCATGCATCCAGCTCCCTAAATTTCCATGTAAGTATATTATAGGCATTTCAAACTTCGCATGTGCAAGATGGGGGTGCCTGGGTGGTACAGTCCATTAAGCATCTGATTCTCGGTTTCCACTCAGGTCATGAAATTGAGTGTTGGGTTCTATGCTCGCTGTGGAGCCTGCTTAAGATTTTCCTTCTCCCTCTCCTTCCACCCCTACCCCCCCAACTCGCAATTCTCTCTCTCAAAAAAAAAAAAAAAGAATCTCTGAGTTTGAGGATATGATAAAAGAAACTCCCAAAATTGATTAGAAATTTCTTTGAAATATGAAACAATATGACTGAAATTAATACAATATACACTTTAGTTCTCTTTTTTATTGTATTTCCTCATTGAAATAGAAAAAACACTGAGGGGACACCTGGGTGGCTCAGTGGTTGAGTATCTGCCTTTGGCTTAGGGCGTGACCCTGGGGTCCTGGGATTGAGTCCTGCATCAGGCTCCCAGCATGGAGCCTGCTTCTCCCTCTGCCTGTGTCTCTGCCTCTCTGTCTTGATCTCTCATGAATAAATAAAATCTTTTTAAAAAATGAAAAAAAAAGAAACTACAGTAGGGTATCTCCATTCTTTTGTGTTTTATCTATACAACAACCAGAACAGTCTGCTAAAACTGAATACCTATTACTATGTTCACAACATTTCCAGAGTTTCCCAAATCACTCATGGTAAAAGCACAAACTCTTCACCTGGGCCTGCATGGCCTGCTTCCCATTCCATCTCTGACCATGCTGCCATTCTGTTCCTTGCACTACCCCTGCTCCAGGCGCTGTGGATTTCCTGTAGTTCCCAGACATGCCAGTGAGGCTTCTGCCTCAAATACTTGCACTTACTAGTCTCAGAAAGGATCTCAGAGCATCGCCAGGTCACCTTCATGTGTATTCTCTTTACTCAGAAGTCACTTGTCCTGAAGGTCTTCCTACCACCCCGCCTCCATTCCATATCATCCTCACATGGCGTATTTTGTCTTATTAGCAATTGTCATTGGCTAGTATACTACGAACTTGACTTCGTTCCCTTATTTATTTTCAATTTCCTCATTTAAATGGACACTACATTAGGGAAAAAGATTACAGTTTCTACTATGGCTGTTATTACCTCAGTATTTAAAACAATGCTTAGAACATGGCATATTCTCAAAAAGAGTTATGATGAGTAAAATAACTTTTTGATGCATTTATTTTTTACTTGTTCTTTTTCATTACTGGTTTTTATTTAAAGTTAGTGAACATACAGTGTATTATTTGTTTTGGGTGTAGAATTTAGTGATTCATCACTCCCATATAACAGCTGGTGCTCATCACAATAGATGCCCCCCTTAATCCTCATCACCTGTTTAACCCATCTCCTAGCCTACCTCCCCTCTGATTTGTTCTCTATGGTTAAGAGTCTGTTTTATAGTTTTTCTTCTTTTGCCCCTCCAAGTTTATTTGTTTTGTTTCTTAAATTTCACATTTGGGTGAAAACATATGGTATTTGTCTTTCTCTGACTGACCTATTTTGCTTAGCATAAGTTACATCCACATCATTGCAAATGGCAATGGCAAGATTTTGTTCTTTTTGATGGCTGAGTAGTATTTCATCGTGCACACATGTCAGTGTGTGTGTATCACTTCTTTTTTATTTTTTATCCATTCATCAATCAGTGGACATTTGGGCTCTTTCCATAATTTGGCTATTATTGATTGTGCTGCTATAAACATCAGGGTGCATATATCCCTTCAAATTAGTATTTTTACATCCTTTGGGTAAATATCTAGTAGTGCAATTGCTGGGTTGTAGGGTAGCTCTATTTTTAACCTTTTGAGGAACCTCCACACTGCTTTCCAGAGTGGTTGCACCAGTTTACATCCCCACCAACAGAGTAAGAGGGCTCCCCTTTCTCCACATCCTCACCAACACCTGTTGTTTCCTATGTTGTTGATTTTAGCCATTCTGAACTGTGTGAGGTGACATCTCACTGAGGTTTTGATTTGCATTTCCCTGATAATGATTGATGTTGAGTATCTTTTCATTTGTCTGTTGATCTTCTGGATGTCTTCTTTAGAGAAAAGTCTATTCATGTCTTCTGCCCATTTTTAAGCTGAATTATTTGTTTATTGGATGCTGAGTTTTATAAATTCTTTATAGATTCTGGATACCAACCCCTTATTGGATATGTCGTTTGCAAATATCTCCCATTCCATAGGTTACCTCTTTTGTTTTGTTGATTGTGCCCTCACTATCCAGAAGCCTTTTATTTTGAAGTACCAATAGTTTATTTTTGCTTTTGTTTCCCTTGATTCAGGAGAATATCTAGTAAGAAGTTGCTATGGCTGAGGTCAAAGAGGTTACTGCTTGTGTTCTCTAAGTTTTTAATGATTTTCTGTCTCCCATTAAGGTCTTTCATCTGTGGGACCCCCAGACAGCTCAGCAGTTGAGCATCTGCCTTTCGCATTGGTGTGATCTGGGGTCCTAGAATTGATTCCCTCATTGGGCTCCCTACAAGAAGCCTACTTCTCCCTCTGCTTATGTCTCTATCTCTCTCTGTGTATCTCTCAGAGGCAGACGGAGAAGCAGGCTCTTCAAAGGGAGCCTGATGTGGGACTGGATATCAGATCCAAGATTACGCCCTGTGCCAAAGGCAGACACCAAATTATTGAGTCACCCAGGCATCCCAAATAAAATCTTTTTTTAAAAAAAGATCTTTCATCTAACTAATTTTAATTTATTTTGGTGTATGGTGTAAGAAAGTGGTCCAGTTTCATTATTTTGCATGTTAATGCCTAGCTTTTCCAACATTATTTGTTAAAGAGACCGTCTTTTTTCCATTGGATATTCTTTCCTGCTTTGTCAAAGATCAATTGACCATAGAGTCGTGGGTTCCTTTCTGGGTTCTCTATTCTGTTCCATTGATCTATGTATGTGTTTTTGTGCCAATACCATACTATCTTGATTGTACAGCTTTGTAATGTAGCTTGAAGTCTGGAATTGTGATGCCTCCACCTTCTCTTTTCTTTTTCAAGATTTACTTTGATTATTTGGGTTTTCTGTGGTTCCATACAAATTTTAAGATTGTTTGTTCTAGCTCTGTGAAAAACACTGGTGGTATTTTGATAGAAATTGCATTAAATGTGTAGATTACTTTGGGTTGTATAGACATTTTAACAATATTTGTTCTTCTAATCCATGAACATGGAATGTTTTTCTATTTCCTTGTTTAGGTTTCTTTGGTTAAGTTTATTCCTTGGCATCTTATGTCTCGTGTGTGTCTGTGTGTGTGTGTAACTATAAATGTGATTAATACCTTGATTTCTCTTTCTGCTGCTTCACTATTGGTGTATAGAAATGCAACAGATTTCTGTACATTGATTTTGTATCCTGCAACTTTACTGAATTTGTGTATCACTCTAGAAGTTTTTTGGCAGAGTCTTCTGGGTTTTCTATATAGAGTATTATGTCATCTGCAAATATTGAAAATTTTTCCTTGTGGACTTGGATGCCTTTTTTTTTCTTTGTGTTGTCTGTTTGCTGTGGGTAGCACTTTAATACTTTTTAAATAACAGTGGTGAGAATGGATATCTCTGTATTGTTCCAAAGTGTAAGGAAAAGCTCTCAATTATTTTCCCATTGAGGATGTTATTAGCTGTGGGTTCTTCATCTATGGTCTTTATTATGTTGAGGTGTGTTCCCTTTTATCCCTATTTTGTTGAGTACTTTTATCATGAATGAATGTACTTTGTCAAATGCTTTTTCTGCATCTGTTGAGAAGATCATATGGTTCTTAGCCTTTTCTTTGTTAATGTAATGTGTCATGTTGATTTATTTGTGAATATTGAACCACCCTTGCAGCCTAGGAATAAATCCCACTTGATTGTGAATGATCCTTTTAATGTCTCATTGGATTTGATTTGCTAGTAGTTTATTGAGAATTTTTGGATCCGTATTCATCAAGGATCTTTTAAAATGTAATTAAGTAACCTAGGTAATGATCAGCATTGCAAGGTCTTTTTGTCATTTCTTTTTTCAAAAGTTGTATACACAATATTGGAAATTTCCCAATGTCTTTATATTTAAAACTGACTTTCAAGAAGCCAATGTAGATCTGGTGAATGTTCATTTTAATATTGTCTTCTACTCTCCACAGATAACCACACTAGATTGTTTTTAAGGGTATGCATTATCCTACCATTAAGTTCATCATTTTCCACAGAATAGTTTCTATTGAAAATCTCTAGAACAGCTGAACACCAGTTAGGGGACATTGAATGGGTATTAGGTATTGGTACAATGGGTATTGGTCATATTCTGGTTAAAAACAAAACAAAACAAAACAAAACAAAACAAAACAAAACACATAATGTCCAAAGACTAACTTTGTTATTTGTCATAGAAAATTACAATAAAAGGTCTTTTAATGTAAGTAGCAATTAGGTAGTATGAAAAGAGAGAACATACATAACAGTTATCCTTAAGAAACACTTTAGTAAAATACTTCCTAGGACAGACATTAAGTAGGAAAACACTAAGGCAGCTTCCTAACATTATATTCAGATAGTTACTCCCATCTATAAGCAAATAAATTGTCTGCTTTAAGAATACAAAAGAAAACGGCCAGCATAATTGAGTCACCAGAAAAAAAGATAAATAATTAAATAAAAAGTAAAAAAGTATTTAAGTACATGCAAAAATAGTGAAAAACAAGGAAGTCATTATTAAAAACTATTACTTGAGAGCAGGCCATAATTTTATTGTAAAGATCTTACTAAACTAGTATGCCTCTGTTTTCTAATTAACATTTATATTATATAGATACGATATATCAAGTTGGTTATTTTCAGTGTTGTTAGCATATTTTATCAGTTCAGTATTTGTCATGCAGTGTCCTTTCAAGTGAACTTGTTGGTCAAGGAATTTTAACATTTCTGTGCATTAAATTTGCCATATTTTTAAATAAAGTGTTGTTTTTAATGGAAATTTTTTTTCATGAAAGATGATATGCAATCTTGAAAGTGTTTTATCTTTGAGACACTTATTTTTTTTTCCTTTGGGATATCAAAACATGGAAACAGGAAAATTTCAGGCAGAAACAAAAAGAAGACAAAAAAAGGAGAAAGAATGAAAACAAAACCCCAAAACTGAACTATCAGCATTTTCTATTGCTTGCATTTATAAATATAAATAACCTGACTGAATTTGCTTAATTTCTACATAATTTCCCTAATTCCGTTTATTCTAATTTGATGGGAGTTTAAAAGAAAAGTAACTTAATATAGTCACATTATTTTGTTGGGTTTTTAATTTCTGAGCTACTGAAACCTTTCCTCTTTTTTTATTCCACTCACTATCTTGTTTATGAATACATTATCTATGTTACTATTCCTTTTACAATTATATGCAAGCTCTAAAAGTTTCTTCTGCATGACAAAATGCAAAAATATCTCTCCTCATTCTGGTTTATTTTATTTTGACAAACAGTTCACAATTTCAGTGGAAAACATTTTGCTTAATATATTAGAATTGAGGGGTGCTTGGGCTAAGTTCAGTTGGCTAAGCATCCAACTCATGATTTGGTATAAGTCATGATCTCATGGGTCCTGGGATCAAGCCCTGCATCAGGATCCCTGTTCCACAGGGAATCTGCTTAAGATTGTGTCCTTCTACCCCTCCCCCAAGTGCTTGCTCTCTCTCTCTCAAATAAATAAATACATCTTTTTAAAAAATACCTTAGAATTTAGATGTAGTAAGGTAGGTAATCCAAAATTATAAAATATTATAAAAGTGATCAGCTCTGCTTTATTTGCCAATGCAAGATATTTGAAATGTGAACTATTTCATTTTATATTTAATGTTTTCTAATTGAATTCAATACTGAACTTGGTTTTCATCTAGTACTATCACAAAATTATTTGTGTAGGTGATCTGGTAGTTAAGTACACTCTACTACTCCTTTTGCCTGCCGCTACAAGGTGGCAAAATGGGCGTTATTTTTTCAGACAACATTACAAATAGACCTGCCCTATGACCCAGCAATTGCACTGCTGGGGATTTACCCCAAAGATACAGATGCAGTGAAACACCGGGACACCTGCACCCCGATGTTTATAGCAGCAATGTCCACAACAGCCACACAGTGGGAGGAGCCTCGGTGTCCATCGAAAGATGACGGATAGAGAAGCTGTGGTCTGTGTATACAATGGAATATTCCTCAGCCATTAGAAAAGACAAATACCCACCATTTGCTTCAACGTGGATGGACCTGGAGGGTATTATGCTGAGTGAAGTAAGTCAATCGGAGAAGGACAAACATTATATGTTCTCATTCGTTGGGGAATATAAATAATAGTGAAAGGGAATATAAGGGAAGGGAGAAGAAATGTGTGGGAAATATCAGAAAGGGAGACAGAACATAAAGACTCCCAACTCTGGGATCCCTGGGTGGCGCAGTGGTTTGGTGCCTGCCTTTGGCCGAGGGCGCGATCCTGGAGACCCGGGATCGAATCCCACATCGGGCTCCCGGTGCATGGAGCCTGCTTCTTCCTCCACCTGTGTCTCTGCCTCTCTCTCTCTCTCTGTGACTATCATAAATAAATAAATAAAAAATTATTTAAAAAAAAAAAAAAAAAAAAAAAAAAGACTCCCAACTCTGGGAAACAACTAGGGGAGGTGGAAAGGGAGGAGGGCGGGGGGTGGGGGTGAATGGGTGACGGGCACTGAGGGGGGCACTTGACAGGATTAGCACTGGGTGTTATTCTGTATGTTGGCAAATTGAACACCAATAAAAAATAAGTTTATTATTTAAAAAAACATTACAAAGAAAAATTGAGAATATTCTTCTAATACTCTTTAATTTTTATACTTTTAAAATATTTTTCTATTGAATAAATTTTTTTCAATAGAATATTATTTCCCTTTCTGAAAATGTTAATTAACACGTATGAAAGTATCGTATATACTTTCAGTAATTTTTTAGAGATGCGGACCATGTAATTTTTGGAAGTGAGTTCATTGGGCTTTGAAAACCGTAACTTGTGCTTTTCCATTATTGCTAAGATGACTGGTTCAAATATAAAATCTGGCTGTGTAAGTTAATTTTGTCTTCTATAAAACGATTTTGGTGCCAGTAAAAAATAAACAGATTCACTAAGTGGTTTTAGGAAGAATCACACTATTAAAGAAAAATACACACTATCATAGTCATTAGGTGGGTTTGAAAATTTGATCCATGAATTTTCTTAACGTTGATAGTTTCCACATTTGAATGGTATATAATGTGTAGTATGTAGGTATTCTAACCAGTAATTGATCAAACTATATAGATAAATATACAAATCATTTATAATTTGCTAAAGACTTTCTTAATTAGAAATGAAAATAATTTATCAGATTTATCTAGCCTTATTAGAATTTAGTCAAAATGTTGAAAGCATAATGTCTTATCTTACCTACCTCCTGGGTGCTGTAAGAATAAAGAAAACAATATCCATGAAAAGACATTCATTTATTTAAGAAAAAAATAATTTGTGTGTGTTTTAGGTGGTTCTCCAGAACCAGAGTTTGGAATGGGTAATTGGATATTATGATTTTTTTAAGAATATCTTCTCAAGAGAATAGGTAAAAGAGTTAGAGAAGCAAGATAGGGAAGGTGAAGGAGCTCTGTGAGAGTGTCTTCAGATAAAGTCTAGCTGATCTCATGGGGGACTCTGTAACGTAATTTGTGCTGCCGAGTTTGTCACACCTGAGGCAGGGCAGTGGGCCTTTTCTACATCTGTCCGAGTCAGTTATTGCCGATGGAGTTGTGCTACCAGTGTAGTAGGGTGCTGCCCCAGGGCAGCAGGGCTAGGCAGCTTCAATAATCTAAGGGTATCATTCAGAAAGTTTGCACATATGAGACATCAATCTCGGTACCTACACCAGAATCAAAAAAGGTGTGGGATCCCCAAACTACACGGTGATTTGGGGCATGGTACTGTATCAAATTTCTTTTGGTACTGTATCAAATTTGTGAAAATTCAGTGTCTTACATTTATTATCTTAGAGTTCTTACAGATCAGAAATCCAAATCTTATCTGTCACAAGTTCAAATGGGATTCAGAGTTAAGTCAAGGTGTTGGCATTATTGCATTCTTTCTGGAGACTATAAGAAGAATCTGTTTCCTTGCCTTTTCCAGCTTCTGGAAGCTGCCTGTATTTCTTGGCTTTTGGCCATTTCCTATATTTTCATGGGCCTATGGCTTCCATGCTTATATGCCTTTGGGCTTCAAAGTAGCTCTGTTGGTGTGGAGTTCATAGTCAAAAGAGTAGCGTACTCCAATCTTTCTCTGAACTCTATTCTTCTCTCTTCTTTTTATGAGGATCTTTGTGATTATATTGGATCTACATGGATAATACAAAATAATTATCCACCTCAGAAAACTTCATGCAAAACTTCTGCAAAGTCCCTTTCGTCATTTAAGGTAACATATTCACAGGTTCTGGAGACTAGGGCATGAATATCTTTGGGAGCCATTATTCTGGCCACCACAAGCACCAAAAGACTCAGCTATAACAACTTATCAATCACCGTAGTCATATAGAGATTTTTAAAAAATCTCAAAAATTAAACAGTAAGGCCATGTGTATAAAAGTAGAAGGAAGAAATGTGATTGTTTCTTTCCTGACAGCATGACCCAGCCACTAAGCTAAGCAGCCTGCATTGTCTGGAACTGGTTTACACATTCCACATTTAGTACAAAACAAATATTGGTATGCTTATTTTGTTTCTGAGCTTAGGAGTTAGCAGACAATAAAAATACATTAAGCCATCTTTGGTTATTTATAATTATGTCAGTACACTACCAAAGAGAGAGAAATGGGGGAGAAAAGGCAGCCTTTTCAATTGCATATGTTTTGGAAGCATATGGAGAGAGAATGTTCTTTCTGTATTACATTAAACATAGGTTGAATGTATTAATCCTCAGAAAATGATACTTGGGAACATTTATTTGGAAACTGGGAAGGAGAAGTGAGACATTTATAGTTAAGTACCAATTGAAACTGGCTTCTACAACAGCAACAGTAGCAGTGACAATACAAGATATTAAGGAATTGCATCCTGAAAAGTCCAGAGGGTAGAGTTTAATTCAGACATGGCTGGGCATAGGTACTAAGATAATATTAGCAGGTCTCAGGCTTATTCCCTGCTTTCTTTCATGTAACGGATGAATTGTATTCCCTCTCAGACTCCCTTCTAGCAGTGCCAAATTGGATATATTAAACAGTACAGGTTTTACTTTATCTTCCAATAATTCCAAGCACATACAGAAAAGTGATGACCCAACTATCCAAACATTTTAAAATAAAATTGTGAGAAGTGGTCACTATGGTAGTCTAAATAATGACGTCCCTTAAGATATGCACATTTTAATCCCTTAGAATGTGTGAATGCTAATTTATATAATATGATTAAGAATTTTGAGACATGGAGATTATCCTGCATTATCTGGTGTGTTCTGAATGCAATCATAACTATCCTTCTACGAGGAAGGCAGAGGGGAAATAGAAAACAGAAAAGGAGGCAGGGAGACAATGGAGGCAGAGACTGGAGAGAGACAGCAGCGACAAGCCACAGACCACTTATGGCCACTAGAAGCTGGGAGATGCATGCAGTGGATTCTCTCCTAGAGTCTTGAGGGGGAGCAGAAACCTTGATTTCAGTTGATTTTGCACTTCTGGCCTCTAGAATTGTGAAAGAACCAATTTCTCTTACTTAAAGCCATTAAGTTTGTGATAGTTTGTTAGAACAGTTACAGGAAACTAATACAGTTATTTTAGCCCAGCTTGAGCCATATATATTTTTGTGAATTGGTCATTGTGACTCAAAAATAAATAGCATTGGGGATCCCTGGGTGGCGCAGCGGTTTAGCGCCTGCCTTTGGCCCAGGGCGCGATCCTGGAGACCCGGGATCGAGTCCCACGTTGGGCTCCCGGTGCATGGAGCCTGCTTCTCCCTCTGCCTGTGTCTCTGTCTCTGTCTCTCTCTCTCTCTCTCTCACTGTGTGCCTATCATAAAATAAAATAAAATAAAATAAAATAAAATAAAATAAAATAAAATAAAATAAAATAAATAGCATTGATTGGTTTGGCCTGGGTTGTGTGTGCCCACCTTGAACAGAGGTATCAAGTGAACTAAGTTCTCATGGACTAAAATTCAAGGAGGGGTGGTTTTCCACAGCAAATAGGGTGCTAGTTTCAGAAATCAGGTCAGTGGAAGCTGGACATTCATCAACAGCAGATGTATATGACATATGGGACTAGATAAATTCGGGGTTAGTATAGTCCAGGGGGACTAGTATAGTCCAGGGTTGTACATGGCTGCCTGTAGACTTCAAAGTAGTTCTGTTGGTATAGAGACAAAATTCTTTGGGTTCATAGTGCTGCAAACTGGGTGGAGAAAGGTAAAGATTTATTTTCTCTTCCTCTTCTCTCTTTCTTTTTCTTACAGATACACTACTTTTCACAGGGAAAGTTTAAGATTAATTGGAAACAGGAAAGATAAAGAAGAAGTCAACTTATGCCTTTCAAACCAGCACTTTATCTTCATGTTTTGATTCTTATTTTTGTGAAAATTACTCATAACACTTGTCTTTAATTCTGATCACTTTCTAAACTGTAAAAATGCATCTACTATGTTAGTAGATTACTTCACTTGGAAACAAACAAACAAAAAATCTCTGAAACATAAGACCCATAGAAAATGGACCCAGTTTTATTCTCTGATGAGGAACATAATCAATTTTGTAAACTCTAAATCTTAAAGTGAGTGTCTACCTCTTTTATTTGTTTATTTTTTGTCTTCTATATCAAAAGTCTTATCATTTGTGGTTACCTCTTCAATCACAATGATATTTGTTTCTCTTTACCCTAAACCAATGAAGAAGACCAGGAATCCTTTCTTTAATTTATTACTGTCCTGGTTTCCTAACTGATCTGTCTTACTCTGTACCCCACCAGAGAAGTTCTAACAAATTAATCTTAAGTATGTCTTGAATAAACATTTACTTATTGAAAGATAATAACTCTCCATAATCTACATAGTTAAGTTCAAGTTCCTAGCTTGGCATTCTAGACACTCCAAATCTAGACTAAGCTGTGAAACCTCCATTAAAATCCTTTTATTCCCCTTAATTTAACATTTTATGTTTAATATTTTTTATACCTGCATCCTATGTGGTCTTCATTAATTATTATTGGTAAATTTTACTTATCTTCAGAATGCTGTTTCCCAAAGTGTGAAGTTCATTTGCTTCTGAATCATCTCCAGTGTTCTTAGAAAATTCTGATTTCTGCTCTAAACCCCAAGCCCACGCAAAGGAAGTCTGACTCTTGCCAAGCTTCCTTGTTGATTTTTTGATACACTAAAATATAAGACTCTATTTTGGAAGTTGACTCTCTCCATTTCTTTCACAAACCTCCTCAGTCACCAAAGCTCACCATAGTATGTGGTTTTTCAATATAATATTAAAATTCCATCATTGGAATTAAAACATCTTAGTTCTATTGCTGTATTTTTTTAATGCATGCATAGATTTTATTTCTAAAATTTTCAAGGACTGAGGAAAGTAATTGCTCATTTAACATTTTAAAATAATCAAAGAAATATTGTGGATAATTCAAATTTTCCAAATCATAGAAAAGCATCTTTAAATACTGTGTTATATTCTAGGATACTTATTAAAATATTATGATCACTCAAATTCATTCATAGAAAATATTGAACATAGTT
The DNA here is from genome assembly GCF_018345385.1 of Vulpes lagopus. NCBI lineage: Eukaryota > Metazoa > Chordata > Mammalia > Carnivora > Canidae > Vulpes > Vulpes lagopus. The sequence goes on from NC_054824.1 coordinate 101,109,405, forward strand.
TAATCTTTTTTGAGTTTAGGTATACTTCACATTCACATCTGATATATTTCTCACAATTATCTCTGAAGTTGATACTATTATTTCCATTTTATCAATTAAGAAATTAAGCTATTGAAAGTCCTCTGGTTGCAAATTACTTATATTTTCCCCAGCGTCCATCATAAAGTTACTAAGTGTGTCTCTGCCTGGACTTTTGCCAAGTTATATAACAGTAAACCTTACGCACTTTGCCACATGAGACATTGCCTTATATGGATCATCCTATGTTGAAGTAGCTTACGGAGTTGGCCTGCAAGGCAAATGCCCAGAGCAGAGATTTAAAGGGGATGCTAAAATGTCATTGTAAACATATTGGAGTTATGGTGCCCAATAACTGAGGTTTGCACATAGAAACCCTAGATAAATGGCTAAATGTACATTAATCAAACTTTTATGGATTCAGATGGGATATCAATTTTTTTTCACATATGGCAAAATGTTTATTGATTTTTTTTAAACAGAATGACTGTTAATGTATAGATTTGACCATTGAATAGAGAAAAATTGTTAGCAAAGTCATCTGAAGTCAGAGTTCAGTCTAAAGCCAAATAATATATAATAATACTGGTTAAAATGAATGGCTTGTTTTGTTACCTAAATTTTAAACAGGTTAAAAAGTAACTTTGGCATCATAAATCACATATTGAATATTAGAACAAATATTTATTTAAAATATAAGACAAAAAAAAAAAAACAAAAAAAAAACAAAAAAAAATAAAATATAAGACAAAAGTATATAATTTTTACTTAGCAAAGCATATTTCTTTTTGCTTCCATTAACTAATATTATATGCATATTGATAGAATATAATTTGAATCAGTAGCCACACAATTGGTCTCTTAAGTATCTCACATGTTTTAGTCCAGGGTTAAAAATGTGTTTACTATTTGGGGCTATGATTTTGTTTAGGGGTGACATTTGTTGATATGTTAAATTGCCCTCAGAAATGCTATTTTTCAACCTTGTGCATATTTTCCTTTTCGATCTTTACTCTTTCCTCACTATCAAGATATCAGCTGTCATTTTCTGCATTTTCACTATGACTCCAGCAGCCAGATGAAATACAGCATTTGAAAGTTAGATGCCATATACCCAGATCCTTGAAAATGCCTGTATATAATCTGATGTGCCCTTGGAACCCAGATAACAAGTTAGGTTTTAAAAATCATATAAAAACTATAAACATACTTAATTAAATGAAACACTGAGGGGAATTTTCTTCAAAAATTGCAAAAGTTTAAGTATTTAGGTATTTGATCTTTGTCTTATGTCTTCAGAAGATCTTTTACTTATTTTTAATTTCTGCTGTTTAATAGATTGTGTATAATGTTGAACTCATTGGACAGATTTTTTTATATACACATATTATACTGATTAGCATTTAGAAGGTTCAATGTTAATGCTTAATAGATTGTTAAATGAATTCATAAATGGATTATTATATTACAAATTTCTGCAGTTAAATCACCTTTGCTTTGCTGTAAGTGGGAAAACATCAATATCTGTGTTTGACAGAGGATCCAAAATACGTGGAAGATAAATGTATTTTAAAGGTCATATAACAAATAACTGTCATCTGCTTTGAAGTACTTTGCATACTAGTTTCTCAATCCACAAACTGACAATGGGTTGCCTTAATAAGTACAGACAGTGACATCATGAAAATGAAGACATAGTCATTCCTCCCTTCATTCACCCCTCACAAGAGCAACTAACAAGTATTCAAGAACAAGACACCACTGAGAGAATCCTAGAACATGAGGTGAGATTGACGCACCCTCCTGCACCTCAAACAAGACAGATTGCTTTAGAAGTATAAGAGAAATGGCTGCATGTTGACCACACTGCCCCTTTCCCAGGCCAGCCCAGCACCACATGCTGACAACTCCCCTGAGCCTCCAGTTCCTCAAGTGAGAAAAGAGAGTCCAGGAAGGGACAATCAGCCTCTCCCAACATTGTGGGTTGTTTTGTTGGAGGACCTATTCTTATTTTTACCATAGCAAATTCAGAGGAATCTGAAGGGTTCAACCACTGGAAATCTGACCATGACAGAGAACTGGGTGGGGTTTGTAGCAATTAGCACACAGATCTTGGCACACCAGATTGCCAAATTGCAATGCCCAGTAGTTATCCCAAACAGCACCTTTGCTCATCTTCAGAACCAAGTTGGGATACACTCTGACAGGGGAACTCAACATAGTGCAAATAGTCTGATTTGGATTCTCCAGACAACTAGATTTGCTGGCTTAGATCTTGGTTCTCCTGTGCCCACGCAAGGTGCTGAGTCACAGTTCTACCTACAGTGGAGAATGGCTGTACATCAGAGTGGCTGATGAAAACACCTGAAAGCCATACTGTCAAGAGACACTTGAGCTGAGATGCAAGCACGGAGAGCAGATTGCCCCCAAGCAAAACCAGGATGAGGCATGGCGGCTTCATGTGCTATGCACAGGCAGGAAGATTAATTCATAGCCAAGGCTGAGGGTAGCTCCTGGCCACTCCCAACTGGAAAGCCTTTTTGCAAAAGTGAGAGTAGCTTAGAGTGGTTTCTCTTCCTTCCACCCAGGCATGGGGACTGAGACACAGCCTGACCTGCTATGGAGAATGGCTTTAGGCTCCATTTGGCCAGAAGAGCTTGTGAAAATACCTGCAAGCTTTGTGGCCCAGGGGATCTTGAGCTGAGAAAAGCATAGACAGAGCTGAAAGTTTACAGAGTGAAGCCAGTGGCCCTGCTCTGCCAGGGAAGTTAGGCTGTGCATTGCTTGAATTAAGAGAACAAAATGCTTTACCAGCTTAAGAGCTCCTTATCCTGGGGATCCCTGGGTGGCGCAGTGGTTTAGCGCCTGTCTTTGGCCTAGGGCGCGGTCCTGGAGATCTGGGATCGAGTCCCACGTCGGGCTCCCGGTGCATGGAGCCTGCTTCTCCCTCTGCCTGTGTCTCTGCCGTTCTCTCTCTCTCTCTCTCTCTCTCTCTCTGTGCGACAATCATAAAAAAAAAAAAAAAAAAAAAAGAATAAAAAAAAAAAAAAGAGTTCCTTATCCTGCTTCAGGAGTGGGGAATCTAATTCATGGTCCTACTCATTGCTAAATATAACCTTTAGCCTATCAGACCAAGGAACCTAAGGTCATGGGAAGATGCATGCCCATTTGCCTTATGTACAGTGGCACTTAAATAGAAAGTATAGTCCATGGCTTCCCCTGTTTGCACACCAAAACTGGTTACCTGATTTGTGAAGTCATTCCACACTTAGGCCTGATTCAGCTTCCCAAACATTAAGCTGTACAAGGGCTGGTCTCTGGCCTGCTGCCCTATCAGGGGAGAGAATCTAATTCAAAATAGTACTACTCAGTATAGTACCCTGTCCTGGCCATTTAGTAAACCCAACCAGAGAGTTCAGGCAACTGTGGAGCCCATACTATAGCCTCAGTTGGGTAGGAAACCAAGCAATCCTCTCCAATTCTTCTCAGTCAGGGGCACAGCCCTCATTCCAGTCCTCAGAGTGCAAACAGTTCCTTCTCCCCAAATTAGACCATAGTAGCATGCCTCACCAACCCAAAGCTGTTACTAGCAGACACACCTGGAAATCCAAACTGAAGAGCTATTCCTGACAAAGCAAAACTGTAAAGTCTGGAAGAGGAACCCCATTACTCAAATATGAAGATACCAATGTAAGGAATCAAGAATCACAAAAAAAAATGGTAAATATTGCTCTACCAAAGGAAACTATGAAGTTCCATTACCTGACCATAAAGAAATGGAGGTCTATGAACTGCCAAAGAATTACCTTGAGGAATTATTCTACAAGAAAACAGACTGACAACAAAATGAAAGTTTGACAAGAAAATAGCAATCTAGAAAAAAAAAACAACAACACCAGAAATCCTGGAGTTGAAATATACAATAACTAAACTGAAGAGTTCAATACTTTCAAATGTAGACTAAACTATGTAGAGAACAGAATCAGCTACCTGCAGGATAGAACACTGGAAATTATGCAGTCAGGGAGTAAGGAGGAAAAAGAATGACAAAAAAGGTGAAGAAAACCTATGGGGATTATGAGACACATTAAAAAGAAACAATATCTGCATTTTGGGAATTCCAGAAGAAGAGACAGAAAAAGAGATAGAAAATATATTTAAAACAATAATGGCAAAAATAAATAAATAAATAAATAAATAAAACAATAATGGCTGAAAACTTCCCAAACCTGGGGAGAGAAATGTATATCCAGATCCATGAAGCCCAAAGGACCGCTAAATAGATTGAACCTGAATAGAACTATACATTATAGAGACACATTATAATTGCATTGTCAAAAGAAAGATAAAGCATTTTAAAAATAACAAAAGAAAAAAAAAAAATAACAAAAGAAAAGATAGATGTTATCTAGAGGGAACCCTTATCTGACTACAGACAGATTTCTTAACAGAAGCTTTTCAGGCCAGGAGAGTATGGGATGAAATATTCAAAATATTAAAAGAAAATAACTGTCAAATAAGAATTTTTACATCCAGCAAAAAAAAAGGCCATTAGTAATGAAGGAGAGATAAAGTCTCCCAAACAAACAAAAGCTGAGGGAGTTCAATACCACCAGACTTGACTTACAACAAATGATAAAGGGAGTCGATGGAGTGGAAATGAGAAATTAATTAACATCATAAAAAAACAAAATGGTAGCATAAATCTCTCTTGCAATGATAAATATATAGTCATAGTTAAACTCTGCAATATGGCAACAGTGGTGCATAACTCACAACTGTAGTTTAAAAGTTAAAAAAAATCACAAAAATAACCATTAGTAAAATAATCTGTTATTAGTTACACAATATAAAAATCATGTAAATTATAATAGCAATAACCTGAAATATGAGAGGGAGAAGAAGTAAAAGTGTAAAGTGTATGAATTCTGTTCTGTTTAAACTGTTATCAGTTTAAAATGGGGTATTATGAGTTTAAGATATTTTATGGCAGTCTTATGATAAGCACAAGGGAAAATCATATAGCAATTGCACAAAAACACAATAAAAGAAATCAAAGCTTAATTATACCCAAAGACATCAAAACACAGCAGAATAAGAAACCAAAAAAAGAAAAGAAAAGAAACAAGGAGCAATGAATGGTTCTATAAAATAACTGAAAAAAATAACAAAATATCAACAGTAAGTCCAAATTTATTAATAATTACTTTAAACATACACAGATTAAATTTCTACTCAAAAGATATAAAAGGGCTAAATGGATAAAAAAGCAAGATCCGACACTGCTGCTTACAAAAGACTCACTTTGGCTTTGATGACACATATAGATGAGATTGAAGGGATAGAAATAGACATTTCAAGCAAATGATAATAATAATGATAAAAAAGCTGAGGTAGTTATATTTATATCAGACTAAAATGGTTTAAAAATAGACAAAAATGGTCACTATATAATGATAAAAGGGGTAATAACAACTGTCAATATATATATGCTCAACATTGGAGCACCTAAATATATACAGCAAAACTAACAGGTGAAAGGAGAAACAAACAGTGATATAATTAGTTGGAGACATTAATACTCACCCTCAATAAAGGATATATCAGTGGATTTTAACAACACAATAGTCCAAATGAACCTAACAGACATATACAGAAAATTCTACCCCCAAATAGCAGAATATACTATCTTCTCAAGTCACATGGAACATTATTTTAGGATAGGCCATATGTGAATTAGTAAATTTAAGAATATTAAAATCGTGCTAAATATCTTCTCTGACCAAAATGACATGAAATTAGAAATTATTAACAAGAGGGAAACAGGAATATTCACACACACATGGAAACACCTTCCTGAACAACTAATGGATCAAGGAAGAAATTAAATGGGAAATCAAAAAGTTTCTTGATAAAAATGAAAATGGAAACACAATATATAAATAAGAACATATGGGATGCAGCTAAAGCAATTCTAAGAGGGAATTTCATAGCAATAAATACCTACATTAAGAAGGAAAGGTTCCCAAATAAACAAGCTAATTCTATGCCTCAAGAAACAACAAAAAGAAGAAACTGAGCCCAAAATTAGTAGAAGAAAGGAAATAATAAGAATTAGAACAGAAATAAATGAAACAGAGAACGGAAAAACAATAGAAAAGATAAACCAAGCTTAAAGTTAGTTCTTTAAAAAGATAAGCAAAATTGACAAATGCTGAGCTTGACTAACCAAGGAATAAAGAAAACGGAACCAGGTAAAAAATGAATTATAAATGAAAACAGGAGATATTGCAGTTGACACCAGAGAAATTCAAAGGATTATAGGAGGCTACTATGAACAGTTGTACACACCCACGAACTATACCACCTGGAAGAAATGGAAAAAATTCTTAGAAACATATAACTTACCAGGGCCAAATCAGGAAGACATACAGAATCTGAATAGACCAATTATTAGTAAGGAGCTGAATCAATAATCAAAAATCTCCCAACAAATAAAAGTCTAGGACCAGGTGGCTTACCAATTATTTAAAGAATTAACAACTTCTTAAACTCTTCCAAAAATCTTTTTTTTTTTTTACTCTTCCAAAAATCCAAGAGTATACTTTCAAACTTGTTTTACAAAGCCAGCATTATTCTGATATCAAAACCAGAAAAGGACACTGCTAGAAATGAAAACTATGTCCAATATCCCGTTAGAGATACGAAAATTCTCAGTAAAGTACTAGCAAATCAAACTCGGCAGCACATTCAAACAAATAATCCACCATGAACAAAAGGGATTTATTGCTGGGATACGAGGATGGTTCAACATATGAAAATCAATCAATGTGATGCATCACATTAACAGAATGAGAGAATCATATGATCACTCAAAAAGATGCAGAAAAAGCACTTGACAAAATTCAACATTCATGATAAAATATAACAATTTAGCCACGGAGGGAACATATCTCAACATAATAAATGTCATCTATGACAAGCTCACAGCTCACATCACATTCAATGGTGAAAGGATGAAAACTTTTTTCTAAGATCAGGATAAGACAAGGATGCTCACTCTCATCACTCTATTCAGCATAGAACATAGTACTGGAAGTCCTAGCTAGAGTAATTAGACAAAAAAAAAAAGTTATCAGAGTTGGAAGAGGTAAAATTGTTTCTATTTTCAGATATGACATGGCTTTATCAGTAGAAAATCCCAAAGACTCAACCAAAAAATTATTAGATCTAATCAATGGATTCACAAAATTGCACATTTTAATACTATCACACACAGAAATCAGTAACTTTCCATACACTAACAATGGCATGTCTGAAAAAAGAAATAAAGAATTTGATCCTATTTGCAATAGCCTCAAAAACAATAAATATTTAGAAATGAGCTTAAATAAAGAGGTGAAAGATCTCTGTACTGAAGATGATAAGATGTTGCTGAGAGAAACCAAAACCACAAATAAATAGAAAGGTATCCCATGTTCACAGATTGAAAGAATTAATATCGTGAAAATGTCAATATTTTGAAAGCCATCTATAGTTTTGATGTAATTTCTGTTGAGATTCCATTAGCATTTTTTACAGTAGTAGAATAAACACTTCTAAAATTTATATGGAATCTAAAATTTATACGGGAAGACCCCCAAAACCAAAGAAATTCCTAGAAAGAAGAACCAAGAAGGAGGTATCACACTTCCTGATTTCAAGCTATATAATAAAACCACAGTCATCAAAATAATATGGTACAGTCGTTAAAACAAGCAATAGAACAAGAGGAATGAATGGAGGGCTTAGAAATAAACCTGAGGATGTATGCTCAGCTAATATTTAACAAGGGAGCCAAGAATACTCCATGGAGAAAAGACAATGTCTTCAATAAATGGTGATAGGGATGACTATATAGTCACATGTAAAAGAATATAACTGGATCCATATCTAACACCACTCACAAAAATTAACTCAAAATAGGTTGAAGATTAAAGTTTAAGACCTGAAACTACGAAACTCCTAAAACAAACAAATCAAACAAACAACCCATAAGAACAAAGGCCCTTGATATGCATTTTGGTAATGATTTTTTTAAATATGACATCTAAAGCACAAGTAACACAATAAAAAATACACAAGTGTGACTACATCAAACCAAAAAGGTTCTGCATAGCAAAAGAAACCATTAACAAATTGAAAGGCAGACTTAAAGAATGGGAAAAATATCTTAATCGCAAAAGCAAACCTATGGAATGGGAAAATGTTTTAAACATATTTCTAAATGTGGTTAATATATTTCAAAATATATAAGGAACTCATATCACTCAGTAGCAAAATGATAAATAACCCAATTACAAAAGGGGCGACGGATCTGAACATTTCTTCCAAGAAGATATATGAAAGCAACAGGCTTATGAAAAGATCCTCAAGGGCAGCCCCGGTGGCCCAGCAGTTTAGCGCTGCCTTCAGCCCAGGACCTGATCCTGGAGTCTCGGGATCCAGTCCCACGTCAGGCTCCCTGCATGGAGCCTGCTTCTCCCTCTGCCTGTGTCTCTATCTCTCTGTGTCTCTGTCTTTGTCTCTGTCTGTCTCTCATGAATAAAAAAAATAAAATCTTAAAAAAAAATCCTCAACATCACTAGTCATTAGGGAAATGCAAATTTAAACCACAGTAAGATATCACTTCACTCCTTTTAGAATGGTGATAAGAAAAAGACAGGAGATAACAAATCCTGGCATGGATGTAGAGAAAAGGAAACCTTTGTGCACTGTTGGTGGGATTTTAAGGTGGTACAGCCACTACGGAAAACAGTATGGAGGATCCTGAGAAATATTAAAAATAAAATTACCATATGATCCAGTAATTCCACTTCTGGGAATTATCAAAGGTGATGAAAACACTAACTTGAAAAGACATCTACACCCTGTATCCATAATAGCATTATTTATAATAGCCAAGACATGGAAACACCCTGGGTTTCCGTTAAAGAATAGATAGATACAGAAGTTGTGATCTGTATATCATACACAATGGTATCTTATTCAGCCATAAAAAAATATAGATAAAAATAATAATAATAATAAACCCACCGGAGAAACTCTACCATTTGTAACAACACGGATGGACCTTGAAGACATTATGCTAAGTGAAAAAAAGTCAGACAGAGGAATAGAAGTACTATATGATTTCACTTGTATGTGGAATCTTAAAACAAACAAACAAAATCAAACGCATAGAAAAAGAGATCAGACTTGTGGTTACCAGAAGCGGGATGAGGGGAACTGGAGGAAGACAGTCAAAAGGTACAATCTTCCAGTTATAAGTGAACACTAGAGATGTAATATCCAACGTAACTGCAGCTGACACTGTTAGAGGACATATAGGGAAGTTGTTAACAGGGTAAATCCTAAGAGTTCTCATCACAAGAAAAAATTTTTCCCTTATCCTTTTCTTCTTTCTTTACTTTTTATTATATCTACACAAGAAGATGGATGTTAGCCGAACCTATTGTGGTAATAGTTTTGCAATGTATTTAAATCGAACCATCACGCTGTATACCTTGAACTTATATACTGATATATGTCAATTATTTCTCATAACAATGAAAAAAATACAAACAGGAAAAAAATTGCTCAGAAAGCTACATATATGGAGGATAATAGTAGAGAGCTTAGGCAATTTTTATAAGACATTTAACTTTAAGAATACCTGTCACAAAGTGTTCAAACTGCATAATTCATTAGGTACTGATACAATATGAAATCTGTTTATAAGTCTAAAATGAAAGATAATAGGCCTCCCATAATGCACAGGCATGCACCTTTTCCTATTTAATGTATTTTCTGCTTACGATTTATTTTCAAAGTGCTTTGGAAAATATATTATTTTACTGTATATTCGCTGTCTGAGAAAAAAAAAACCTTTCCTGAAGTGTATATATGTCAACTTATAAATCATTTTCTTACACCATTCTTTTAGGAAGAGTATATAAATTTTGAGAAAACACAGCACATATAAACATAACTTTGAATATAGATACAGAATAGTGACAAATAATCCATATGTTAGCTACAAATCCTTTTTAGCCAAAATTATGCTTGATGATATTGTAACATTTGTAGATCAACCTGCTTATATATAAATGAAATACCAACATTCAAATTGGTAAGAATTTCCCCTTCCCCATCATAATAGGGTATATTATTCTTTTCTCTCCCTAGGATTTAAATCACACACTTTAGAAAGGAATATCTACATAAGAGAATGACATCATAAAAAGAGAATGACGTCATATAGGAAATTATCTCTTTTGGGTAGTTTGTGACATAGTCCTCCTCTTCTTTCAATGAAGATTAACAGTAGTAGAAGTTGTGACCTCCATATCAATATATAATTTAATTGACATTACTTTATCATGATGAGTTCTGAAAAAAGGACTCTGTAAAAAGTAATTGAACTTTAAGAGATTAAAATTATAAATACGTTATCATTATGAATTAGTATATTAACTCATTTGTGAGGTTTTTAATCTCGATTAAGTCTCATCCTTCAGTCACAAAATGCACTATTCAAAGAAAGGTACACAATTCATGTTCATGACATATGGAACATTTTAGAAAACAATGCAATTTGTTTGAATCTATATCCATATTTCCAACTAAAGTATTGTTGAAAACTGGCCCATAATATTTTTCTGCCTCTATCACAAAAATAGGTAAGATAAACATCCTTCATATTTCTTTAAAGGAAATTTAAAAAAATTTTCTTCTTCCAGATGAATCATTACATTTGCTTTATTTTAGTTCAGTTTTTGTCATGGTGATATCAACTGAAGTTTTTAGTTTGTTTTAATTTAATTTAACTTTTAATTCTGACTCCATATTTCAAATAGTCTATTTTTAGTATACAAATTTTACTATAAGTTAAGCCCCATATTTTTATTTTTTTTTTATTTTTATTTTTTATTTATTTATGATAGTCACAGAGAGAGAGAAAGAGAGGCAGAGACACAAGCAGAGGGAGAAGCAGGCTCCATGCACCGGGAGCCTGACGTGGGATTCGATCCCGGGTCTCCAGGATCGCGCCCTGGGCCAAAGGCAGGCGCCAAACCGCTGCGCCACCCAGGGATCCCAGACCCCATATTTTTAAATAAGTGTTTGAGAGATACCTTACAAATACATAAGTAATATTACATTAAATAGAAAAGATGAAAATGATTTATTATAGAAACGTGTAAAACAATTCAATTATAATGAAACACACTTGAGTAGCTGATAAACAATGTATGTCTGTACCAACAGGGAAGGGTTTTTTTTTTTGTTTGTTTTGTAAAAAGAAATTACAGCATGACAATTTTAGAAACATCCCAAGGAATATGAATGAGAGGGAGAAAAATTCTTTATTACCCAAAGCATAGAGAAACATTCTTTCATCCAAAAAGGTGATCCTGGAGATCTACCATAATAACAATATTGGGTAACATTGGCTCAAAGGTAAGGCATGACTGGGCTCATGGTCTTTAATTCATTGTCACAGATAGAAGGAAAACAATAAGATGACGTTTTTATCCTTAGAGCATGGGACTTTTAATAATAGAATTCACAGGAATATTTAGTTTGTAGTTTAAGATTTTTTTGTAAAATAAGACAAAGTTTATCTTATAGGACTGTGAATCGGAGATACTAAGCTCTGTATCTAACACACACCTAATTCCCAGGATTGTTATGAGGAGTAGATGAGAAGATTTCTATGACCTGAACATTACCTATTTGCATGTGGATAATATTTAATACATTTTACCTATGATCCTTATTATTTTAGGTAGTCAAAAAACAAATTTATTGAAATTTCATATCTTGCAATTTAATCAATAGAAAAAATACCTTTGAAGAGACTTGCAGTTGCTTATCCACCATCCATCCTATTTTACTTCCTTATTAATAACCCTACACTTTGTGGTCTAGTGATGTGCTCGGTTAAAATGTGACAAATCCATTCCAGATTAAGATATCTAGTGAAATACAAAGAGAGGGTTTTGTGTGGAGATTAAGGAAAAGTTCCTAAAAGAGATCCAACTTGGCCTTTTGCTCTTAATCCTTGTTTTCTGCTTGTCTAGAATGGGATGTGATGCCTGAACTGTAGCAGTTAATTTGACACTATGAAAAAAAAAAAAAAAAGACTACAAGGATTTCTAAAATCCCCTGCTGACATTTTGAGCATCTAAACCACTATCATGCCTACCTCAGATTTGTTACATAAGAAAACTAAACCACTTGTGCTTCGTCCAGCGTAGTGATGTCTCTGTTCCTTGCAATTGCATGCAATGCCCCATTAATTAATTTGCCTCATGGGAGGCCAAAGAAGCTTAACATGTTTATCATCTGCAACTACCAAAAAACATGTTCAGTAAAATTCTTCTTCTTTTCCTGTGTCTTAACAGAATATTATTTGTTTTACTAGACATGGCGATTTCAGAAACAGCATGAAATCTGCCTTGTCATTTCGGCCAAAAAAATAGACAAGGTCTTGTTTTTTCATGAAATTAATATAAAAAGAATATTGTGAGATTAACTCCGAGAGAAAAATACAGTGAAGTATCATTCATGTGGATGGCTTAAGATTCATAAGAGGTCAAGGAGCAGGGATGTAAGTCACTGCCATCAATAAATACCAAAAACTACAATTAATTCTCAAAGGGAAGTAAATAAAGATGGTGTCACTGGGATCTCATACTCTGCAATGAGAACACAGAATTAATGGTTGCATCTCTCTTCATCTTGCGCTGCTGGTGAGAATAATAGCCAATGGTACATTGCCTTCCCATTAGAGATACTAACCTCCAGAGAGACTATGAAGGCAAAAAGCATTCCACAAAGTTGCTATTCGATAAGGGTCATTGGTGAGTATATTGAGTTTCTTCTCTGCGATTTCAGAGGGAGAATTTACAAAATGTTATGGCTGCTTATTTGCCGTTGAGAGCCTGAGCTGGAGGTTTCATTTATGGATGTATTAGAAGCTCGTATTGCTGCATGGCAGCTGATATAATGTATTTTAAAAATTTAAGGAAGTAAAAGGCCGAGATGCAAACCCAGCTCTACCCAGGGGAGGACTACCTATTGTGTAGGTTCATTACCTGAGTGAATAACAGGAAACCGTTCAGCTTCTGTGTTAGGGTTGATAAGCCAGGCCATTTATTTTGAAAGTTCATATGCAGAAGATATACTACAACTTCTAATACTACAAAAAATACCCTTGAATGATAAGTTCTGAAGCATATACTATCTACATATTTGAGGCAGCATTTTTAGATGTGGAGTTGAATTGTCATGCACACACACAGAAACCCTATCCTTCATTCTCAAGACTTTTTAGGCTATCTGATTGTATATATATATAATATATAAATCTTAGGCTTAGCTTAAGATTATCGATAGCATTTTGGAAGGGCATCAACAATGTTAATATTAAAAATATATATATTAAGATCCATTTTAATGCTGACAACCCGGCATTTATTTCATGCTACTTTAAATATCACAGATTGTGTCTACTATCAATACACTTTGATATGGATAGTTTAGGAAAAAAATGTAACCAAGGAACCTGTTTATTTATAGTATTATTACTAATAGGTAGCCAATTGAATCAAGCTTTACTAACTTATTTTAAAATATATAAATTATTAGTTACTTCTTACTCTTTCTCCCAAGCCCGGAGGTTTTCTTGAGATTATAATTTATCTGCTTTTATATAACCATGCACAAAAAGTACGGTAAATATAAAAGAGAGTAGTTCCTTAATTCTTTAAGAAATTTGATGTTATAGTTCATTCATTTAATCATTTTTTTCTCTCAGAAAATATTGGTTGAATTCCTATTTTCTTCAAGACATTGTTACAAGCTGCAAGGCATGCACTTGCAAACTGTTGTTAATGTACTTAAAGAGTGGAAATTGATCTTTTTGAAGCATTTGAAATATTTCATCAACCTTTTTTTTCAAATGAGTTTAATTTCTTAGACTGAAGAGTGTGACCAGGGAAGAGCAGATTTGTTAAACTGAGGTTGGAGAGCCCCTAGAAAATCCATATCTGGGTTTTCTCTTTGACAAATCACTTGAGCAAGTCTATTATTCAGAGTTTATAAATGTGTGTCTGTGTGTGTATTTTGGCAGGCAGAGAGTCTACAGCTTCTAACTGAATACCAAAAAAGTTCCCTACCTTTTGTCCACCTCTAACATAAAATCACTGGTGAAAAAAAAATGTATTTCAGATTCTTTCTCTAGCACATTATTTTAGTCATTGTCGTTGAAGCACTGGTAATACTAATCCATAGAAATGAGCTAGTGATGAGAAGTAAAGACCCCTCTGAAAAATTTGTGGGAGATAATATTGAAAGAATAACTATTAACAAAATGTCTTGCTTTGGGGCCTGAAGCACTTTATGAGCAGCTTGTGAGATAATCATACATACACGCAAAGTACATATTCCCCCAAAGATTGAGACCCGGGGCTATTATACCCATGCATTTAATCCTTACACATTTTTTAAATTATTTAATTTAATTTGAATAGATATGATTGAAAGGCCTATGCAGGGACCTTCGGCTCAGGTCATGTTCCCAGGGTCCTGGGGTGGAGCCCATATCAGGCTCTCTGCTCAGCGGTGAGCCTGCTTCTCCGTCTCCAGATGCCACGCTTGTGCTCTGGCAAACAAATAAATAAAATCTTAAAGACAAAGAACGGTCTAAGCAGACTCACATTAAAGGGTGGAAAATGGAAAAGTATTAAATATATTGGTAACAGTAGGCCTTGAGAACTCAGACGATGTTTACAGACAAATTGAAGGTCTGGGTATAGGAGGGTGATCTGGGGCAGTAGTAGTGTTTTGTGCACATCTGAGCTCTTTTTGCAGGAATAAACAAGGAAGATCAGAAGAATTTGAGCATTGTAAAAGCTTAGCCTCAAGCTGTACATTTGAGTTGTAGAAAGTATAAAGTTAGTTTATTAAAAAATTATTTATCAAAAAAAAATTATTTATCTATAAAATTGTATTTAAAACAGTAAAATCTCTTTTAAGGCTGTTACTTCTTGTTTTTGAAATATTTTATTTATCTATTTGAGAGAGCGTGTGCAAGAGCACAAGCAGAGAGAGTGGGCCAGGAGGGGGAGAAGCAGGCTCCCCACTGAGCAGAGAGCCTGATGCTGGGCTCCATCCCAGGACCCTGGGATCATGATCTGACCTGGATGGCAGATGCTTAACCAACTGAGCCACCCAGGTGATCCTCAAGGTTGTTACTTTAAATTTGTTTCTGTTAGGAAATTACTAGGAAAAACTGAAAAGCAGGGCAGCCCTGGTGGCTCAGTGGTTTAGTACCTGCCTTCGGCCCAGGGGTGATCCTGGAGACCCGGGATCGAGTCCCACATCAGGCTCCCTGCATGGAGCCTGCTTCTCTCTCTTGCTCTGTGTGTGTGTGTGTGTGTGTGTGTGTGTGTGTCATGAATAAATAAATAAAACCTTTAAAAAAAAAACCCTGAAAAACACATATTAGGTAACACAGAAGTGAGAAACAGAAAAAAATTTAGAAATTATGAATTCCTTGGAATTAAAATGTGGAACTCCATACTTCATCTTTAAGGTAGAATGTGGGTTTCATTACATTTTTAATTAGCCAACAAATATATATTTATTTCTAAAGCTAAGATAGCATTTTGATATTATCATACTCTTAGTTCATATAAAATGAGTTTAAATTGTACTTCAAAGCATGTTATATTGTTGTTGCTGTGGTCAGAGTAGAAGTGTGTCGTCTTACTACTATTATGCCTTGGTAAAAAAATACCGTTGCTCTATTTCCATCGACCCCCAAAATTTTGGAAGGTGCATTAGCTCTTTTTGGCCATCAAGGTATTATCTAGTCTACTGAAGCAGTGCTTATTAAATAGTCAGTAAAATACTGCCTATTTGGAAGCTAACTACCTTTGGAAACTGCATCAGCTGTTACAGGTCACCAGGATAGTATTAAGTTACTGCTTCAGTGCACTAAATAGTACTTGGTGGTCTGAAAGACTAGAGGCAGCCTCTAAAGGCTGGCTGATGAGTAAGGATGAGAATGCAAATAGGATGAATCAGGTTCAACTAGGGAATATTTACTTTAGAACCATAACTAATAGGCAGGACTTTTGAGCCTTAAGGGGATAATAAGCTTTTTCGTTTACATGGAAATTTTAAAATATGACCATTTAGAGTCTCAAGCTGTTCTTTTTTTCTCATTTTCCTCTTCCAACAGTTAAAATACAAAAAATTTTTTTTCAGCACGTTAGCATTAATAGCATTCACAGCATGTTGCTATGAGTGTTTCAATAATAGAAAAGAATTATTAAATTACTGATATTATATAGTAGGTTTTGAATTAACTAAAATGAAGGTCCAAAATAGAGCCTTTAGTGGTATTTCATTTTTATGAATTTACATGTTTCAACTGGGTTATATGGAGTTAGCTTTTCTTTGTACTTACATAACAAATAGTGATTTTAAAAGCAGCATATATAATTGGAAGGAACGTGTCCCTTGGCAACACTAATTCAAGGAACTTTTAAGAGTTTAAAAGACAGAGAAAGACAAATGCTGTATGATCTCCCTTATATGTGGAATTAAAAATACCAAACTCAGAAAACAGATTTGGGGTTGCCAGAGGCAGGGGTTGGGGTGGGCAAAATGAGTAAAAGTAGTCAAAAGGTACAAACTTCCACTTAGATGATAAATAAATTCTGGGGATGTAGTGTAGAGCTTGGTGACAAATGACAAAAAAAATATTTACTATGCCCAATCTAAGATAAATGAGGATCTACTTCTACCCCCATTGAGATCACTGATTGAGTAGATGGCTTGCAGCTACCCAACAATAGTCACGGTGTGGGAAGAGGGGGAGTCATCTTTTTGGTAAAAGGAGGCTGCTGGACTGTTTCAGGAGTAGTGGTTTCCTTGATCTAAATTAATTTACACCAAGCAGAAGAGGTATAGCAATAACAACAAGAAAAACAACATTAGTTCATCTTTACTGAGAAGTTTCTACTTGCCAGAGGTTTCCGATTGTGTTATAAGCATTAGCATATTTCTAATACAAAACCCATCAGGTGGACATTATTATAAACCCTATTATGCAAATGAGGATTCCAAGGCACAGAGAAAGCAGGTCACTCTCAAGAAAGCCCATTCTCATCCCCTGGTAGATTCCACAGCCCATGCCTTGCTTGTATTTTGCCTTGCTTGTCTACATCTTTAGACTATTTACATAAATTATGAATACTTTATACATAAAGTATACATAAAGTATAAACCAGATATGTATTTGCCAGGATACAGAACACCAAGTGGAAAAATGTCTTCTCAGCCATGTCAGACTAGGCATTGCTAGACTTTGTTCAGATGCAGGCAGGACTGGGGACTAGATAGGCTGAAAGCGAGAGGGATTCTGTGGGAGATCAGTCAACGATGTCAAAGGAAATGATTGGGATCTTGTAAAAAATAGGTAAGTTCTACCTTCATTCTTGCAACAACATGGGAGGTTGGTCAGATACTCACATTTCCTGAATGGATATTGAGTTGTCTTTCTCTTTCATTTCTTTTAATATAAGGGTAGATGATTTGACATATTGCTAATAAATTTTAATTTGAACGTCTTTCAAGAATAAATACAGAACACAGATCTCTGCCTCCATGGCATTCTTGTCATGTAATAATTAGAAAGGATCCGAGGTAAATAGAAATAATGACAATATATATTTCTCAGAATTGTCTTGCAGATTATTTATCACATAGGGCAATGTGTGAGGTGTTATTCAAAGTGAAATATTTGGGACTCTTGGGTGGCTCAGCAGTTGCACATCTGGCTTCCACTCAGGGTGTGATCCTGGTCTGGGATCAAGTCCCACATCGGGGGATCCCTGGGTGGCGCAGCAGTTTAGCGCCTGCCTTTGGCCCAGGGCGCGATCCTGGAGACCCGGGATCGAATCCCACGTCGGGCTCCCGGTGCATGGAGCCTGCTTCTCCCTCTGCCTGTGTCTCTGCCTCTCTCTCTCTCATTCTCTCTCTCTGTGTGACTATCATATATAAATAAAAATAAAAATAAAAAAAAAGTCCCACATCGGGCTCCCTGTGAGGAGTCTGCTTCTTCCTCTGCATGTGCCTCTGCCTCCTTCTGTGTCTCTCGTGAGTAAACAAATAAATAACTTAAGAAAAAGAGAAAGTGATATACTTACCGTAACCATCCATATATTTTAGGTAAATGATGTCAAAATGTTCAGATGATATTTGGATCTAGATAATCCCATGAATTTTGTCCTAAAAATGCATAAATTCAATGTGATATTTGTATTTGAGAGACCCAGCACTAAAGAAGATTTTTAAAATAGATATAAATTTGGGGATAAATTATTACTTCCTGATGATGCTGTGCTACAGCACAAAATGTCACAAGGTAAATTATGCCTCTTAAAGGCATTTTCTGTAATATAAATTAATATTCTTCATATCTGATTAGATCTTGAACCTGGATTATCCTACTAAAATTTTTAGATTTTAAATTTATTACAAATTTAATTAAAGTGGTATAAGAGTATAATAGACTTTAGAAGAGGCACTGATAATAGGGGTAGGGAGTAGCATTTTGAAGACAACATTTATTGCATTTTTTAGTGGACTCATGATCGCTGACAAATGATTTATCTATATATTGGGTTTGGAGGCAGAAATTAGCCTATCAGATTGGTACCTTTCCAGATGCTAAGGATAAATTTGAAAATATTGGTGATACTTGTTTGTATTTTATTTACCTACAACATAGGATTATGAATTAAAGTTTCTATTAGACATCTTTTTCTCTTTTGCTTTCTGCATACTTAATTCTTAGTGAAACATTTCCTCTTCTAGTATGTATAAGCTTGAATGTGAATTCCTTCAACTGTATATTAATTTTTGTTACTTTTATCTATTCTTTCTCCCAGTTTTACTGAAAAACTTGCTTGTATGGAGTAACTAGCAATAGATAGATATAGATGCATAGGTAGACAAATAGATAAATGTTAGATGGATATAAAGAGATGCATAGATGCATACATACAGGTTCATTCGGTGATTTGTATTTTGCTGACATTTGTAAATGACCTGCTTGTTTGAATGTTCCTCTTTATATTTACCCAGGTTTTGATTTCCAGTCTCACACTACCTCTGACTGGTTGAGCCTAAATTGTATTTGGAACGCTAAATTCATCAAAGGATTGTGGAAATAGAGATTTCAGTTTTTTTCTAAATGCGAGCAAAGAGGGCACTTCAAGAGGAAATTAGAATAAGTGTTGAGCAAGCCAATCCAAAGTTCAGCAAAGAAGTCACAAATTTTTTTCTTAAAAAAAATCCCAAAATGCCATGTTTTATACACCAACCTAATAGTAAATATATTTGACAATGTGGTTTTATATCTTCAAAATTCTTTTTTATGTAGTATCAACCAACAAAAATGTATACGATACCTATTGTATTTTTTCAGTACTTTGCTTTCCTTGTGCATAATGCATTTTAACTGATTAAATACTCCAATCAGAGGGGTACCTAAAATTCAATACATATTTCTCTATTAAAGTGTAGACAGAATGAGCTTTCTAAAAATTAAATGGGAGGAAATAAGTAAATATGTGGAAGGAACAAGGATTCTTGTGATAGGTCTAATATTTCAATTAATATCGGTGTAAGAATATATGGAGTATATAACGTCATACACTGAAAAGATATTCATAATCCAAATTAACTTCCATGCTGAGTAAAATAAAGAATTAGTGTTGTGGAAGATCTTGGCTTCAAATAACCCAATGATATAAGGAATAATGGACATGTTTAGCTAGGGTCCAAGCCCTATTTCATTAGAATGCAAATATTTATTATGAAAAGTATTCTGGCTAATTTCAAATTCTAACTCATTACAAAGCAATATTAGCTGCAGTAGATTTCTGAGTATAAAATGTTGCTTTCTAAGAAATGATTTTAGCTTTATTTAATTTGGTATTACAGTATTAATTAGTATCAGAGTTATAATATTGCTGTTTTAGCCTGGGCATTTTGCCACTCCAAGTGCTTGTTTTTGAAAATAAATCTAGCTAGAAATAATTATTTTTATAGTATGAGAGCTATGATTCTTTATTATGCATTAGTTGCAGGAGATGATATTTCAAGAACTGTTTGTGTCATAATATTGTTACCCACATACAACCCTCACAAATTATAAGTACAGGAATAAATAAATATTCCATATGCACATAGAGAGGATAGAATTACTTCTTTTTTATCCTTTTTAAAATATTTTAATCCCAGGAACTTCCACATATTGACAATCTTGCTGGTATCCCACTTGGATAGTAACTTGTTCTCCTGCTCCTACAAAGCACTGTAATGTCTAAAGGAGAGACTAGTCCTTCACATTCCCTCTTCTGTAGTTCCAGAATTTTCTTTTCTGTTCTTTAATTTTCTTTTATGGCATTCTTTAATGCATGTTGCACCCCTTTATTCTTCTACCTCTTGATTTAAAATTTTCATTTTGAATTGCTACCCCAAAAATCGGATTTATTAATGTATTTCATACATTACAGGACAAAAGAGAACCTTGGTTTTATTTTATTTTATTTTATTTTATTTTATTTTATTTTATTTTATTTTATTTTATTATTTTCTTAAAGATTTTATTTATTTATTCATGAGAGACACAGAGAGAGAGGCAGAGACACAGGCAGAGGGAGAAGCAGGCTCCACATAGGGAGCCCGACGTGGGACTCGATCCTGGGTCTCCAGGATCAGGACCTGGACTGAAAGTGGCGTTAAACTGCTGAGCCACCCGGGCTGCCCGAAACCTTAGTTTTAAATGAAATTAAAATAATATACTGCTAGTGCCATCAACCTCTAATGGGTATTTAATTGTGAATTTCTTGGAGAGTTTTCTAAGAAAACTGGATTCTTCACTATTTAAAAATGCTCTTGCACAAATGCCAATGTTCAAAACAAAACATCACATCAACATATTGTATTCCTGACTGTTTAATTACAGTACAGTAATATTTCTATAATTTTAATTGTAAAATATCACCTCCTTTTAAAACCAAGAGAAAAGAAGAAAGAAAAGAAGAAAAAGAAAGAAAAAATATAATACTGGAATTCACTCAACATTCAGAACGTTCTACATTTCCTTGGATTTCAAACAATTGGTATACAAATGTACTCTGAATAGAAAATTCTATATAAATGTTGCACACATGTATGATTTTCATAGACATCATCCAATTTGATAGGTTCTCTATTTACAGTGGTATTTTTCTTAGACTGAGATAATCCTTGTTTTCGGGTATAAATTTATGTTTATGGACTTTCTAAATATAATGAAGTATTTTTATGCATTTATAATTTTAACTTATCAAATGATGTAATTGAACTTTACCACCATAGCTATAAATAGATAGAAAGAAACAAAATTTCAAAACGGCTCTGGTAGCATAAATATGAATTTTCAGGATATTTGCCACCTCATCTATGAGGTGATATAAAATACTTGCTATCATTAACATTTGTTGATCCATTATATAAATGTATGATTATTTTAAAAGTATAGTAAATCATAAATATATTTTTGGTATTTTAAAAAATCTAATAAATTAAATCTCTTTTATTAGAGGCTGTCAGGAAACAAAGTGCTTAGGGACTTGCATCGACTTTGGGGTGTCACACGCATCTGGATCCCTACTTGCCTAAGACTTTACTAATACTTTGCTCTATTTATAGTATATATATACACACACATATATATAATATACATATCATATGATATATATGATATATATACATATACATACACATATATGTATGTGTATGTACATATATATACACACACACATATATATATATATACATACACATATATGATATATATGTGTATATAATGATTGGTTTTTCTTAACTTACTAACCATCTCACCCCCAAGGAATTCACATAGCATTTTTTTTTCTTTATACTGAAACCATACAGATCTGTCCTCTGAGCCACAATTTAATTATATATATTTTTGTAAATAAAGCCATTCATCCTTTTCTTCTGTGTGATGCATTCATTATATTAAACTCCACATTTATACATATTACAGTAATACTTTGCTATAATTTAACAACTGCATAATTATTTGATCACAGTGAGGAAAGAATAAATTCTGTTCTGTAATAAGTATAAATGGTTAAAAGACACTCCTTGAATGAACTCCAGTAACCAGTAAGAGTCTTCAAATTCAGTATGTTGATGAATCATCATAAGGTGACTTTCTCAAAAATGAATGTTCCAAGGAAGCTTAGAAAAACCATTTGCATTTTTTACATAGTAGTGGAAAACTAAACATCTAATGAAGAACTAATATGTAAATTTGAAAATATATAAATGTTAAGAGACCAGATAATATTCATAGTAATATATTAAATATGTAAAATATTTAATATTTATAGCAAATAATTTTGAGGTTACAAAATGTTCAAAGAAATAGCTGCTAAAACAAAATCAAAGATGGTTGAAACCAAGACAAAGATTCTGAGCGATACAAACCCTCATTAGTTCTATAATCTACAGAATGGAAATAAAAGTACTTATTATGGTATAATAATCATAAAATACTAATGATAAGAAAAGTAAAAAAAACTCAAAATGTTTTATATTTAGAATTTTATAAACTATAATAATGTGATAATATAAATACCACTCACAAATAAAATACCATCTCACTAAACTAACTGCTCATAGTCTTGATAAACAAGGAGTAATTTTAGTTTAGCCAATTACTTCTTAAGATCATTTTTTAAATCTTCATTCTTCTGCCTGCATTATTACCATCGTTAGGAAATGTTTTAGATGAAGATGCTGTTTAATGCTATCTACAGATTTTCGAAATTATATTTTTCAAAACTATAGAAATGAGAAAAATCTGACAACCTGTGAATATATGTTCCCTGTCACTTTTCAGAAATACCTTCTAGAATTGCAGTGGTTTTAAAGGACAGATATAAAATCTAGAAATTGGCTACAATTATCTTTGGGTATGATGTGACTTCCTCATCTTAAAATGCAGTGATCTCACTGGGATACAATTAAAGTAAAATTTTAATTAGTATATTACACAGCATCCCCCCAAAAGCGCCACATTGTTATTTTCTATATAGTTATAAATGCCGCTATCTCAAGAGACTTTTATTATAAATCAGCATGATGTAAATGGATTATTCAGATTGTGTAATATTAGGTAGTTACTAAAAACTTAAAGTACTGGGGGTATTTATTATTTGAAATTATTTCCGTAGAATAAACTCTCTAGCAGAAATTTATGAAATAGAATACCTATAATTCTCTGAACTATTCAGGTACTTTGGGGCTACATAAATAAGGGATATAATTAGTTAATTAGTAGGGTTTTATAGTCCTACATATTTCCATTTTGCTTACCAGAAAAATACTGGCACTATATTAAAAAATAACCATTGTGTACATTGTGTTGGGAATTTTAATGCTTGTGATTTATGTACTGGATTCCAAAATAATAGTTTGAAGGCATTTGATGTGAGTTTAATGACCTAGCCTATAGCTTCAAGGAAGTCCCTGGTGCCATAAGACAGATCCAATTTTTTTATTATATTACGATCGCATATTCTTTATTAAATGAAGGACATTAATTAACTTATTTTCTTTCCTACTTAACTACTTAAAATTACCTGGAAGACTTGGATTGTTATTACTTGGATTCATACCAACAATTTGACCTCAACCAAGTTAATTATCCTTTACACCTTCGTGTATTCTTCAACAAAATGGGAATAATAATCCTGGCAATCTCCTTTGGCTAGAGTGAGAGATAAATTGAGTTTGTGCATGTAAATAACTTTGTGAACTGTTTGATATGTGAAATTCAGTAAATGCTCACTCCTTTCCATATTTGACTTTCAGATATTTAAAATCTTTTCAACTGGCATTCAGTTCCTCTGCAGATATTCTAAAATTCATCTTCATAGAACTATTTATTATACACATTTGTCATGTATTTTTCTTCTAACTTTTTATACTATTGAACACCTATTTCCTGGGCATGAAAGTCTTTCATCTACCCACTCCTGCTCCACACACACACATCATGTCCTTCCTCATCCTTGTACATAGATTCTAGAGTGAAGACCAATTTTCCCCTGAAAACTAGTCTTGTCTCCCAAGTTGTCATAGTGCCTCTTGACTCTCTTACAAAAATTCATTAACGTTTCATTATTGGCATCTTCATCTTATAAAATTATTCATGTTTATATCTATCCCACTGGAATTTAGGCTTTTAGGGTTAATACATGTTTTAAATTCATCTTCATGTTCTACTACCTCTAATTTTTAAATACTTCCTTAATAAATAGTCTCTTCAAATGTGAAGAATAGATTTAACTCTATATACATACCATAAAATCATAAATGATAAGTAATGTTTAATATTAATCTAGCAAGAATAATCCCTAGTTAGTGGACAGGAGTAGTGGATGGCAAAGAGACCCATCTATAGGGTTCTCCATTCCTGAGTTCCATCTATATCCATCATCTGCATCTCCTGTGTTGAGTCACTAGTGAGGTGAATAGCCAAGTATATGGAGATTTGTGAGATATAGGAGGCCTCAGGCTCTAGTCAGGGTAGAGATAGAGGAAGCTGAAACAGCATGAGGGTCCAAACTAAGTGAATTCAAGCAGTATTCAAGTAGAAGTCCCTTCTACACCTAAGATGATGAGAGCTGATGGGAATCCAGTGAGCTGGGGAATTTCCTTCTAGTGCTGTGAAATGAAGACTGGAAACTTTTCAGAAGCTTCTGTCCATCTCCCTCATGTAAGGGATGGCCACTATTCACATGGACGTAGATTGGATTTATAGACAAAGAAAAAGAAAAACATGACAAAACCACCGTTTATATTCCAACTGTTGGAAGACATGAAAAACAGTTTGATAAAATACAATAGTACCACAAAGAATTTCAAGTATGGCCACATGAAAAATTTTCTGAAATAAAAATAAATTCATAAAAATGTGATGTTTATACCACAGTAATTCAGTAGCTTACTTGAAGTATATCAGTATAATATGAACACTTAGTAGCTTATCATATTGAGTAGAAAAAAATGTATCACTTGGAAGAGGAAAACATGAAGGTTAAAAATATGATGTAACTTCAATAGCCGATCTTGTGTGTATTTTCAGATATTTTCTAAATATTCATTTACATGTTTTTTCAACGCTTTGCTGTTGTCTTATCCTTTTTGATTTTTATTATATGTTGTGTTGTCTCCTTTTTCCCCAAGATTTTATTTAAATTCTGTAAGTTAACATATAGTGTATTATAGTGTATTAGTTTCAGGCATACAATTCAGTGATTCACCGCTTCCATACAACACCTACTGCTCATCACAAGTGCCCTTCTTAATCCCCATCACCTATTTAACCCATCATCTACCCCACCTCCCCTCTGGTAACCATCAGTTTGTTCTCTAAAGAGTCTGTTTCTTGATTTGCTTCTCTTTTTTCCCCCTGTGCTTATTTGTTTTGTTTTTTAAATTCCACATATGAGTCCAAAATAGTCTTAAAGGAGTAATTTGAGTTTTAAATATCCTGTTAATAGCAAAAACACATTTTAAATTAATATCCCTTTGTGTCCTTTGAATTGTTGACTGTTGTCTTTTAAAACACTTTTGATATTATTTTACCATTTCATGTATGAATATCAGCTTTAAAGGTACTAAATAACTTCTAATAATGTGATAATAACAAAAATGAATATTAGAACGAGCCTTCTTTTTCATAAAAATATGTTTACAATAATTGAATCATGCTGTTTGATTGTGAATACTAATTTTTTCTAATTTTAAAATATGAACACATAATATTAGAATTATATACTATGCTTCCTGTTATTTGTAACTAGGTTTTTATTTTTGGTGGCTTTCCAAGAGCCAGCTTTTTTTTTTTTTAAGTAATCTCTACACCCAACATGGGTCTCCAACTCATAACCCCAAGATCAAGAGTCACATACTCTACCAACTGAGCCAGCCAGGAGCCCCAGTGACATCAACATGATAGCTTTTAAGCAATATATATGTGGATATTTAATATATTATTTAAATCATATTACATATGCCTTAAAGTATGTATTTTCCCTAATCTATAGATAATACAAAGAATTAAATTGGACTCAGATGGCTATATTGTTAACTAAATCAACTCTCTGGCAGAACTATAAGAACTAGAAGTTTTATTTTTTTTTATAATTAAATACCCAATTGGTTCAGTTTTCAAGTTAAGGACCCAAAATAAAACAAAATGAGGAATTCTGCAATTTACTAACTTCTACTCAGCCAGGCAATGGAAATGATGGTTCTATGGGGGACGTGACAAAGTGGCTGTAGCTAAAAATAATGTATAGACTATTGGAATTGTTAATGGTTCAAAGCCTTTTGTGTTGGATCAATATCAATTTGATGTTTAATGCAACTCTGAGGTTTATTATGACAAGCATACAACAAATAAACAACCATTTTTCTTTATTATTCATAGCCATTTACTGTCTCATTGCCTCAGCCTATTGCTTTCAAATTATGTTCTGAATGTATCTTTGCATAATTAATAGATTCATTAAGGAACTTTTATTTAAAAAAATGTTTTCACAGGAATTCTGCTTTTCCTACAAATTTAGAAACAGATGAAAGCATCTTTTAGGACCCCTCCCCCTTTTTGTTCTTTTTAGCTGATTAATGGGAAAAAAAAATAAGCCATAGGTAAAAATCATCTCTGAAAAGTTTTTGAGTGGGCCAAGTATAGGAGAGTAAATATTTTAAACATTATCATTCTGAAATGCAGAAGGAAGTAAAGTTTTATAAAAATCCTTTATTCTTCTCATGAGTTGCTATCCTATTATGTAGTGTGTGGGAGGGTGTTTATGGGGAGAGAGTGTGTGACAATTGAAACTTGCTAATTCATACTTTTGAAATCTTTTCAAGTCTAAAGAACAGTCTCACAGTGAACCACTCATTAATTACAGAATTTAGCTCTAGTTCATGACTGTTCCCTTTATTGCCCTCTTCCTTTGTAAGATGGAATCCAAATATCTGGCAAAACTAATCATATGGTTCTGGATAGTATTTGATAGTATTCGATTTGCCTTTATCTTTAATATAGAGTTGCTGGTATCAGTAGGAGTTTTTAAAACTAGACATTATAAAGTAAAAAGTACCTTCAACATTATGCAAACATGATCTTTTTATAGACAGAATCGTAAGACTTTGCTACTGATAATTTCTAATAGTTTTTTAATTTCACATTACAATTTGATATGAACTTACAGAAAATTTGAATATCAAAATGCTGAAGGCTGTTTAAGTTGACTTTAGTTGAGTAACAAAGCCGCACTGTTTGAAGTACTATTTGAAGTCATGAAATCATTAAATTTCTGTTGGACTATATTGAATAGTCTAATATAAATGAATTTTACCTTTTATCTGTATTCTTAAAATCACAAAAGTCAGTTCCCATTATTTTAGTTCTGCCTGGGGCAGTTCTAAAAAATGCCACAACAATTTTTGACATCCATCCCTTGAGAGATGGAATCTATATCCTCTCCCCTTTGATCTGGACAAGATTGTGAATATTTTAGGTAACAGAGCATAGCAGAACTAGTGATGATTTTCATCTAAGGCAAGGTCAGAAATGACCATGTATCTTCTCCTTGATTCTTCCAGAGTGATCACTCTCTTAGAAATCTTCTTCCTGGAACTTTGTCAACATGCTGAAAATGCCAAGCCACACATTCTACTTTCTGAGTCTCATCAGCCCAGATGTAGGTCTGCAAGAAACAAACATATTTGGAAATGGAAGCCCTCATCCTCAGTTTTTCCAGCTCTAACTTTTTTTTTTTTTTTTTAAGATTTTATTTATTTATTCGAGAGAGAGAGAGAGAGAGAGAGAGAGAAAGAGAGAGGCAGAGACACAGGCAGAGAGAGAAGCAGGCTCCACGCAGGGAGCCCAACGTGGGACTCGATCCTCGGTCTCCAGGATCACACCCCGGGCGAGAGCAGCGCCAAACCACTGAGCCACCTGGGCTGCCCAGCTCCAAACTTTAAGGCATCATCAGCTGTTTGAGTCAATCTTAACCATCGTGTATCCCCATCTGAGGCTCCAAACATTATGCAAGAGGTAAGTCATCCCTACTATATTATGTCCAGATACTTGATCAACAGAATCTTTGAGAACAAACTGTTACTTTCTGCTACTAATTTTGACAGTTTATTAAGTAGCAATAGCAATCAGAAAAAGGCACATGTGTAGTTTGAATTAAAATTTGTATAAAGGTATAGTTATTAAAGCTGAGTTATTAAAGCAGAAGTTTTTTTTCTTATTAGTGAAAAATCTTTTCCTTTTAAGAATTTGGAAACTTTCCCAGCTTCTGTAACTCAAATCCTCAAATCATGCTTTACTTTTTAGCATTGAGATTTGTTTTCTGTATCATCTATTAAACAGTATGCTAAGAATATTCTTATGTATTTGTATTCAATTGCTTTGTAGTTTTATATTTCATTCTAGTTTTATTGGATAGTAATCTTTCTTACAACAGCATAATAATATCCCTGTTCCAGCTTGTATCAAAACTATATTTATATGATGGATTTCTTATGTGCCAAACACTTCATCATTTTAGCACACAGGAGTTTGACTTAAAATGCTGGTGACTAAATGGATAGCAATAGTTTCTATTCATTGCTCTCTTTTTTTTTTTTATTCTTTTTTTTTTTTATTCATTGCTCTCTTGATCCACACTTTCACAGGCAAATAAATATTCAGTATTTCTTTTATAACAGAACAACTCTGTTTGCTTAATAGGACAGTTTATTTCAAGAAAAGAAAAATAACAATATAAGTTAAGTGCCCACTGCTGGACTTATTTATATATTATTTTACTGTTAGAAATTAGTATATGGAAGTTCATATCAACTCAAATATTTTGAGAGGTTTCTATTTTTTATTTTCTATCTACCCACACATATATAAGCATGTACATGTTTATAACATAAACACATTTCATCAAACATGTGGGCAGTGCATTCTAAGTTTTTTCACATGTTTATTTACTTATTTATATTTTATGTAGGCTCCACACTGGGTGTGGAGACTAATGCAGGGCTTGAGCTCACAACCTCTGAGATCAAGACCTGTGCTGAGATCAAGAGTTGGATACTTAACTGATTGAGCCACCCAGGCACCCCTGCATTCTATGTATCTTAATTAAGATGTATTTTCATAGAATTTATATATATATATATTTCATAGAGTTAATTAATATATATATGAATTGTATATTACTGGTATAATTACTTATTTCTAAAATGACACTTAAATTATGAAGTAATGGATGGCTCTTGAGAAGGGTACATGGTCTTTCGGTGTCGCTGGCCTCAAATCAAGTAGATACAGCATCTATTGATAGAATGGATACCTCAAACATGGAATAAGCAATGTTCCATGCTAAGGGAGGTTGAGATGCTAGAAATCCCAGGGTAAACAGTGATACAAGGATTATAAGGCTCAGCCATGTCAGTATCCTATGTATTTTGGAAAACCCACCAAAAGATTGTGTTTTAAGGGAAAGACCATACCATAAACACACCGCTTAACAAGTTTATAATGAATGTGCTGGTGAAAGGGGAAACAGTATTTCTAATTAATTCAGTGGTATTTTTTCTTCTGGAAGGCCAAGGCTGACAGTAAGGGAGGTTGTTACAGAGTTTGTTTGATTGAAATGGGAATTATAAGACCTTAAGTAGTAGGGAACAGATTACAACACTTAACTGTCACAAGCCAGTGGTTTGTAGTATCATAAGAACTAGCAAGTAAAAAAAAAAAAAAAAAAAAAGAACTAGCAAGTGTCAAGTAGTGGCCAAAAGGACGTGACTCACATGGAGTTAAGGACGTTGTTAGTAGAACCATCTCCAACCTACAAGTAAATAAGCAAATAGCTGTACCACAGGAAAAAGTCAGGAACAGATATCCAAAGCCTCAAAATAATCATTTAAATAAAGATTCATGATCTCCATCCCAGTTTTCAGACCTGAGCATGAGATCAGACCTGGAATCCATAGACTGCAGAAGTGGCTACATCTTCAGGAAGCAGGACTCTGTAATTACAAGGGAATGAATTTATCAAGTACTTCTTCAAAGGATGCTATGGCATTTTATATTGGTAACTCTGCTCTGGGGAATGGAGAATAACCAAACATTTTCAAGAACTTTGGGCAGAAGTACCCGATTGTCACTGATACCGGAGATATGAAGGGTCGATGTGACCATCTTCTCATGTTGTAGCTCAGAGAAGACTAATAATAAATTAAATCTTCTGTAAAGCTAACATAGTCTCTTAATCCAACTGTAGTCATTTTCCTGGTCCTCAAATATATTATTAGAATTGATGTAATTGGTAGTTTTCATAACTTCTACATTCCTGATCTGTAGGACAGGCACTATCAAGAAGGAAGAGCAAACTGAAAAACTGTGAAACTAATGGTTTCTCCCAATAAGATAGTAGGTAAGAAATAAGACCACATGTCAGGACCCTAGGGATATTAGTGTCACTTAATTGACCTAAAGGATGCAAAGATGGTGATCAGTCTCCTATGTGTTCCAATGTAATTCAGTAATTAAACTCCTGTAGAAAACAGATTATGTTAGATAACTGTAGACCACTGCAGAAACAGCCAAGAAGTCAACATAGTATTTTTGCTAGATCAATTTAATATAGCCCAGGGGCATAGCTTTTGGCCATTGATTTAGTGAATATGATATTTTCTACTTCAATCAAAAAAGGTCAGAAATAGTGTGCATTTATATGATAAGAATATTTTATTAATTTAGTTTTATAGTCATATCAATTCTTCTGCTTTCTATCACATTATAGTCAGAGGACACCTGGATATGGCCTGGATATGGACATACTGCAAAACATTACATTGATTTATTACATTGATGTTATTATTTTGATTGAATTTTATGAACATGATATGAGTAACACACTAGAAGATTTGATAAGATATCCACATTCCAGAGTGTGGGGCATAAACCCTGTGAGGATCAAGAACCTGATTAAAAACTATTTAAGAATACAGTTGATCAGGAGTGTACTGGGATATCTTCTTGTAAGTAAATATAAAGTTGTTGCACCTTTTTTTTACCTACAAAATAGCACAACTCTGAAGGCTCTCAAGGGTATACCAGTATCCTCTGTCAACTCACACCCCTTCCTGATGAAGAATTTCATCCAGCCTCCTGAATAAGGAGAAAAATTCCTGAGCTTAGTTTATAGATGGGTCAGTCATTGTATGGGTGCACATAAAAAAATGAACAGCAGCTATAGCACTCTCAAGGGTGAGCTTGAGAGTCAATATCTAAGGAAATTGAGCAGTGCACTTGGCTTTTTAATTTTGTGAAAAACAATAAATCAGGGTTAGAATGTAAACAGTTTCAAGAATAGAGACAAATCTTCTGGATAGCTGGTCAGGGACTTGGAAAAAAAAAAAGGTGGGAAGATGGGAGGGAAAATATTGTGAGATGGATGCATGTGGATAGAGATAATAAAGTAATCATGAAGTATGCAGAACTTTCTGTCATGTTATTGAACACCAGAGATTTTTCACCATGGAAAAGGCACAAAATTCTCAAGTAAACAAAATTACATGTCAAGTTAGTATTGGCCAAGCTCTGTCAATGGCCAGGCCAGTGCTGGCGTGAAAAGTTACACTAGAAGTGGCCATAGTCATAGGGACAGAGACCCAACAGAATGAACTCACACTTGCCAAAGATGATTCAACCTTCTAGCAATAGACTCCAACAAGGAAACCCCAAATTGCATCATTCCTACAGGAAACCTACTGGATGCTTAGTGGCAAATTTATTACTCTTCCAAACTGGTTGAGTCAGAAATTTGTTCTCATGTGCAGAGACATGTATTTGAATATGAGTTTGCTGTTCTTTTCAGCAAGGCACTGGCTGGTACCTATATCAGGATGAGACCAATGGTCACATTAAAACCAAGATGTTGTGGGAGTGAAACCATGTCCACAAGATCCAGTATCTATTACCTATTGCACCAACCAGAAGCTGCTGGCGTCCTGAAGACACATTTGCCTCATGAGCCCTAAGGAAATGTTATGTGAGAATAGCATTCATCATCTAGGATGCATAATATGCATTGAACAGAAATATTTATTTTGTATTGTTTCTTCAAGGAAAAATACAGAAGTCTGAGAAGCTAGGCATGGAGAAAAGAGCATCCCCTGTTGTTATCACCTCTAATGACCTACCAGGAAATTTTATGATTGAAGTTTCTGCACTGCAAGATTTGAATCCTTTACCCCAAAGGATGCACACTTTTGTCAGAGGAAATGCAAGAATCTCATCAAACAGTTGTCTATACCTTCCCTCTGGACCCTTTGGCTTTTTTGTATCTAGGGAACAGCAACCAAAGAGGAAAGTCACTGTTTGTTTGTTTAAGATTTTATTTACTCATTCATGAGAGACACAGAGGCAGAGACATGAGCAGTGGGGAAAGGCAGTCTTCCCATAGGGAGCCTGATGCGGGACTCACTCCCAGGACCTGGGGATCAAGCCCTGAGCCAAAGGCAGACGCTCAACTACTTAGCCACCCAGGTGTCCCAAAAAGTGAATTCTTTGTTATTTCTGGTCATATAATCAGTTTCTGGGTAGAAGCAGTAGCTTCCATTTGAATAAATCATAAACTTTCCTATTAAAAAAATTGTCTTAAATAGTCCTTTGTAAAGTGACTCTGGCAATTACTCATTTGTTCTAATTAAATGATATGAAGATAATCCTAAATATCTAATGATAAAACATGATTATAATTAGATTTCTAGTTCTCTTTGAGCCTCTGAAAGATCTTTTATATTCTACTCTACCATCTTAATTCTGTCTTACTAGAGCTGCTATCTTTCTGTATCTCTGACATATGTTTAATGATTATAGCTTCAACATTTTTGAGCTGAATAATGAAGCTTCATCATACAACTGCTACTGGTAACATATGTTTTATTTCTATGAAGGATGCTGTTCACCGACTATACATTCCAATTTGATGTAATTCTGTAAATTAAATCAGATGCAAAAAAATGTATTTTAAAATAAATATCTCATTTTAAAGAGAGAGTTGTCATTTATATCTGGAGTTCTGGTTTAACTAGGCAGTTAATTTATATCTAGTATTTTAATAGCTATAATAGTTGCCATGGTATCTATTTGATTGCCTTTAAATCAATCTCCTTTATCAATTCAACATTTCTAATAGGTTCTATTAATATATAAATGTGTTTGTTCCATGGGTCTAGCATAGAGAGTGTTGGAGTGGTTACAGGAATATTCAGAATAAGACTTGATCAAATATCTGGGCACAGTGGCCCAGCCAAATTAGCACATATAATTAACCACAAGCCAATGAATCCAGGCAGCCTCTAGAAGATGGAAAAACAAGGAACTCACTTCTCCCCTTAGAATCCCTAAAGAGAATGTAGTCCTTTTAAAAACTTTGATTTCAGCCAGTAAGAATACTTTGTCCTCTGACCTCCAGAACTCTAGAACTGTTAGACAACATTTTTTGTTTTAAGTCACTATGTTTTCCAAAGATTGTTTAGAAAGAACTTGAAACCTGCTCTGTAACAACTGGAAGTTCTCAAAGCAAGTTTTCTTTTCTTTTTTTTTTTTTTTCTCTCTCTGCCTTCCTGTCTCTATTAGCTAGGTTTGAAAATACCTCAGCAGGTACTTTTCTACAGGTCTTGCCCTTACCTTTAATACCTAATATGTTTTGGGAATCTCTTTCAGAGTTATGATATGCATCTGGTTTAAAATTATTTTAAAAATTATTTAACTAGGAAACAACTTTTTTCTCTCCCTCATGACTTTTGCAACCAATAATCTAAGACATACACGTTGCAGTATTCTTCAGAAAATTTAGTGATGGTGTGACTATTTTTCTACGACATTTCATGACTGAGATCTAAATATTATTAAATAAAATAATAAAATGGATCTTGTCATTTCCTTCTATTTTTTCACCATTTTAAAATAATGGATGGTACAATAAATAGCTTGTGATATCTAATATCAAAAAGTTTGAAAATCCTTTGATTTTTCATTATTCCATAGTTCAACTGAAACAGGCAAAAAAAGAGGAATTTCCTTGCTTATTATAACTTTCTAATCTATAATCAATTAACTTTTGGACTATTTTTCATGTGTTATTAAAAGTGGGTTATTCACTGTACTATTTTATAAATGTGACAATTTTTTATTATTTGTAGCTATCACAAGAAAATTTTACTTTTTAAGCTTCAGATTAAAATGAAATTTGACTTACATTTGAAAAAGCTCAATTAGTATAATTTAATTTAAAATTATGTAAATCAATCTTACGTTTTCAATATTATGCATATTTATACAGAGCAAAGAAGCAATTGTAGAACAAAAAGATTACTTAGAAAAAAATGCCCATTTCAATTAATTAATAAAATCAGGTTTTTTAAAGTCATCTAATTGTGCTATTTTGGTTTTCAAATCAATTACATGTTGGGGATAATGAATTATTCATATGCTTTTTCACACTACTCTAGGAGGCAAAGAGTTTTTCATTTATTACATTTTTTTCTATTTACAAGAGAAATAAAATCCTTTGAAGAGAAAGTACCATTGATTTTGAGTCTTTCTTACTGTAAATAAGTATTAACACCAAAACTCGTGAAAACACACAGAGAGTACCTGTTTTTAGTTGGGCTGGTAACTGTTGCTACATCTTCCAGGGTTTTAGAAGGATACACTACTTCAATAATCAGTAGTAGATATTTAAAGTTATATAAATATTTATATTACAAATTTCTAATTTTTTTAAAGATATTTATTTACTTGAGAGAGAGCACAAGCAGAGGCAAGGGGTGGAAAGAGGGAGAAGCAGACTCCCCACTGAGCAGGGAGCCTAATGTGGGGCTCAATCCCAGGGCCCTGGGTTCATGACCTGAGCTGAAGGCAGATGCTTAACCAGCTGAGCCACCCAGGTGACCCTATTACAAAGCTTAAAGCAGATATTCCTCTCTAAGCTAATGAATCGATGATCTGTCCTTCCCCAAATAAGCAACAATTCTCTAAGAACTTTTTATCCATAGTTTTAATTTGATCATTCATAACCCATTCCCCCTGCCACCTATCACAGAGTGTAACATTTTAGCTTGTACTGAAATTGAATTTTAATGTCTATTTTATCTACCCAATTAGACACAGTTGGGTCTTGAGGTGTGAGTTTGTGTGTCCTGAGAAATGGGTTTGCATATCACATTATATAATCAATTTGTAGTTTTCTTGTTTGTCTCATGAACTAAAGAGTGGATATTGTTAGTATTGAAATGGTATCACAGGGGGAAAATAAAGGAAAAAAATGGAAAAAAAAAAGAAATGGTATCACAGACATTGTTTGTTACCCAGGGTAACTCATTGGGTACCAATAAGTTACATACTGTTTCTAGTCAATGATTATTTATTGAGCAAAATGGATTTATTTTGCCTTACAGCAGAATTTAACAACAACAAAAATACTTGAAATAGTGAGCAAATGTTGCTTTTCAAGGGGCTAGAGTTTTTTGGTCTCGTGTTTTTTGTTTTTCTGGGGTTTTTTTTTAAGATTTTTTTTTTTTTTTCAGAGAGAGAATGCACAAGTAGGGTGGAGTGGCAGAGAGAGACAGAAAAGCAGACTCCTCACTGAACAGGGAGCCCACTGTGGGTCTCCATCTCAGGACCCTGAGATCACAACCTGGGCCAAAGGCAGATGCCTATCCCAATGAGCTATCCAGGCCCTCCCAGGGGCTAGAGATTTTGTTAATGACATTTTCCTATCCTTAATTCATAATTGCTTTTATATATTTTTGTGAATTTTAATGAAATATCCTTGGTATACATGGTATATAGAAGCAAAAATAATATCACAAATTTGATAAAAAATGTCATGTAAGATCTCAAAGAGATCAATACTGGATATTGTTACAATTGAGAGGAACTCTATTCCAATGAAGAGTAAAATTCGCATTGGTAATAATATTCAAGGATTACAAATGCAGAGGATAATTTTCATGGTGATATTGAAAGGATATAATCTGATACGGACACTGTTGATGATAAAAATGCTCAGTAAGTGATTGATATTTATAATGGTCATATAATTAGGGTAATTAATGATAGCTATCACAACAAACTCTAAAATTTCAGGGAACTAACAAAACAAAGATTTTTCACATGCAAAATTACTAAGGAAGCAATGGCTTTGAATGACACACTGGACCAGATGGACTTAAGATATATTCATCCTAATTCACATTTCATCCTAAAGCAACAGAATACATATTCTTTTCTAGTACACATGGAACATTCTCCAGAATAGATACATACGGGGTCACAAATCAGCCCTCAACAAGTACTGGGGCAGGCCTGGTGGCTCAGTGGTTTAGTGCTACCTTCAGCCCAGGGCGTGATCCTGGAGACCCAGGATTGAGTCCTACGTCGGGCTCCCTGCATGGAGCCTGCTTCTCCCTCTCCCTGCGTCTCTGCCTCTCTCTCTCTCTCTCTCTCTCTGTGTGTGTGTCTCTCATGAATAAATAAATAAAGTCTTTAAAAAAAGTATGAAAGGATTGAGATCCTACCATGAATATTTTCTAACCACAACACCATGAAACTTAAATTCAGTCACAAGAAAAAATTTGGAAAGACACAAATACATGGAAGTTAAAGAACATCTTTTCAAAGAATGAATGAGTTAACCAAGAAATTAAAGAAGGAATTTTTAAAAATGCATGGAAGCAAATGAAAATGAAAACACCAGGGTCCAAACCCTTTGGGATGAAGCAAAAGCCATCATAAAGAAGGAGGTATTTAGCAATACAGAGCAACTTCAAGAAACAAAAGAAAAATCTCAAATACACAACTTAACCTTAAACCTAAAAAAGGTAGAAAAGGAACAGCAAATGAAGTGCAAAGCCAGTCAAAGGAGGGAAATAATGAAGATTAGAGCAGAAGTAAATGGAATAGAAACAAAGAAACAAACAAAACAGTAGAACAGGCTAATGAAACTAAAAGCTGATTTTTTTAAAGACTTAATAAAATTGATAAACCCCTAGCGAGACTTAACAAAAAGAGAAAGGACCGAAATAAGTAAAATAACAAATGAGAGGAGAGATCACAACCAACACCATAGAAGTACAAACAATTATAAGAGAATATTATGAAAAATTATATGCCAACAAACTGAGCAATCTCAAAGAAATGGACACACTTAAGTTAGCAGATAAATCACTTATAAAGTTATTATTAAGGCTAAATGGCAAAGTGTTAAAATTAATTATATATACAAATATTGGTTAAGAGATACACAAAATTAAAAGATGTAAAATATTAAATCATATATATAAAACATAGATGAGGGTGGTAAAAATGTAGTGCTTTTAGAATATCTTTGAATTGAGGCCACTATCAACTTTGAATTTAGGCTTTATACATAGGATGTTATACAGGAACCTCATGGGAACCACAAGCCAAAAACCTGTAATAGATACACAAAAAATAAAGAAAAGAGAACATAAGGCAACACTAAAGGAAGTTATCAAATCACAAGGGAAGAGTGAAAGAGAAGAAGAATAGGGAAGAACTACAAAAACAACCAGAAAACAACAAAATGACAAGTGAGTATTTATCAATAAGTACTTTAAATGTCATAGAGTTGGGACGCCTGGGTGGCTCAACAGTTGAGTGTCTGCCTTCAGCCCAGGGTGTGTTTCCGGAGTCCTGAGATCAAGTCCCACATCAGTCTCCCCACAGAAAGCCTGTTTCTCCCTCTGCCTGTGTCTCTGCCCCTCTCTCTGTCTCTCATGAATAAATAAATAAAATCTTTAAAAAGATAAAGTAAATAAAGTCTTTAAAAAATAAAAATAAAGCAACACCCTGTTCTTTAAAAACAAAAATGTCATAGAGTAAGTTCTCTGATCACAAGGCATAGGGTGCCCAAATGAATTAAAAAAAAACAAGACCCACTAAAGCTGCTCACGAGAAACTCATTTCAGATTTCAAAAAAAAAAAATATATAGATTGAAAGTGATGGAATGAGGGGCACCTGGGTGGCTCAGTCAGTTAAGTGCCCAACTCTTGATCTGAACTCAAGTCATGATCTTAGGGTCCTGAAATTGGCTCATGATAGGCTCCAGGATCAGCACAGAGCCTGCTTCTCTCCCTCCCTCTCCCTCTGCCCCTCCCTTGCCCATGCTCCTGCTCCCCCATCACCCAGCTAAAATAAACAAATACATTAAAAAAGAGAGAGAGAGAGAGGGATGGAATGGAAAAATACATTCCATGCAAATGGAAAAAGAAAAAAAAGCTGGGGTAGCAATATTTATATCAGACAAAATGGACTTTAAAACAAAGAATATTAATGAAAGACAAAGAAGGACCATACAATAATGATAAAGTGATTATCCAACAAGAAGATATAAGTACGATGTGCTATTATCAAATTCAGGCCAGTTGCTGTAAGCCCTGATGTAACATTTCCCATTATGCTTCTCATGAGTAGTTGGCAAATATGATC
The DNA here is from genome assembly GCF_018345385.1 of Vulpes lagopus. Taxonomy (NCBI): domain Eukaryota; kingdom Metazoa; phylum Chordata; class Mammalia; order Carnivora; family Canidae; genus Vulpes; species Vulpes lagopus. The sequence goes on from NC_054824.1 coordinate 101,148,149, forward strand.
CTTGTGAACATGCCAGAGGAGAGTCAGGAATTGAGGTGAGTCCTGCATTTATTTATTTATTTTTTTGAGTCCTGCATTTATTATTTTGAACTGGTTTTACTATAGGGTGTAAAAGGACTAATATGAACATTCTGATATACGAAGGAATATTTGTGAATGATATATTTGTGATTCCCGTGGAATGTTGAAAAACATCCTGAAGACTATATATAGTAGTTGCCTTTCTTCTTTTGTTTCCCTGCCTTAAACTTACTGTAGCTCTGGGATGTTCTCTGTAGGGAATATTTTTTCCAAATATTTTAAAAATGGAAACAAAAACTAAAAGTCTTGCCTTATTTACCCATATACCTGTTTTTTTCCCTTTCTATCTCTCCAAGCTATGTATCACCAGTGTTTATGAAGCCCCCCCCCTCCATTTTCTAGAGAATAAGTTTTTGTATTATATTTTAAATTATAGGCAACTTTGCTTTTGTATCACAGGATACCATGCAGTGTGTCATCTTGGTCAGAATCGTTATGGGGCAAGGCTATTTGCCGAAAAGAAAAGAAATGACATTTTTCCTGTTGATATCAATTTAACTTTTCACAGTATAAGACATGTGCTGTAAAGTTTTAAGGACATTATTTCACACTTTAAAATCAGACATGAAAATAAGAGTAAGATAATGTGATTTCAATTTCCATGCTCTATAAAAATGATTGAGAATGGAAAAGAAGTGTAATGAAGTATAGTGTCAAAATCATTTTAAATGGACAGTTCAATATTTATTAGTCCTTCTAAAGGCAGAGCTTATAGTATCAAAAAAGCTTAGAGTTTCACAAAGTGATTTCCTTTCACTAATTATGTTCCTTTTATAAGCCCCAATTATGCAGACAGAAAGAATGCTTTGTAGTTAAGTTGTGGAAAAACATACTGATTAATATCAAAAATGTTCATCTTTTTCACTGCATGAAAAGACAATTGATTTGATTACATACCAATTTGTTTACAATGAAGGAAATTGTAGAGAGGTGATCTGCTGGATAAAATACTTGCAATGTCTAAAATAGATAGAGGATAATAAAATATTTCAAGAAATATTTTAAAACAAAAAATAAATCCCAAGAGAAATATATCAACATATGAAAATGCAAAAATCACTAAAGAGGGAATCTGAAGTATAAGTAAGTTATAATGAAGAGGTGCTCAAACCCGCTAGCAATCAGAGATGCTCAAATTTTTAAAGAATGTTAATTTATAAGAATTAGCATGGCAAAAATTAGATAATGAACATTTTGGTTAGGAAATGAAAAATAGGAACTCATTCCTGGTGAAGTATATACAATAACTATTTTGGAAAGAAATATAATTTCTTTATATTTAAGAAATACAAAGAAAGAGGTAATTTCACTATGTTATACATATCCTGTGATCTCATTACTAGATCCTATATCATTGGAATTTACACTCACATATTTTACAGAGTGTGTGTAATTTTGTAGTCAAGAGACCAAGGGAGTTAAGATACCATCGTTTGACAGCTGATAAGTAAAATACGGTGGACGCTCCCATGGAATACTACGGTATGCATTTGGAATCATCAAACATGGAAATAAAGCCACATGCACATATCTCAGAAATACAGTATTGAGGAGCGAGTAAGCATAGAGGGGTTGTCGAATGCTGGTATTCTTCCCACAGTGGTGATGGGAATGTAAAATAGTACAGTCACTCTGGAAGACAGTCTGGCAGTTTCTTGTAAAGTTAAAGATGTACTCTACAGCAATTTCATGGATGTTTATCCTAGAGGAATGAAAATTTGTATGTTAGCCAAACAAAAAACAAAAAACCTCCACATAAATTTTCTCCAACAGGTAAATAAATTGTTATATATCCATATAATGGAATAGAACTCAGCTGAATTCACCAGTAAGAAAGAACAAAATAATCATTCACGCAATAATTTTGTGCATTTCAAAGACGTTATATTGAGCAAAAATACCAATCTGAGAAAGTTCCGTGTTGCTTTGTTTCAGTTCTGTAAATTTTTTCACTGTTTGAAATTACAGAGAACAGATTAGTTAGTATTTGACAAAGCTTAAGGTTGGCCACAGATAGGGCTATCAAAGGAGGGCAAAAGGGAGTTTATTTGTGATTATTAAACAGTTTTGTAATCTGACAAATATGCATAAATCTATACACGTGAAATTTCATATAATGATACAGAATAAAGAATACAAGTAAACCTGGTAAAATCTGAATAAGGTGTCTAGCTTTGTTAATAGTTTCAAAATGTTAAATTCCTGGTTTTGATAATGTGATGTCTTTTTATGATGATACCACTGGGGAAGATAAAGAGTAAAAACTCTCTAGTATTTTTGCCATTTATTTTGAGTCTAAAGTCTATTTATTTATTTATTTATTTATTTATTTTAAAGATTTTATTTATTTACCCATAAGAGACACAACGAGAGAGAAAGAGAGAGAGACAGAGAGAGAGAGAGAGAGAGAGAGAGAGAGGCAGAGGGAGAAGCAGGCTCCATGCAGGGAGCCCGACGTGGGACTTGATTCCGGGTCTCCAGGATCACGCCCTGGGGTGAAGGCGGCGCTAAACCGCTGAGCTACCCGGGCTGCCCTAAAGTCATTTTTAAAAAGGAATTTAAAAATAAAGTAAATAATAAAAGTTGGGAATCAATAGTATTAAATTAAATTTACAAATTGATTTCAGAATTGACATATTTATATTATCTTAATTTTTTTCGAACAGAACAGTATCCTACTATCTCTCTACATTTATGCATTTACTCAAGTTCCTTTTTTTGTATTGTTCTGTTAAGATTAAAAAATTAAATATATGTTTTAAATATTTATATGTATATAAAGTTTTATATATATTTATATTTATATATATATATATGTTTTCAATTCAGCTTCTGCATGTTTAATTCTACTGAGTTTATACTTTTATGTTGTGGTTATTAATTTGAAGGATATATTTTATCTTACAATATCATTTTAGTTATAGTACTGGTACAGACCTTTTTCTTTTCTAATGTTTGAATTAGCCCACATATTTCATTCGTGTTTTACTAGTTTTTGTTTAATTCTGTTTCTCCTCATATAAATTATAATTACTTCTAAAAATACCAATAGTCCTCACTGATGATTATCTTTTCAAATATTTTATAAATATATCAAGTAAATGATAGGGCAAGCCATAGCCTTGAGAAAATATTTGCAAAAGATACATCTGATAAAGGATTATTATCTAAAGTAGACAAAGAACTCTTAAAACTCAATGATAAGACAACAAATAGCCAAGAAAGAAAGAGGCAAATCAAGAAACAGACTCTTGGCTATAGAGAATGAACTGGTGGTTACCAGAGTGGAAGTGTTGGGGGGATGGATTGAATGGATGCTGGGGATTAAGTAGGGCACTTGTGATGAGCACCCAGTGATGTAAGAAAGTGTTGAATCACTATATTATACACCTGAAATTAATATTAAACTGTATTTAACTAACTAGAATTTAAATGAAAGCTTTTAAAAAAGATAATAAATATCTAAATTAAAAAGTGGGCCAAAGACCTTAACAGATAACTCGCCAAAGAAGATATACAGATAGCAAATGTACATATGAGAAGATGCTCCACACCTTATGTCATCACAAAAATGCAAATTGAAATAATGAGATACCACTGCACACCTTTTAAAATGCCCAAATCCAAATCACCGAAAACATCAAATGCTGGTGAGGATATAGAGCAACAGGAACTATCATACCTTGCTGGTGGGAATGCAAAATGGTAGAGCCACTTTGGAAGAGAGTTCGGCAGTTTCTTACAAAGTGAAACCTACTTTTACTATGTGATCCAGTAATTGTGCTCCTTGGCATTTATGCAAAGGAGTTGAAAACCTATGTCCATACAAAAACCTGCACATGGCTGATTATAGCTGCTTTATTAAGAATGGCCAAAACTTGGAAGCAACCGAGATGTCCTTCGGTAGGTGAATGGGTAAATACTACACCCAGACTGTAAAATGTTACTCATTGCTAAAAAGAAATGAGCTATTGAGCCATGGAAAGACATGAAAAGAAGCTTAATTGCATATTACTAAGTAGAAAAAGGCCATAGGAGAAGAGTGCATACTACATAATTCCAACTATATGATATTCTGGAAAAGGTAAAACTATGAAGACAGTACAAGGATCAGTGGTTGCAAAGGATTTGGTGGGGAAGAGACAGCACAGATGATTTTTAGGTCAGTGAAAATACTCTGTATGATATTATAATAATGGATATATCTCATTATATGTTTGTTCAAACCCATAGAATGTACAACACTAAGAAAAAACAAGGCAAACCTTGGACTTTGAGGGATCACGATGTGTCGCTATGGGTTCATCCTTGGTAAAAATTGTACCTCTCTTTGAGTAATGTTGATAATGGGGAAGACTATGCACGTGTGGGAGCAGGGCGTACTTGGGAAATATCTGCATTTTTAAAAAATCTAGTTATAGGCCTAAAACTGCTCCAAAAATTAAAGAAAAACAACAACAAAAACAAACAAACAAAACAAACAAACAAAAACCCCAGAAGAATAAAGTTATCTCCTTTAACTTGATAGTAGGGACCTAGTTGTTATGAGAGGTATCTAATTATACCCCAAATATGTAGAAATACTGGGTCGGAAGAGAAAAATTGCTTTCCAAATCATACAATTTTTATAAAGGTACTTTATAAACTGACATAATGTTTAGTCATAACCACCTCTGTCAAAATCTGGCTATGGAATTATAACAGTAGGAAGAAGTAAAAAATTCATGTAGAGACGGAGACATGAAAGTAGATTCAAAAAAAAAAAAAGGAAAAGAAAGTAGATTCAAATCTGAAGGAGAGAAGACATATATTATGTCTTCTTAATTAAGCTATGATAAGAAAAAAAAATAACTGGCATATAACTGTAAGAGCAATTTCCCAATACATTAGCCACTGTTATCAGGACAAGATGCATTCCAAAATAATTTAATGTATATGCATAACTCAGAACAACGCTAGTTCAGCAGCACAGGAACTTTTTTTTTAAAGATTTTATTTACTTATTCATGAGAGACAGAGACAGAGAGAAGCAGAGACAGAGGCAGAGGGAGAAGCAGGCTACATGAAGGGAGCCCGATGTGGGACTCGATCCTGGGATCCCCGGATCACTCCCTGGGCTGAAGGCAGGCGCTAAACCATTGAGCCACCCAGGGATCCCAGCAACATAGGAATTTTAAAAAATGGAGAGGAGAGGATTGTCAGCTAGCTATGACTCTACTCCCGTGAAGCAGGAATACTGACAATATGCTTTTAAAGATTTATTTCTTTATATTAGAGACAGAGATCATGGGCAGGGGAAGAGGCAGAGGGAGGGGGAGAGAATCTCAAGCAGACTCTCCACTGAGTGTGGAGCCCAACATGGGACTTGATCCTGGGACCCCAGGGTCATGACGGGAGCTGAAATCAAGAGTTAAACGCCCAACTGCCTGAGCCACCCAGGCACCCCGACAATACACTTTTAAAGTCAAGAAGGCAAACAACCAGGTTTACTCGCAGTTCTTTGTAATGAGTAAAAGCAACACAACTCTGCACAGTGGAATTAAAAAGGGAGGGAAATTCATAAATTTTCATCTGCCTCATTTTTTTTTCATTTTTCCAAATAGAATAGATGGGCTATAATAACTGGATACCCAGCTGTTGCTCACATACTTAAGGCAAGTATGTGTGCGTGAACAGGATGATTCTGATTTTAGCGGAAGGCTGGAAGAAAGAGCTTAACAAAGGATAAGAAATAATTCAGTGGAAGAAAACGTATCATTCAAATGACATATTTTCCAAGAAATTGCAGGTAACTGATAATAAAGGCCAAGACACTTAGATATTTTGCTTCATTCAGTAGGTTCAGTGGTTTTCCATACACAGATTTGCCCTGCTGGTCTTAAACTGGGTACGTTTAGCGTTTAAGGAAAAAGCTCATGAGCAAATTAAGTTTATATGATAGATTATGTCTAATTGAATGTACCTCCAGCTGTCCATTTACGGGTCATCTGTAATGCAATCGTGGTTACACTTGTTGCTTTCGTTGTGTTTATAGTTGGTTTTGAAGGTACTATGAGAATTCTCTGTTCATAAAATTTTATTTTATGTACTGATACAGTTACCTAAAACATCATACTTTTATTTCTACATTTTTAAATAAATAAATAATTTTTAAATATTTTTAAATATTTTTAAATAAAATTAGTAACAAGGTATCTAAAAATTTACCGAGCATCTAGCAATGAGTGAATCGATGAAAAATATTAAGGAACACATCACACTTTTTCTGTCAATATTCTGTAAAAAATCTATAAAGTACTGATGTGGTTGTGTATTTCCAGTTAGGAAACTCGGCTGGCGATTTATTTTTACGTAACTGCCTAACCGTGAATTATTACATAATTAATACCATTTTTCATTATTTTGTTTCTACCATTAAGTTGTCACTTTAAGGCATTTAGCCAACACCTCTTGCTGAAGTTATGTTCAAAATTGATCTTCAAAATTGTTATTTGTTACCATGTTTCTTATGAGAGGTGCTAACACATTTTGAATAGTCAATAAATATTAAAATAATATTAGTCACATATGGAAAAATCAATGACTATTATATGCTTCTTGGGACATGCTGTTTCACAATACAACATCAATCTGATCCACTAATTTTCTTTTGTCAGAAAATTTTACCACAATCTCGGATTTTGTTTGCGGAATTTTCTCTTAAATATATGTGCGCACTACACATAACACATTATATAAATCTATCAAGCCTGGGATCCCTGGGTGGCTCAGCAGGTTAGCGCCTGCCTGCAGCCCAGGGCGTGATCCTGGAGTCGTGGGATCGAGTCCCACGTCGGGCTCCCTGCATGGAGCCTGCCTCTGCCTCTCTCTCACTCTGTCTCTCATGCATAAATAAAAAAAAAATCTTAAAAAAAAAGGGCTATCAAGCCTAACCTGAAACTGTACAGAATATCTCTTCATCCATCCCTCAGGAAGTGAACTTTTGATTGGATTGTAAGGTTAATTCCATTGGGGCTTAATTTTGTGGCTTATATTGCTGGTTTCTGTCAATTATTTCAACATCATTCCCCCATCGTTCCATACAATGGTTCCGTGATCCTGAATATGCGTATTCCCTTCCTTCTGATAAATGTGCATTGGTGTTTGAAACAGAAGCTTTCCTCTGCTCCCACCATTTCTCTAATTTTCCCTTCTAATAATTTCCAGGCACTATTTAATGTCGCAGTCTCTAAGCATTTCTGGAATTTAGGCAATTTAAACCTGAGTCACTATCAGAGTCTTGTAAAATTGGAAATTTCAGTTACTGTTTTACTAACCACTCATTTTCTGTATACCAGTGTTCCAGAATTTCCTATAGTAAACCTCACTAACTGACACTATAGTGCAGCAAGTTCACACTGAATCTCCAAAGAATTCGTGGATGTTTTCAATATTGACAATGTGTAACTCTCTGATAACCTCATATGTGCTATAATAGTAGAGGCTTTTCCTAGGATTCACTGGTCAATTTTTTATTCAGTCCCAGTGCTAAACCTAATGAAAGCAGTGGGCTTACTGTATTTCCTATCAGTATGTGTGTATCTGTGTGTGTGTGTCGATCATTTGATGTAGCTAGCAGTCAGCTTGTGAGTGCACGTTTGGCATATATACATGTGCTAACTCTAACACATTAATTATTTGGAAAAATAAATTCTTTTATATGATCCATAAAAGGATTATTTGATGATTAATTAAATGCTTTGCGTCACTGTGTAAAATTGTGACTGCGTAATATATGTGGTTTTAGGTATGTGTCCCTTTTGACTGCTTCAAAAATAGAGGTAACAAGGGAAAACAAAACCCACTATTTATATTTATTTCTAAACTCTGGCATCTACCAGGTTTTTAAAATCAGATGAAATTGTTTAATACCTAACATATCTTCCAATTTTCTGTAGTAACTGAGAGATTCCTAAAATAGAGAACTTAAAAAATGAGTAGTACATCAACTTATTGAATTCAAAATTTATCTCTGATTTCTCTAGAAGTCCATGACCCCAGGGTTTTAACTTTCAATACAGTTGTTTTTAAGTTTACATGTAGTAAACCCACACATTATAAGTGTGTACTTTGATGACTTTTGATAACGATGAGTTTGGTGTACAAAGTAGAAGATTATACATCATCCTAGAAAGTAAATCCTTCCCACATAGAGGAAATTTTAAAAAAAATTTCACCATGGATGAGTTTTTTCCATTATGGAATTTCATATAACTGAATAATCCAGAAAGTACACTTTCATGTCTTGTTTCTCTGCCTAGAGATGAATTAATATGGTATCACTGTGCATATTAGTAAATCATTTCCTTTTGCTGCTAAATAGTATTTCGTTTAATTAATATATGACACTTCTTCTCTTCATGGGCATTTCAGTTGTTTCCTGTTTGCAGCTGTTATGAGTAACGCTGCTGAAGTCACTATGGTGCAAGCCTTTTTATGGGCTCATGTTTTAAGTGACTGGGAAAATATCTAGGCGTACAATTGTTTGATCACGGGGCAAGTCTATGTTTATCTTTTAAGACATTTTCAAGCACTTTTCCAACGTGGTTGCCATGTTTTACAGTATCATCCACAAGATAAGAATGTTTTGAATGTTTTACATCCTTGCCCAGGTGTAGTTTGATGGAGTCTTTCCAATCCTGGCCATTCTGGTAGATGCACAGTGGAATCTCATCGAGATTTTAATTTGGATTTCTGTGATAACAAAGACTAAGTGCTTGTTCTCAAAGACTGAATGTAAAACTGGTTTTACTTACTTTTTTTTATATATCTATACCATTCCTGAGTAAAATAATTAGCTCATTTTGTGTGTGTGAGTGTGTGTGTGTGTGTGTGTGTGTGTGTATCTTTTTTCCTTTTAAATTTAGTCTGTAGGGACACCTGGATAGCTTAGGGATTGAGTGCCTGCCTTTGGTCCGGGTCATTACCCCGGGATCCTGGGATAGAGTCCTGCATCATGCTTCCTGCAGGGAGCCTGCTCCTCTATGTCTCTGCCTCTCTCAGTGTCTTATGAATAAATAAATAAAATCATAAATAATAAATAAATAAATAAATAAATAAATAAATAGTCTGTTTAGTATTTATGAGTTAATTAGGTATTTTTGTCTTATACTGTCTTTATTTATTTATTTATTTATTTATTTATTTATTTATTTATTTATTTGTGTGTGTGTGTGTGTGTCCCTTTTTTTTTTAAGTTTTTATTTAAATTGCAGTTACCATGTGCCTCTTGGTAAGTTATGCTTTTCAAGTAATTTGTCAATTTCTTTAAAGTTGTCTAGCTTATTGACAAATAATTGTTCATTATACTTTTATTATCCACTTTATGTCTGTAGAGTCCACATCGTTTCCTTTCTTTTCTCATATTGGCATTGTGTGTTTGTAAACTTTCATTCTTAATAAGTCTTATTGGATTTTATTAATTTCAATTATTTTTTTCAAAAAAAATTTCAATTATATTTTCAAATAAGCATTTTGGGCTTATTGATTTTCCTTTTTAAAGAATTTATTGAGGTATCTTTGACATTTAGAAATTGTCCAATATTAAGATGCATATACACTTGATGTTTTTGTATACATGTATATGTTATGAAAAGATTATAGTCAAGTTAAAAAACTTATCCATCTCCTCTATGTGGTTACCCTTCTGAGTGTAAGTGCGTGTGTCTGCATTAAGAAGATTTAACTTAAGGGGCATCTGGGTGGCTCAGTGATTGAGTGTCTGCCTTTAACTCTGGTCATGACCCCAGGGTCCTGAGATCAAGTTCTGCACTGGGCTCCCCGCAGGGAGCCTGTTTCTCTCTCTGCCTGTGTCTCTGCTACTCTCTCTGTGTCTCTTATGAAAAAATAAATACAATCTTAAAAAAAAAAGATTTAAGATCTGTATCTTAGAAAATTTTCAAATGTACGCTACTATGATAGTCCCTAAGGTAACTATTATCACCATGCTGCATATTAGGTCTCCAGAATTTATTCATCCCACATAATTGAACCTGTGTACTCTTTGCCAACATCTCCCCGTTTCCCCATCCCCTAGACCCTGGCAACCACCAATCTACAATCTGTTTATATGAGTTTGGCTTTATTAGATTCCACATATAAGTAAGATCATGTGGTATTTTTCCTTCCATGTCTGACATTTCACTTAGCACAGTGTTGTCTATTTTGTTTTCTATTTCATGGATTCTCTCGTCTATGTTATTTCCTTTCTCTAATTTTTGCTGTAATTCCTTCTTTACTACTTAGTTTAAAGCAGGCATACATATCACTAATGTCTCTTAAAAATTTGTCTGTAAACTTATCTCCAAAAACTGGTTTAACTTCTTTACATGAATTGTGATTTGTTTTGTTTTTATAATTCTCAGTCCAAAACATTTTCTAATTCACCTTGCTTTTCTTTGACCCAGTCTATAGTAAGTTGCTGTATAATTTTCACATGCTTTTTTTCCCACATACTTTGACCTTTTCTGAATATATTATAGTTATAGTTTACTAGTTCAGTTGTTTTGTGGGCAGAAAGTATACTCTATAATATCTCAGTCTCTTCAAATTTATTAATGTGTTTTAGTGCCCAGAATGATATTTAGCATCATTATATTTCATGTATATGTGAATCCTACAGTTGTTGGTTGTAGTATAAATACCAGGTCACTGTGGTTGATGGAGAGGTACAGTGTGTATAAATTCTTACTGAAATTTTTGGGCTAATTTTCTATCAATCACTAAGGAAGAGGTACTAAAAGCTCCAACTGTGATTGTGTGTTTGTCTTGTCTCTCCATTTAGTTCTATCAATTTTGCCCTCAATAACGTTTATGTAAATCAAATTATTACCATATAATTTATATATGATAAAATGGAGTCATCTTAAATATGCAGTTTGATGAAATAGGACAAATATCATATGACCACTGTTTCATTCAAGGTACAGAACATGTTCATAATCACAAAAGCTTTCTTGTTCTCTTTTACTATGAATCACATCCATGTCCATTGACCCTATGCCACAAAGTGTTGCTTTCTTTAATTATACATTTGTTTTGCTTTTTCTATAACTTTATAAAAATGTAATGATATATAGTATTCTTTCTTGTTTGTTTTTTCACTAAATATGTATGTATTAATTATACTATTATATATTAAAATTAATTTATGGCATCTATCAGTATGCTATTCCTCATACCACGATTTGTTTTTTCTCATTATTTGCTCCTGAATATTTGAGATTTTCCAGCTCAAGCTGCTACAAGTTCAGCTTCTGTGAACATTCATGTGCAAGTCATTTTGTACAAACGTATTTTTGTTTCCTTTTGGTAAAGACCTAAGTATATAATTATATATCTATATTATATACTAATATAACAATGCAAATGGATAATTATAATATATTATAGTTTATTGCATGTATTTATATTCCTATTCATTTATTATATGAATGTTAAGTTTTTTTCATCTTCTCTACCCAAAGTTGTATAGTTTAAGATTTAATGTTATCGTGAGTTTATTTTTGTATAAAGTGAGATTAGAGTGGAAATTAAATTTCTCCAAATAGATATCTGATGGCATCTTGTATTTTAAAGCTATAATTAGCAAAATACATTTACTACTAAAATAATTTTGTTGCATACTTTTGTCATTATTAAATGTTTTCTGTTACTTCCATTAATGTTCCTTACCTTGAACTATCCTAGCTGGATTTTAGCTTTCAAAATATCTTTGTTATTATACTATAAATTTATCTTTCATAGACATTCCATAGCAAAGTTGTGTTTTTTTAATCCCTTCTGACCAAGTCTTCATTTAATTGGAGTAGGCTGTTGTTCTATTGTTTTCCCTCCTATTTTGTTATCAGCTTTTTTCTTTTTCTTCAGTTTCCTGTGTTTATTTGTATTAATCACAACTTCTTTCAATATGTGTTTAATCCCTTAACTATGTTAGCTGTTTATTATTTAATGTGAGAGTATTTTGCACTAAAGATTAGACTAGGTTGCTTTATTTATTTTTATTTTATTTTTTTTAATTTATGATAGTCACAGAGAGAGAGAGAGAGGCAGAGACACAGGCGGAGGGAGAAGCAGGCTCCATGCACCGGGAGCCTGATCTGGGATTCGATCCCGGGTCTCCAGGATCGCGCCCTGGGCCAAAGGCAGGCACCAAACCGCTGCGCCACCCAGGGATCCCAAGACTAGGTTGCTTTAAATTACCCCAGTGTACCTAGTGTTTATAATATTCCATTTCATTAAAAATGTGGAACATTTTAAAAAATGTGGAAAATTTGCAATAGTATGGTTTCATGGATCCACTTCTGCCCTTTGTGGTATCATTATCATATATTTACATCTATATACACTATAAATCTTCAAGCAGTTGTATAGTTTTGTTTTAAAGAGTTACATGACCTTTAAAAATATAAAGGAAGAAAAATGAGCAGTCATATTTACTCTCAAATTTTTCATTTTTGTTGTTCATTACTTCCTGAAGACGTGAATTTCATCTTTTGTCATTTCTCTTCAAGCTAAGAACATGATGTAGTATGTTTTTGTAGTGCAGATGTACTGGCAATAAATTCTTCTAGTTTTTATTTAACTGAAATTTTCTTCAGTTTGCCTTCAATTTTGAAGGATACATCAAGCATGTATAACATTATGAGGTAGTAGATTTCTCACGTTATAGCTTTGAAATGAATTCATTATATGACAGAAAAAGAAGAATCTTTCCAATAATTCTTTCTAGTAAAATTTACTAGGATGAATGCATTTAATAAGTATGGAAACACTTGTTAGTACATTTTTTATGGTCCCTAACTCCTTCCCTGTCCTTCTATCCTCTTGAATCCAATCCAATTAGGATTTAATCCTCATCCATTCCTTTTAAAAGCTCCATTTTTAGTCACTTAGTATTTCCACATTATTAAACTGCTTATCTCTCAACATCTTAGTAGAATTTGAAGTAGTTGTGCTCTCTTTCTTTCTCTCTTTTTCTTCACAAAACATACCTTCATATAGATTCTGAAACACAATGCTATGCTAGTTTGCTTAGTGCCTCAGCAACTCACTACTGGTGGATTTTCTACTTTTTCCCACTTTTAATTCTCTGTTTCTAGGTTTTCTACCACAACCTATTCTTAAAGTCGGAGTGACCGAAGATCTAATGTCTGGTCCTCTTTTCTCTCCGTGGCTGTCTGTAGTAATCCCTTAGATAATCCCAACATTTTTCCCTTATTACTTTTGTGGCCATAGACTCTAGAATACAGTACAAGAAGCAGAGTACTTTCTTGGGTGAGTTTCCCTATTCCCATAACAAATTGCCAAAATATTCATTTGGCTCAGACAGCTTCCATTTATTATCTCAAAGTTTTTCCAAGTCATAAGTCTGGGCAAATCTTAACAGGGCTCTTTATTCAGGCACTGACAACACTGAAGTCAAAAGTGTTGACAGGGATGCATTTTCACCTGGAGAGTCAAATAGGAAATTATCCACTTCCAGTTACATTTGGGTTGTTGGCAAAATTCATTGTCTTAGGATTGTAGTATCATAGTGATTTGTTTCTTTATTTTTTTGACTATTTATTTATTTATTTTTATAATAAATTTATTTTTTATTGGTGTTCAATTTACCAACATACAGAATAACACCCAGTGCTCATCCTGTCAAGTGCCCCCCTCAATGCCCATCACCCATTCACCCCCACCCCCTGCCCTCCTCCCCTTCTACCACCCCTAGTTCGTTTCCTTAAGTCCAACTGAACCATGTCTCTCTTTTAAGGTCTTCACTTGATTAAGTCATTACCCATGAAGGATTATCTCACTTCTGATTAAGTCAGATCAAATGGACTGGAAACCTGAATTAAATTTGTAAAATTCCTCCTCTTTTTCTGTATTCTGTTGGCCAGGACAGTCACAGACGCCCCCCACGCTCAAAGTGGGCTGGGTTATACATGGCATATCATCAAGGACACAGAGAATTCTGACCACCATGCTGCTCAATAAATATTTCTTTAAAAAGTTGGTGAATACTGGGATGTCTGGGTGGCCCTGTCAGCTAAGTGTCAGCCTTCAGCTCAGGTCATGATCCCAGAGTTCTGGGATCGAGTCCTCATCAGGCTCCCTGTTCAGCAGGGAGTCTGCTTCTCCTCGCCCCTCCTCCAGCTTGCTCTCTCTCTCACTCTCCCTTTCTCTCCCTCTCTCAAAAATAGATAAAATATTTTAAGACTTAAAAAAATAAGTTAGTAAATAAAAATGGAAAAGGGCAATTATATATTATAATGACTGTTTACATACATACATACATACATACATACATACCTTCCTGAAACTCACGTTTATATTGTAGTCTTAGCAAGGTTTTCCAAAGATTAAGTAGAAAGTAACAAGATCAGATTCATGTTCTAGAGAATTACTTTTAAGTATTTGTATAGTTGATGGTGGCAAATCCACATACTTTAACATTGTGCAGCTAATGATGAGAACCACAATGAGGTAAAAATTAGAATAAGGAAAGTGTAGGACAAATACAGAAAATATTTAGTGACCAGCTAGGTGTGGATATAATGAGCCTTTAGGGAGACTCTTAGTTTACTAGCACTAACAATTAAAAGAATGTTGTTATTTTGTCCAAAATGGTTATACTAGCAAAGTTTAGCCCAAGGGTGAGGATCCTGAAGGTTCTCCATGATCTTTCACAACAGTTTTTCTAAATCCTGTCATAGCATTAAAAAACAATTTGTTTAGCATATAGTATTGGTACAATGCAATCATATTTATTCTTTCTGACCTTTGTCATAAATACTTTGATTCACACATTTTGTTACATATATTAATAGTTAATTTCTTTTAGTGTTAAGTAGCATTCTGTTGTATGATTCTCTACAATTTGTCATTCACCATTGATGGATTTGTATTTTTGTTTTTCACTGACAAACAAGGCTGCAATGAATTTTAATTTACGCCCACAATATTTTTATTTTATATTTTCAGCTTACCAAGTTAGAATTGCACTGTAGGTATTTATAGAGTATGCATATACATTTCTTTTTGATCTTTTCATCAGCTGATGGACATTTGGGTTGTTTTAATAATTTGGCTATTGTAGATAATGCTGCCATTTACCCCTTGGATTAGTATTTTCGTATTCTGGGTTAATACCTAGTAGTGCAATTGCTGTATCATAAGGTAGCTCTATTTTTAACTTTTTGAGGAAACTCCATATTGTTTTCCACAGTGGCTGCACCAGTTTGCATTCCCACCAACAGTGCAGGAGGGGTCCACTTTCTCCACATCCTCACCAACACCTGTTGTTTCTTGTGTTCTTGATTTTAGCCATTCTGACAAGTGTGTGAGTTGATATCTCATTGTCATTTTGATTTGCATTTTCCTGATGATGAGTGATGCTGAGCATCTTTTCATGTGTCTATTGGCATCTGTATGTCTTCTTTGGAGAAATCTTTTCTACCAATTTTTAATTGGATTATTTGGGAATTTTTGACGTTGAATTTTATATGTTCTTTATGTATTTTGGATACTAACCCTTTATTGGATATGTCATTTACAAATATCTTCTCCCATTCAGCAGGTTGCCTTTTTGTTTGGTTGTTTCCTTAACTGTGCAGAAGCTTTTTAAAAATTAAATTAAATTGTGTGTGTGTGTGTGTGTGTGTGTGTGTGTGTGTGTATGTGTGGTCTCAATAGTTCAGTATTGTTTTTGTTTCCCTTTCTCTGGAGAGAATCTACAAAAATTTGCTACAGCCGATATCAAAGACATTACTGCTTGTATTCTCTAGTAGGATTTTTATGGTTTCAGTATTCACATTTAGGTCTTCAATCAATTATGAATTTATTTTTGTGTGTGGTGTAAGAAAGTAGTGAAGTTTCATTCCTTTGCATGTAGCTGCCCAGTTTTCCCAACAAATTTGTTGAAGAGATTGTCTTTTTCCCCACTGGATATTCTTTCCTTCTCTTTCAAAGATTAATTGACCATATAATTATGGGTTTATTCCTGGGCTTTCTGCTCTGTTCCATTGATCTATGTGTCTGTTTTTGTGCCAGTTCCATACTGTTTTGATCACTATATCTTTATAATATAAATTGAAGTCTGGAATTGTGATTCCTCCATCTTTGCTTTTCTTTTTCAAGATTGCTTTGGCTATTCAGGTTCTTTTGTGGTTCCATACAAATTTTAGGATTGTTTCTTTTAGTTCTGTGAAAAATGCTGTTGGTATTTTGATAGGGATTGCATTACATGTGTAGACTGCTTTGGATAGGATAGACATTTTAACAGTGTTCTCTAAATCCACGAACATGGACTGTCTTTCCATTTCTATGTGCCGTCTCTATTTTTTTTTTTCATTAGTGTTATATAATTTTCAGAGTACAGGTCTGTCACATCTGTAGTTAGGTTTATTCCTTGGTATATTTTTAATTTGGAGTGCATTTGTAAATGGAATGGTTTTCTTAATTTCTCCTTCTGCTGCTTCATTACTGGTGTGTAGAAATGCAACAGATTTTTGTACATTGATATTGCATCCTAGGACTTTACTGAAATCATGTATGAGTTATAGCATTTTTTTTTTTTGGTGGAGTCTTCTATGTTATCTCTGTAGAGTATCATGTACTCTGTAAATAGTGACAGTCTGGCTTCTTCCTTGCTGATTTGGATGCCTTTTATATCTTTTTTGTTGTCTGATTGCTGTGGTTAGGACTTCCAGTGCTAATGTGAATAAAAGAATCTTTGCATCTATGTTCAGGGATATTGGCCTATAGTTCTCTTTTTTAGTGGCATTTTCATCGGTTTTATGAAAAACAGATTTTTTAAATGTTTTTAATCCTGGTTTTATCAGGGTAACACTGGCCTCATAGAATGAAATGAGAAGCTTTCCTTACTTTTTAATTTCTTGGAGTTGTTTGAGAAGAATAGTATTAACTCTGTTTTTTAAAAGTTTAGTATAATTTGCCTGTGAAGCTTTCTGATCCTGGACTTTTGTTTTTTGGGATTCTTTTGATTACTGATTCAATTTCTTTGCTGATTATTGGTCTGTTCAAGTTTTTTATTTCTTCCTGTTTCAATTTTGGTAATTTGCAAGGTCTTCTAAGTTGTCCAATTGTTAGCATATAGTTTTTCATAATATGACTTGTATTTAAGTGGTGTTGCTTATTATTTCTTCTCTCTCATTTGTGATTTTATTTACTTGAGTTTTTTTCTCTTTTTTTCTTGATAAGTCTGGCTAGAGGTTTATTAGTTTTATTGAGGCTTTTTTTTTTTTTTTTCAAAGAACCAGTTCCTGGTTCCATTGATGTGTTCTATTTTTTTTTTTTTTTTTTAGTTTCTGTGTCATCTATGTTTGCTGTAATCTTTATTGTTTCCTTCCTTCTGATGGTTTTAGGTTTTGTTTGCTGTTCTTTTTCTAGCTGCTTCATATTGTGCATTTGAGAATTTTCTTGCCTGTATTGCTATAAAATTCCCTCCTAGAACCACTTTTGCTGCATCCCAAAGGTTTTGGATTCCTGTGTGTTCATTTTCATTTGTTTCCCTGTACTTTTTAATTTCTGGTTCTTTTATTTTTTGGTTGACCCAACATTGTTTAGTAGCATGGTGCTTAACCTTTATGTATTGGTGGTCTTTCCAGATTTTTTCTTGTTGTTGACCTCAGTGTCATAATATTGTGGTCAGAAAAGATGCATGGTATGACTTCGACCTTCTTGAATTTTTTGAGGCTGGTTTTGTGGGCTAATATGTAATCTATTCTGAAGAATCTTACATGTATACTTGAAAAGAATGTGTATTCTGCTGTTTTAGGATGGAATGTTCTGGATATATTTGTTAAGTGCACCTGGTCTAGGGTGTCATTAAAAGCCATTGTTTCCTTGTTTATTTTTTGCTTAGATGGTCTGTCCATTGCTGTAAGTGGTCTTTTAAAGTCCCCTACTATTATTGTATTATAATCTATTCATTCTTTTATCTTTCTTATTAAGTTTTTAACTGTTAACTGTTATTAACTGTTTAGTTTTTAACTTTATTTTTGTTATTAGCTGTTATTAACTATTAAGGACTCACCTGTAATTTTTGGGTGTTTCTATGTTGGAATCATAATTATATTGTTATATCTTCCTGTTAGATTATCTCTTATTATTATTTGGTGTCCTACTTTGTTTCTTGTTACAGTCTATTTTAAAAGTCTGTCTGACATAAGTATTGCTACTCCAGCTTTCTTTTGACATCCATTTGCATGATAGATGTTTCTCCATTCCCTCACTTTCAATCTACAGGTGTCTTTAGATCTAAAATGAGTCTCTTGGGAACCCTGGGTGGCGCAGTGGTTTAGCGCCTTCCTTTGGCCCAGGGCGCGATCCTGGAGACCCGGGATCGAATCCCATGTCGGGCTCCCAGTGCATGGAGCCTGCTTCTCCCTCTGCCTATGTCTCTGCCTCTCTCTCTCTGTGTGTGACTATCATAAATAAATAAAAATTAAAAAAAAATGAGTCTCTTTAAGGCAGTACAAAGATATGGGTATTGTTTTTTGATCCATTCTTTCATCCTATGTCTTTTGATTGGAGCATTCAGTCTATTTACATTCAAATTAATTATTAATCTGTCTATCTGTTGATCAAACAATTGATCTCCCTATCTCCCTTTAGTTCTCCGTGTACTCCAGCTATCTATTCTCCCTACACCTTCAGCTCCATCTTTACATTTCAGGAAGACCACTAAGCTGTATCTGGTCTCCCCTCTGGTAAATGGCCAGGAAACTCTCTTGAGAGTAATCTGGGGCAATAGTAGTGCTCATTCCTTTATTTATTTATGTTCCTTATGAATCACTGGCCTTTGTTGCCTGATATTCAATACCATAAGAACTGTTTCATATATATATTAGGGTTTTCTTTTTTTGTTTCATGTAGGAGGATAAACCTGATGTGCATAAATGGAAGTTCTTGCATGATATCTTTAACCAATTACCTATATTCAATTTCCAGATGCTATTTATATTTTCCTTTGATGTTTTATTATACATGATTATTTCAAAACCAATTGACTATTTTTGAATTTTATTTTTTGCTATTACTTGTGTCCTCCACATACAAAAATTAGACACTGTGCTAGGCCCTCAAATGCTCATCCTAGATAAACCATCAACTATGTTAATATTGGATGAGTATATTCACCCAACAACCATAATCTCTGCATCACAATAAGGTGCGATACCAGTAACTATTATTCATTATACCTTTTAGTAAATTCTACATCTTCCCTTGCACATCCTGATAACAACAACTATCTTAAATGTATGATGATAAAAGGATGATTTCAAGTGCTGTCAATAGGTGCCAGCTAGTACCTGAATGGGTTTGAATAGCAGCAATTTAATGAATTACTTCACCAAACACTGAAAAGCACATTAAGGTGTCATCCTTGCATTTGAGAATAAAGGGGAAAATTCATTTTCTATGGCTTTCAAACTGGTTATCTTTGTGTTCTGAGATGCAGAATCATGGTGACCATGTGGTTGCAGCTATTAGTGAACTAATAGTAGAGAACTTCAAACTTGGAAACAGGAGAAGAATGGAAATGAAGTAGGGGGTGGAAATATGGATAGGAACAGGGTTTTTATAAGTGTTTATCACCATCCAGGCTACCTCATTGCTTATAGATGCAAAAAAAATTTAGAATCAAACTAGAGTATTTGAAAACCACATTTTGGTGCAAATATAACTCCAAGAACAGTTAAAAATGCCTGGGTAAAGTAAAGTACAAATTAGGAATAATGCATAATCAGGAGCCATAAAGAACCTCGGAATGAATGATTTCATTGCCAATCCTGGCTACTTCCTGCTGATCCTCTTAAATCAGTATGACGTAGTGGATTGAGCATTTCTTCATTCTGATGTTTCTAGTATCAACATGTGAATGTGTTTTAGTAATTCAGGACCTCAGAAAGAAGTTAAAGATATTATGACCAAACAATACGAATCATTACAAACATTATTTTAAAACATCTGTGACTGTCAAAATACCATATTCATTTTGAGTCCTCAACACTTCACAGTAACAAATGTAGGAAATATTCTACTTATAAGGAATAACATGCCGTTTCTGCTTCTGGACACTAAAATTAGTTTTGTCACTTTTATTGGGCTGATGAAAAGTATAACCTATAGTTTTATAAAACTGATATGTGGTTTTTGATAACAGGAAATCTCTGGACTAATGGTACATGCAAGAAACCTACTGCAGCACTCAACTACAGTTTACATTTCTATGTTATTGCATATCTATTGCTATTATTCTATTGGTGTTACTTTTACAATGTCAGTTACCTCTAGATTTTTGTATTTGCAGAGCTGGGAAAGATGAGTTATGTGCTTCATCCTCTATTTGTTTCACTACTCCGTGTCCTCCTGGTTCCACTAATCTGAGCTCATAACTATTATATTTCTTTATATGGTTTTTTTCCAAGACTTTATTTTCTCCTTGATCACCTTGCTTCTGATACTATCCTTTCTGACCTCTACCCACTGTAATTCACTAAGGTACTCATTATATCTCAGGCACACAGTTTGAGCCCTCATTATTTTCATGATCCTATTCCTTAGGTTTCCTTGTTGTGGTTACCCAGAAGGGGATCCTTATTAAACACTATGGTCTCATGACAGATTGGTCTTTTACCACTTTGTCTTCTTATTTTTTTAAATATTTTATTCATTTATTCATGAGAGACACAGATAGGGGGCAGAGACACAGGCAGAGGGAGAAGTAGACTCCCCACAAGGAGCCCAGTGCGGGACTCAATCCCAGGACCCTGGGATTACACGCTGAGCCAAAGGCAGACACTCAACCACTGAGCCACCCAGGTGCTTCAATACTTACTTTTTACTGTGCTATGTGCTCTCCTTTGTTCTAGTTCTCAACAATGTCCCTGGCTTTCATCATGAAAGGATTATTAAATCTGTACTGTAGATTTCTTCAGAAAATTAACAGTTTTCAGGATGATAGCCTTAATCAGTAGGTAGCAGAGAGATAAAAACACATGCATTTTGCTGACAAAATAGTGGGGTTTAAAAATTTGGTGTAACGGGTGGCTCAGTCAGTTGAGCATGCAGCTCTTGGTTTCGACTCAGGTCATAATATCAGGGTCATGAGATCAGGCTCTGCACTCAGCGGGGAGTCTCCATAAGGATTCTCTTCCTCTTCCTCTCTCTAATAAATAAATAAATAAATAAATAAATAAATAAATAAATAAGGGCAGCCCCGGTGGCTCAGAGGTTTAGCGCCACTGTCAACCCAAGGCCTGATCCTGGAGACCCAGGATCGAGTCCCACATCGGGCTCCCTGCATGGAGCCTGCTCCTCCCTCTGCCTGTGTCTCTGCCTCTCTCTCTTTCTCTGTGTCTCTCATGAATAAATAATATATATATATATATATATATATATATATATATATATATAAAAGGGACACCTGGGTGACTCAATGGTTGGGCGCCTGCCTTTGGCTCAGGTCGTGATCCTGGGGATCTAGGATTGAGTCCCACGTCGGGCTCCCTGCAAGGAGCCTGCTTCTCTCTCTGGCTGTGTCTCAGCTTCTCTCTCTGTCTGTGTCTCATGAATAAATAAATAAATCTTAAAAAAAATTAAATAATAAAATAAAATATTTTTAAAAAACAAATAAATCTTAAAAAAAAGAAAACTTGGTGTAATATTTTGAAGAAATTAACCATTTGAAGCCTCAGTTTATTCACCTAGAAAATCATTACTCTGGAGTAATTTAATAACTGTCATAGGTTAAATTATGTTACTTAAAAAGATACATTGAAGTTCTAATCCCCAATACCTCAGAAAGTGACTTTATTTGTAAATAAGGCCATTACAGATTAGTTAATTAAGATGAGGTCATACTGGGGTAAGATCTCATGTGATCTGTGTCCTAATAAGAAGGCAACATCACGTGAAGCCAAAGGCACACAAGGAGAATGCCATGTGACCATGGAAGGAAGGGGGGAAGTGCTGTAGCTGCAAACCAAAAAACACCAAGAATTGCCAGCGAATGACCAGAAGCTAGGAGGAGGTGAGGAGGGTTCTTCCTTGCAAGTGTCAGAAGGAGCATGACCACACTAACAACATGATTTTGCAAGTCTGGACTCCAGAATTGTAAGACAGTAACTCTCTATTATTTGGCACCACCAAGTTTGTGCTAATTTTCTTGCAGCATCCCCAGGAAATTGGAAATAATATATTACCTTGCAGTGCAGTACACAACTACTTTAAGTAATTCATGATAAGCACCGAGTACAGAGTTGGCCTCGTAGAAGCACTACATAAATATGAGATGTTGTCACCATTATTCCTAATATTTACCCATACAAATATCAAACTCCTTTTTTCCCCATGACTCTTTTCTGTTTCAGCTCTGAAAACTAATGTTTCTTTCATGAGTGTGCTGCAAGGAACAAATAGCCATATTCACTATACAAAAGTTTTAGTCACTTTTAAACTGTTCCTGTCCAAGCAGAAAATTGCAAAATATTCAAATACTTCCTGCCAAAATATGAGCGGGTTGCAACTGTATTTCAAATAAACACATATTAAGGATTTCTAATTTGTGTTACCAAAAAAAAATATTTTGGATTTTGTCTTAGGGGATATTGTAGGGAAAGACTAGTGGAAGGCGGAAGGCATAGACTTTTTCTAATAAAATTCTTTGGCACTGGGGCAGCCCGGGGGGCTCAGCGGTTTAGCGCCACCTTCAGCCTGAAGCCTGATCTTGGAGCCCCGGGATGGAGTCCCACCTCGGACTCCCCGCATGGAGCCTGCTTCTCCCTCTGCCTGTGTCTCTGCCTATCTCTCTTCTCTATGTATCTCTCTCTGTCTCTCATGAATAAATAAAATCTTAAAAAAAAAAGTTCTTTGGCACTGCCATGAGATTTGCTGGTCTGTTTCCTTAATATCTGTTGTCCTTTCCTGCTCTCTCTGTGCCCAGACATTCCCCCAGATGATCTCCTGCTCAGTGGCCAATAATGGAGCCCAGCAGATAGAGAAAATAAAGTGACAGAGGAGAGTCTGTGACAAAATCTAGAGGATCAAAGACATACAATTAACAATCCGTGGACTTGACAATGAAAACTTAATACTATTTCAATAGATGTAAATTTTTCAAATCATTATGAGAAAGAATAGATACTTTCACTTCTAAGGATGTATCTGCCACAGCAGGCATGGGAATAGTTAAGATAAAAAAAAATAATTTGAAAATGTCACAAAATTTGTGTTAGGATAAAAATGAAACAATCCTCCGAGGGCTAAAATTACTCCCTGGGAATGAGTTAAGCACACAGGGATGCTGCATTAACTCCACGACGCCATGTGCCATCCCAAATCATCAGAACCCTTCTCTTCAGTAGGAAATCACACCCTAGGAGAATTTGACTGATTATACTCAGATATGTTCATTATAATATGTAGAGAAAAATTATCCCAGAAGCTTAATTTCTCATGATATGTACAAGAAGAATTTGCCACACATACAAATGCTAATTCAGTCTCTCATAATATTCTTCATGTTTATGACTTTAGAATGACAAAATAACCATTTATCAGAAATCAAATAAGGGACGGGCGCTTGGGTGGCTCCGCATCTGCCTTCCGCTCAGGTCATGATCACAGAGTCCTGGGATTGAGCCCGGCATCCGGCTCTCTGCTAAGCCAGAAGCCTGCTTCTCCCTCTCCCCCTGCTTGTGTCTCTCTGTCAAATAAATAAGTAAAACCTTTAAAAAAAAAAAAAAAGAAAGAAATCAAATAAATGATGCAAAGGAATACATTATTTGAAATTTTTGTTTGGCTATCCATACAAACATGATTTTAGGGAATAATAAATTCATAGTTATAATCAAATATGGTCTGATGACCATATCCCATATTACTGTTAATAGTTGTATGTGCTCCTTAGAGGAAAGATTAGTACAACAGAAACAATGGCAATATGAATAAATATGATTGATAGGTTGTTATAGGACAAACTTGAAATATCATTTACAAATAACGTTCTAGCCACCATATCTTTCACAGATGGAGTTTTCAAATGAAAGATAGTTGCGTAAACAAGCTTAGATTTTCTACTTTTGCCAATACAATGCATATACTTGGAAGTGCTGTCGATTATTTACTTTTATACATTATACATAGTTCATTAAAAAATTTTTAGTCGTTTAATACATATAATATTTGCGACTCCTGAATTTTATTAGTAACAAGAAGTAAAACAGACAACAGTAAAAGTAAAATAGTTCTATCCCTAGCTCTATCTATCCAAAAGGCCTACTATAATTTTGATGAAAATGTTGATATAACTTTTATAGCACATATGTGATAAAAAAGCTGATTCCAGTGTATTTAGAACCATTCTGACACTTTGCTACAATGTGATTCAGGCCCTTCTCTACAGGCAACCTATTAGATGGGTAAGTAAGGAAAACTTTACATTTATCATTTATATTTCCCATACTCAATTTGGTGCTCATTTGCTGATCTGTTTACATAGTTCATTATCAAATTACCCTGGAATATTAAATTTTAAAAATAAAATAAAATTTTAAATAAAATGTGTGCTATATAAATGATTATCACTCAGTTCATAACTGCATCTCTAATGTAATTGAACAATTATTCATAATACATAATACAGACATTGTAATCTTTATATACAAAATGAAGATAGTATCTTTAATCACAAAATTAGCAAGAAATAAATATTTCATGTTATGATCTTCAGTTATTTTTAGCTAGGACATATATTTGCACTAGTAGCAAAAAGCTATAGGAAAATGCATTTTCTTTTTATTTGATCACATTTTGACATATATATAAAGGACTTGTGCCATCCTCCTCCTCCTCATTTTACTACCATTAATATCTAATCTCCATTTTGATATTAGATTTCAGAATTTTGTTTATAAATTCTACAAACACAAAGTGGTGTGTTGGAGTGTACGAAATAACAGTACATGACAGCTAGATTAAATTTTCAGAATTTTGTGAATTGTTGGAATCCACATCCATATCTTGAAACCTGTCATAGTGGCATTATTTACATCACAGAAATAGGCAAAAACTACAAATCAAAGAGGTTTTTTTTTTTCCTCCAATAGGAGAGTTAGGTTTTCTAGATTTACCAACAAATCCCTACAGACATAAATGTAAAATAAATCTATTACTCTGATATGAAGAATGACCCTCCAAAGATGTAACTATCTTCTAATTCTGGGGACCTGTGAATATTTTATGTTATATGACAAAAGGTGCTTTGCAGATGTAATTAAAGCTATGGAACTTAAGATAGGGACCTGATTTTGGATTGTCCGGGTAGGCACAATCTAATCCCATGCAGTTTTAAAGTCAGAGGACTTTCTCAGGCCTGGGGCATAGGAAATAAGACAGAGGAGGTTTGGGGCCTCTGGGTGGCTCAGTCTGTTAAGTTTGGCTCAGGTCATGATCTGGGGTCTGGATTCCCCTCTTCCTCTCCCCTCCCCTTCCTGCTACTTTCCAGCATTTGTTCACTCTCTCTTTCTCTCTCCTAAATAAATAAATAAATAATCTTAAAAAAAAAAAGAAAGAAAGAAAAGAAGGGAGTTTCAGAGAGATTTGGAATGTGAGAAGGACTTGAGTCAGTGTCTGTGACCTTGATGATTAGAAGAGGCCAAAATCGGGCAAAATAGGAGGACTGTAGAAAGTGACTATAATCATTGCTAAGGGAGGGATCCCTGGGTGGCGCAGCAGTTTGGCGCCTGCCTTTGGCCCAGGGCGCGATCCTGGAGACCCGGGATCGAATCCCACGTCGGGCTCCCGGTGCATGGAGCCTGCTTCTCCCTCTGCCTGTGTCTCTGCCTCTCTCTCTATCTCTCTGTGACTATCATAAATAAATAAAAATTAAAAAAATTTAAAAAAAAAATCATTGCTAAGGGAAATCATTCATTCGACTGAGAGGAATTTGTTAAAGATATTTTGTCATTTTCAACACTTAAAAAAACTTTATATATATTTTATAAATTATATGTTGATATATATTTATAAACATGCATTTACACAATTTATGTATGTATGTATATACATAAGACTTAATGATTTCTTATGTATGATAAAATATAGTTAATTTGAATGAAATCTAGACATTTTATTTAAAATACTGGTAATTTTCAATTAAGTTTATTCTTTTTAATTTCAGTATTATTTTGGTTAATAATCTTTAAATTACCAAGAACAGGTCAGTACAACCCACATTGATGAAACAAAATTGTATATTTTTTAGAATTGCATAACATGTTTAATGATTATTTATTCACTAAATGGAATTATATCACCCATCAAATGGAATTATTATAGATATAAATGCCATATTCTATATCATTTTGAAGTCTGGAGTTTCTATGAGCTTCTAACATACCATTAGTTTCAGATCCATCGTAACACATTATCAACTAGAATACACTGTATTCAAACGTATTTGGATGAATTTAAAATCTTATTTGGAAACATGTCATAGGTTGTTAAAGCCCGCTTTAAGCATGCTCATAAGCAACAGTCTCCCCAGTCCTATTCTTTCGTGACAAGACCAAAGAACTTGGATGATGCTAATCTAGAAGGACATTCACAACTCATGAAAGAATCATCACTGCTAATCAAATCAGAGGGAAAACCCACTACTCTGCACCACTGGAGACAGTTCATGTACTGAATATTTCATAAGAAGGGGGCTCTAGCTGAAGCGGAAATTCTCAACAGCTTCAGGTTGCGTGCAAATATTTACTTAAACATTCTAGCACAGTCCAACTGGTGTGCAGCAGTAACACCAGTGAGCCTGGAGTGATCCTTATAAATTATGGTAATTACATATGACATGATTCTTGCTAGGTCACAGCAGCTTGCTTTGGTCCCTCTCACTTTGCCAGAATTCCCCTCCTTGCATGATTAAGTGGGCAGGGTGCCATAGGAAATCGGATGCAAACACAATGACAAATGTCTGTTTTGACTGCTTAAATTTAAACTCAATTGTTGATTTGCAAAAACATCAAAACACAATCAAGGACTGACACTAAGCCCTTGAGTCAGGAGAATTGGGGTGGATGTAGAACTTGAAAGCCTTGGTGAAGACAATGCCAGGTTGTCAAAATTTGCAACAACTCTTTGTTCCAATGACACACAATACCTCACTGCATTTTTCTCTACGCATTTAAAGAACATCTTTGCCTCTTCCTGAGTATATATATATATATATATATATATATATATATATATTTCAAAGATTCAAAAAACCCAAAACAATGATTTTTATTGTGTTTAATGATTATTTTTGCAATGTCCTGATAAGTGCTTTGAATGTTTAATTTAATCAATGATTAAAATATGAAGATTTAGGTAGAAAGGAAGCGTAGAAACTGAAAACAGTTGTTAAGTTTGATACAAAGAAATTCATTTGCATGATTATTGACTAACCCATCCATACTTGATTGTTAAATGTGGATAGTGAATGTTACTTCTTGATACCTCTCAGATTTTAATCCTTTCTTTTTGAGTTTATCATTGTGCTTTCCCTCTATTCTCAGAGTATTCAAAGTTATCTATTAATTCTTTACTTATACAAGTCGAGCAGGATTTCCTTTTAACATTTGCATATATCTGAGTGTCCTCTAATTTAAGTGTTCTTATTTGAAGTAGAGTCTAAAAGTAGGTTTTCAAGTATTAGTAAAAAGGACTGGTAAGATAACAGTATAGAAAGAGGAAAATAATGTAATGATTAGTTTCCTGCCTTAAATATGAAGGGTATAATAAATAAGGCAAGAGAACAAAGTGTTTTATATGTGACATTTAAAAAAAGAAAAAAATTTCTGTAGCTTTGAAACGTAGGAAGCCTCTCATAAATACATGGGGATATTAATTGGTAGTTCTCATTGATGGTATGTATCCTGTTTATTAAAAATGGAAACTAGAAAAAATGGAAACACTGGAAAATGAACTAAACTAAAGGGAAAATTAAAATCAAACTGTCAAATTTAAGGTGTATGTAATTAATAAGCACAGAGAGTATTTTGTTAAGTGAGATGAGTCAGTCAGAGAAAGACAAATACCATATGATTTCACTCATATGTGGAACTTAAGAAACAAAACAAATGAGCAAAGGGAAAGAGAGAGAGAGAGTGGAAGAGAGAGAGAGAGAGAGAGAGATAACCAAGAAATAGACTCTTTTTTTTTTTTTTGCAAACACACGAGGGTTTATTTACAAGCTCGATTTTGGCCAAGTGTACCCAACACAGCAGAGCAGGGACTTGGACCCCGAGGTGGGTTTCAGCTTAGTTTTTATAGACTGGTCTAGGGGATCTTCAGAAGGGCTGGAGGAATATCTCAAGTTCTGTTTACATTTTGCTATGGGGCTTTCAAGGGCATTGAGCTCTGTTCTCATTCTAATAGGGGCTTTCTAGGACGTTAAGCTGTAAACTGCTTTCTTCCTGTAACTGAAGTAAGGTAAAGTTCAGCTCTTATTCACAGGGGCCTGGGATGGCTGTACTTGTGCTAACGCTGAATTTAAAGTGGAATGGCCTTAATTTTCTCGGCCTCTTAATTGTAGAGAACAAACTATTGGTCATGGCGGGGAGGTGGGTGGGGAATGGGTGAAATAGGTGATGGGGATTAAGGAGAGCACTTGTGTGATGAGCACCAGATATTTTAAGTGCTGATCACTAAATTATACATCTGAAACATGGTATGTTAACCCGGAATTTAGATAAGAACTTTAAAAAGAATAGATTTCTATGTTAAAGCAAGTTTTTGTTTGTTTGTTTTGGTTTTTCTTTTTTCTTTTTTTTTTTTAAGGTTCTGATGAGAAATCTATTGCGCTGACTTGTTTGCACTCTTAAATATCAGATGTGACTGAACACGGTGTGACATGTGAAGGCACAAGTCACAATTAAACAAAATATTACCTTGTGGCTATGGCAAGTATTTTGCAGCAGAACAAGGCTCCCAATGAGACTAACTATGCATGATGTATAAACTCATTTAAAATATCATCTATAGGAATCCCTGGGTGGCTCATAGCTTTATATCCTGTTAAGCCGCTATAACCAAAGTTTAAATGATTGGATTCTATATCTACTATGATGAAAGTTTATAGTCATATATTCCCAGAATGATCTTTTTCAATATTTATATTAATGATTTGTGCAAAGACATAGGCTATATGGCAATAGGATACACAAAGACACCAAACCAATGCATCTGAGATGGGCACAAACACTTTGTGTGACAAGAAAAGAAAAAAATAAAAATAAAACAAAAACAGCAACCGAAAACTGTTCCCAAACACAAGGAAAAGATCAACTGAAATAGTAAGATTGCACTCCACAGAAATAAATGTAAACTCCAGTACTTTGCTTATAGTAACACACTGAATATATTAGGAATGATAGTTAATGACACTGAAACAGTCCTTGGGACAGTTAGTTGTTTAATGATCCCTTTGGGATTATGACTTAGTGATATTGTACACCTGTTTTTAATTATCTGCCTTAATTTTGCAGGAAATGTCACCAGGGCTGACTCTAGTCTCACATCATCATCCAACAAAAAGAATAGAGCACCCCTGTAACCCTTGTGTTATTAATCTGTTTGTAAGGGCTCTACTACCCATCCAAATCTATTTCTAATTAGATGGAGGACTACTCTTAATTGGTCTTTCTACCTCAAGGCTGTTATATCAGAATCAGAGGCTTGTTATTCATTAGATTATTTCCTTCATTGACCATTTAAATTAATAGAAGACACAGGGCCAAATATTTTACCCTTCTTTGGGGAAAAAAATCAAAGCAAATTTCTTTGTGGTCCTGTTAACCAATAACGTATCCCTGATTCACACTAATGGGAAGCAAATAAAAACCTCATCATAATTTCATGACACCAGCTTTATTCTTTCTCAGGGGAAAATATATTAAGGTATTATGTTAAAGATTTTCACAAACAATTCCACACCT
Source organism: Vulpes lagopus (assembly GCF_018345385.1). NCBI lineage: Eukaryota > Metazoa > Chordata > Mammalia > Carnivora > Canidae > Vulpes > Vulpes lagopus. The sequence goes on from NC_054824.1 coordinate 101,178,265, forward strand.
CTTTGTGAGTGCTTCTCCTGTTAGGTAAAAGGATTACAGAATGATAAGAAAGAACTGACGCCTGTACTGTGTGTTTTCCAGTACGCTGTTAGTAGCAGTTAGAATTGCATCTGATGGTGCTTCCTTACCCCTATCTTATTCAATTTTCTGACAGGTACGACCCATCATTTTCTCGGACTATCAAGAAAGATACAAAATGGAGAGAAGTTTCTCATCCCTAGCTGCATTCTTTTGTCAGCGCCAAGGGAATTTACAATAGAAATAAGCCTCTCCCATTGGGAAACTACTTACAAAGAACACTGACATTTGTGCCATAGGAAGACACAAGAGCTGGTCGTAACATTCCTGAGGCGGGCAATTTGTCATTATCAACCGGTCGCCAAGGACAGTTTATGATCTAAGAGTGTACACTACACATATACACACCCAAACACCCATACACGTAGATCACAGGTCTCATATCCTCCCACGTAGAGATTTACAATACGATCAGAAAGTCACATTTCTTTCAGTTTGTAAGAAAAATAGCATACACTTTGGGCCTAGGCTATCAGATTATCTACTTAAATTCTTTTCTTTTTTTACAAACAGCTTTATCAAAGCATAATTAATATACTTAAATCTTCATATTTTTGCTAAAGCAAAATATGGAAAATTTCAATCCAACGTGAAAAAGAACTTTTTTGTAGGTTTTCCCAATTGCCCTTTGTATTACTGGAAACAAAATGGAAAGTCTAGGAAATATAATACATCCATTTTCTCCCAGTTATTATAGGTATTTTATTTTGCTAGTAATTAAGTACCCATCAAATTTATGGGTTTCAAAAGTATTTGTTTCATTCAGAACACTTGCAACCCTTACATTTCTTCCAGGAATTACTAACACAATAACTATGGCCTATTAGAATATGTGCAAAGTTCTATTAGTCCAAAGACCTACCATCTACAGGTCAGTATAAAGCAATTGAGAAAATATCCTCCATTTTTACTTGCAAGAGATGTACTACCATGTTCTAGACATTACAAAACCCTTTTTGGGGAGATGCTAGCTTATTGCTTTATGGAGACTGAACTAATGGGAGGATTATACAGTGAATCAAATGCAGTCATATGACTATGCAATGTATCACAATCCACCTCTTTTATTTGTACCCATTTGTTGTAGTCACATGCATTTGTTTAAGCCCATCCTAAACTTCGGGGTTTTTGAACATTATTATGATCTTTTAATTGTTCATTTTCTTGATACTAAACCAAGCTTCTTCAAGTGGTCCTCACTTTATCAGATTTCCTTACCTTTGCAATTTGTAGCCCAATTTCTCTGCATGGCCTTCTATTTTTTAATACTCCGCTCAAAATTTGCCTTGTAGAGCTTAAATCTCCAAGTCCTGCTGACAACCAAGGAACACAACAGATTCATTACTGTTCCCTTCTTCAGCTTCTGCTTCCGTTAATTTTGGTCCAATCAAGGATTCCTTGCTGAAGTGGTTGTAATGTTCTGATCTGTGAATTTCAGATGATCTTGATGTGAATTGCTGTTAATTTAGATATCTTTCATGCTTTGCATGGTGTACAGCTGATTTTTCACTCGATAGAATATTTTGTATTTATCACAATTATTCTTCATTCTGCTGACCCAGGCTGTTTACTTTACTCTAGATGTACTTATAATATTTTTATATATATTATATAGTTATGAATAATGATGTGAATATTCACTTGATATTTCATCTCTGAACAGTTTATATCACCTTCAGATTCTATAATTATGACCTAGTGACTGAAATATTTCTGATAAGGTCAACTCTGAGCTCTGTGATACACTACTAGAGCTCTAGCCAAAATTACATCATATCATGGTCTCTGAACATAGTTAATCATGAACTCTGAAAAAAAACATACTGTATTCAACTTTCTAGTATCTGCCACCATTTCTCTAGTGTCTAAAAGAAATTTATGTTCAAATGCCCTTACTTGTATGTTTCTGGGTTAATAATGGCAAGGAAAAAACAAGCTTTTTATCCTCACCTAATCTGTAGAGTGGTAATAATGTTCATTTTACATGCATTAATCATATTTAATGAGTAACTGTTAATAAAGCATAGAACCCATTTAAAAAGTAGGCATTTGATATATAGGATATTATAAGTTTCATCTCTCCTGAAATAATTTAAAATACCATAGCCTTCATTATAAAATATGAGCTTAAATTCATAGAGTATCTCTGTGATATTCTAATTATATCAACATTAAGCTAATCAAAATCACACATGTGTATATTGTTTTTAATTAAATAAATGTTGGGGAAATCTGATGAAATTTATCAAGTAAATTGTGGTTGTTGATTTTATTAAATTAATATAGATACCTATTTTTATAATACTAGTACCACGTTTAAATGGCTTAACTCATATAATCATTTGCTAATATATATATATTAAGTATTTTATTTTTATTTATTCATGAGAAACTGAGAAGGAGAGAGAGAGAGAGAGAGAGAGAGAGGCAGAGACACAGGCAGAAGGAGAACAGGCTCCTGTGGGGAGCCTGATGTGGGAATCAATCCCAAAACCCCAGGATCATGCCCAGAATCAACTGCTAAGGCACCCAGGCATCCCTGCTAATATTTTTTTAAACTTATAGAGGATTTCCTTATACCTCAATGATGCTGAAAGTGTTGCTTAGTCTTTTTTTTTTTTTGGAATATAATATTAATGTTATTGGAATCAGTATGAAACCATTTCCATGTTACCTTTCCAAATATTAGTGATAGTAAAATGTTTATTCAACAGGCGATTTTAATTAGAATGCCTAATTTAATAATGTATGCACACCTATATTCAAGCAGTATGTTTTCAAACAGGATCATTATTTCCAACAAGTATGATATACTAGGTACAGATTTTAATGACAAATCATAAGTAAAATCTGAAATTAATTGAGATTCAAATTGACTTAAAACAGAATAACAAGGAAATAATACTATTTCCAAAGACAGTAAATATAACTATGATTGCTGCCCAAATATTGTATTAATGGTTGTACCTAAATGTTAATAATCTTAAAATGTACTATTCTGATATTCTTGAAAAAAGAGTTCTAAAAAATAACAGCTTAATAGAAAGCTCATATGGTCCTTGCAAAATGTTCTTTTAGAAGATTGTGAAAAGGGCAGCCCATGTGGCTCAGTGGTTTAGCACCTGCCTTCAGCCCAGGGCGTGATCCTGGAGACCACGGATTGAGTTCAATGTCAGGCTCCCTACACAGAGCCTGCTTCTCCCTCTACCTGTGTCTGTGCCTCTCTCTCTGTGTCTCTCATAAATAAATAAAATCTTTAAAAAAATAGAAGGTTGTGAAAAATGCAGGTTTCTGTAATTTTTCTTTTTTTAAAATCAGCTTTACTGAGATGTAATTGGTATACAAAAAACTGCGTATGTTTAATGTATACATTTGATGAGTTTGGACATATGTACACACCAGTGATACTATTACTACTATCAAGGTAATAAATATATCCATTTCCTCCAAAAAATTTCCTATGTCCCTTGTTTTTATGTGTGCTAATAATGCTTCATGTGACACCTGCTTAACAAAATTTTAAGAGCACAGTCTTGTGTTGATAACTATAGCCACTATGTTGTACGGTAGATCTCTAGAATGTCTTCATCCTGCATAACTGAAACTTTATTCCGATTGAACAACTCCATCCCCCCCTTCAGCTCCTAGCAACCATCATTCTACTCTCTGCAGCTAAGATGTTGACTATTTTAGATCCTACATATAAGTGAGATTATACAGTTGCTATCCTTCTGAAACTGGTTTATTTCACTTAGCAAAATGTTCTCCAGTTTCACCCATGTTGATGCAAGTGGCAGGATTGCCTTCTTTTTAAAGGTTGAATAACATTTCATTGTAAGCATATATCACATTTCCTTATCCATTCATCTGCCCATGGAAATTCAAGATGTTTCCATATCTTGGTTATTGTAAATAATGTTGCAAATAACATGGGGGTGCGGACATCTCTTTGAGATCCTCATTGCAATTCTTTTGAGTATGTACGCAGAAGTGGGATTGCCAGATCATATGATAGTTCTATTTTTAATTTTTTGAGGAACATTTATACTATTTTCCATAGTAGCTGTGCTATTCTGCATCACCACCCACAGTATATAGGGGTTCCAATATCTCTACACTCTCACCAACACTTATTATCTCTCTCTTTTTAAAATAGCAGTCCATTATAACAGATTTATATATTATTAAAGGGAGCAAGCAGTATAGAAAAGTATGAACAGTGCAAAAGTACAGATAAAAATACCAGAGCTGACAATTTGCAAATTAGGTGTTTGTTATGGGACTTTAGGTTAGTTACTGTTTATGAAAAGTCTGGACAGGTAGCCTTGTAAGGGTACGTACAAATTAAAAAAAAAAAAAAAAAACTTCCCTTGTTGAAAATAAGTGAAAAGACTCCTTCTGCTTTCGTTTTTGAAGCATTTGCTTTACAAAACTTCTAAGTGTAAGCTCCCTCTCTCTGCTTGAAATATATGTAAATCTTTTAAAAAGCTAAATAAACCTCTTAACAACTTTATGATCCAGAAATGTCTTTTTCAAGAATCTGGGAACCATGTCTTTTAAACGTAATCATCAACGATGATAGTTCCCCCTTTTTTTCTGGTTTCCATGAAATCTAGGAGTCTAACTCCCACAGGCACTTTCTACACATTGCAAAACTACCTTCCATTATGAAGATATAAGGGGTTTATTAACCCTCTGGATAGATCTGGTTAGTTACACAGAGGAACATCCCAATTGCAAAGGAAATTTAAGATGAACTATGTGTAACGAGTTGTGCTGGGAAACCCTTTTACTTGGGAATCACTTGTTTATAATGAGAACATGTACGTAAAACAGGTTGCATCTGCTTGGCTATATAAAAGAAGATTTTGTTCTACTTTGTAACCTCTTCAGTGGACTGCTTTGATGTGTATTACTTTCTGGTTTATTGCTTTTTCAGTAAGAAAACTTTCTCTTTTTTTACCTCTGTTTGTGGAGAAGTTTTCTGGATTGAGAAGAGATTTTGTTTTTAATTGCACTTCCCCAACAGTCCTCACCTGTAAATTGCAAAGCTTCAGATGCTAATTTGTAAGCTGAATGACCTCTTATTCAATGACTTCTTTAAAAAATATTCTTTACCTTATTTTCTTTTATTCTAAACATTGGAAAATGCATTATAGATATGAAAATATTTCATAATTTTATAATCTCTTTTTACTTTATTGAAGTGAATAAGGAATAACATTTATTAATTGCAGAAAATTCAAATTTTTGCCATTTGTAAAACAATGGATACATATACCTTACAATTAGATGGTCAGTCAACATGTTGTTAAAATGGAGCCTTTGCACAATTTAAGAATGATATATCTAAAGTGAAGCTTTAGGCATATTAATAAGCATGATTTGTAAATGCATTTTGGACTGAAAACCATCGCAAGCTCATGTAGAGTTGGCCAGAAGCAAATTATGGATATTTGTAGGCAATGTTGAATAAGTAAAATAAAGCACAAACTTCTAAAAGTGGGGGTTTCCCAAGTAATTTTTAATCTGTTAATTTGCAATTTAAGAAGAATGTATGCATTAGGATTGCTTGATTTGAGAATGGTATATTCATTCCCTTGAAAATCACACAACTTGCAGGCACCTGGGTGGCTTAGTGGTTGAGCATCTGCCTTTGGCTCAGGTCATGTTCTCACAGTCCTGGGATCGAGTTCTGTACCAGGGATCAAGTCCCTCTGCCTGTGACTCTGCCTCTCTTTCTGTGTCTCTCATGAATAAACAAATAAAATCTTAAAAAAAAGAAAAAGAAAAGCACACAACTTTCTTATCTTGCCATAGGTGAGTTAACTTTTTTAAAATTAGATTCTTCTGTATCCTAAAAGAGAATATGTTACTTAAAATTTTTGACATTATCAGTGTAGTTTTTTTTTTTTTTTGGCTCTATTTTGTAACTTCAAGTCTACTGATATTACAGAAAAAAAAATCTATTCAAAATACACCAGAGGAGTAGAAATTTAGTGAATTTAGTGGAATAATGAAAGAGGCAGAAAAATGAAATATACCTTAGTTCCCCCCGCCATGGGATTCATGTTGTTTTCCATTTTTCTTTCTTTCTACCTCTCATGATGGTCAGAAGGCAGATTTTATGTTTTTATAAAATAAAGTGGTTTAAAAAGGTTGCAGAAGGGGAGATAGGTGGGAGATAGAGTAACTGGGTGATGGGCATTAAGGAGGGCTTAATCATGATGAGATGAGTACTGAGTGTTATACTATATGTTGGCAAATTGAATTTAAATAAAATTTTTAAAAATTAAGAATAAAATTAATTTGGTTTAGTATAGGAGTTTAATTCCACTTTTAACTTCTAGATGATCAGCATATATATGCAATAACAGTAATTATTAATACTGAATATAGGAGAGGGTTAAGATGGCAGAGAAGCAGTGTGACCCTAAGCTTGCCTCTTCCCTTGAACATAATTGAATAAACATCAAATCATTTTGAACTCCCAAGAAATTGATCAGAAGTCTTAGAGAACATAGCTGCATGTCTACAAACAGCAAAACTGACCTGTGGAAGGTAGGAACTGTGAAGAGTTGGTCTGTGGGAGAAAAGAGCCATGGACTCTGCAGAAGGTGGAGAGAGCTGCAAAAGGAAATGAGAGGAAAAAGTGAAAACACACATAGGGGACTCCACAAGAAAACTGTTTCTCAAAACCACTGGGAAAAAGGAGAGGGTTTCAATATCGCTAGTTTTTTTAATAATCAGTGGAACACAGAGTCTGAAGTTTGGGAGGTCAGCACTGTAGCCAGGGGAGGCCTGGCCCTGCTCTGGTGGGGTCAGGCAATGCACTATGATGGAGGATTCCCACGGTTGCACAGGGAGAAGCAGTTCCCTGCTCTGAGCCCATTTGGTAGAGGTGATAGGGCCTCTACTCTGGCAAAAGGCCCTGCAGGCATGCTGAGAGTCCTCCTTCATCAGTATAGGAGCCAAGACGCTGGCTGAGGGCAACAAAGGCTGGTGCTGGCTGCAGTGTTGTGGTTTACCATAACCTCCCAACTGCTGTGGGGTTGCACCCCTGTTTTCTGGGAGAAGCCAGCACCGGCACAGCACAGTGAGACCTTCCTCCAGAGGATCAGCGTGTGTTTCTACTGTAGGGCTCTCTGAAATGTAGGGGTTAGAAACACAGCTATACCTGAGATAAAACAGGAACGCTGCACTGCCTGGCAGGTGGACACCTTGGGTCAGGGTGGGAATCTGGTGGAAGCTAGGGACACAGGAAGGTTGACTGCATGTCTGTGAGGGCTCCCCGGAGTGGCATGGACTAACTTCCCCCTCTGGAGATGAAAGGGCTGGGAGAGCCATTTTCACTCCTTGCCCACCAGCACTGATTGACCTCAGTGAGTTAAACAGCACCAAGTGGAGAACAGAGCCACCACATCCAGCCTCACCCCTCTGAGCCTTGTGGGTGCACCTCCTCTAGGGCAAGTTCACCTTGAAAAGTGAAGCAGCAGGCCCTTCACCAAAAGACCAGCACAAACCCCTTGCAGGTACCAAGTCTACTGATTATGGGGTGCTGCAAAGCCTGAGCTCTAGGGAAAGCAGGGTCTAGAAGCCTTTGGGTTTGTTTATTTGTTTGTTTGGTTTTTTAATTTTTGTTTTTGTTTTTGGATACAGAAAGAGCAATTTTTAAAAAAAATTTATGTTTTATTGTATTTCTAAAATTTTTTATTTATTTTTTCTTTTTCTGTCAAGCTTCTCTTAATAAGCAGATCAAAACACACCTAGGATCTAGCTTCCCTTTTTTTCAATTTTTAAATTTATTTTATTTTATTTTTTTATTTTGCTTTTTTTTTTTTTTTTTTTGACCTCCAAAAGGACAAGATGGAGGAATTCACTGCAAAAGAAAGAACAGGAAGAAATGATGGCCAGGGATTTAATCAATACAGATATAAGTAAGATGTCTGAACTAGGTTTTCAAACAATTATAAGAATACTAGCTAGACTTGAGAAAAGCATGGAAGATCCCTTTATGCAGAGATAAAAGAGCTAAAATCTAGTCAGGCCAAAATTAAAAATGCTACCACTGAGATGCAAACTAAAATGGATGTCATAACAACAAAGGTGGATGAATCAGAAGAATGAATCAGTGATGTAGAAGATGAAATTATGGAATATAATGAAGCTGAAAAGAAGAGGGTGACAAAGGAATGGATCAGACAGGTAGACTTAAGGGAATCCGTGCCTTATTAAAACAAATAACATAGGAGTCCAGAAGATGAAGAGAGATAAAAAGGGGCAGAAGGTTTTTTTTTTTTTTTTGTTTTGTTTGTTTGGTTTTTTTTAGCAAATTATAGCTGCAAACTTCCTTAATCTAGGGAAGCATATAGGCATCAAAATACAAGAAACACAGAGAACTCCCATTACCTTCAACAAAAGCCAGCCAATACCAAGACATACTATAGTCAAGTTCACAAAATAAACAGACAAGGAAAGAATTCTTAAAGCAGTAAGGGGGAAAATGCATAACCTACAAAGGAAACATCAGATTCTGATCACAGAAACTTGGCAGGCCAGAAGAGAATGGCAGGATATAGTCAATGTGCTGAGTGTGAAAAATATGCAGCCAAGAATATTTTATCCAGCAAAGCTGTTATTCAGAATAGAAGGAAAGATAGAGTTTCCCAAATTAACAAAAACTAAAGAAGTTGGTGACCACTAAAACATCCCTGCAAGAAATACTAAGGAGGAGTCTTTGAGTGTGAAAAAGAAGAAGAAGAAGAAAGAAGAAGAAGAAGAAGAAGAAGACAATGACTAGAAAGGAACAGAGAACATCACCAGAAACACCAATTTATAGGTAACACAATGGTATTAAGTTCATATCTTTCAATAATCACTCTGTAAATGGACTCAATGCTCCAATAAAAAGACATAGGGTATCAGGATAGAAAAAGAAAAAAAAGAAGACATATTTATAGGCTGTATACAGGCTTAAAGACATCAATAGATTGAAAGTGAGTGGATGGAGAATAATCTATCATGCTAATGGATGCCAAATGAAAGCCAGAGTAGCCATATTTCTGTCAGACAAACTAGATTTTGAACTAAAAACTGCAGTAAGAGATGAAGGGCATTATATCATAATTAAGGAGTCTACCCATGAAGAATATCTAATCATTGTAAATGACTGTGCCCCCAACTTGGGAGCACCCAAATATATAAGTCAATAACAAACGAAGAAATTCATAGATAATAATACAATAGTAGTAGGGAACTTTTAACACCCCACCTACAAAAAATGGACAGATATCCAAGCAGAAAATAAGGAAACAATGACTTTGAATGACACTGGACCACGTGTACTTAACAGGTATATTCAGAACATTTCATCCTAAAGCAGCAGAACACACATTCTTATCAAGTGCACATGGAACATTTACCAGGACAGATCACATACTGGGTCACAAATCAGTCCTCAATAAGTACAAAAAGATTGTGATCATACCATGCATACTCTTAGACCATAACACTATGAAACCTGAAGTCAACCACAAGTAACAATTTGGAAAGACCACAAATACACAGAGGTTAAAAAACATCCTACTAAAGAATGAATGAGGTAACCAGGAAATTAATGAAGAAATAAAAAGGTACATGGAAGCAAATGAAAATGAACACACAATAAATCCAAAACCTTTGGGATGTAGCAAAGGTGGTCCTAAGAGAGAAGCATACTGCAGTACGGGCCTTCTTTAAGAAACAAGAAAAGTCTCAAATACACAACAACTTTACATTTAAAGGAACTAGAAAAAGAACATCACATAAATCCAAAAGCCATCAGAAGAAGGGAAATAATAAATACTAGAGCAGAAATAAATGATATAGAAACAAACAAAAAAAGTAGGACAGATCAACAAAATTAAGAGCTGGTTCTTTGAAAGAAATAATAAAATTGATTAACTCCTTGCCAGACTCATCAATAAGAAAAGAGAAAGGACCCAAATAAAGTCATGAATGAGAGAGGAGAGATCACAATCAACAATACAGAAATATAAACAATTATAGGAGCATATCATGAAAAAAATGTATGCCAACAAACTGGGCAACCTGGAAGAAATGGATGAATTCCTAGAAACATACAAATTATCAAAGCTGAAAGAGGGAGAAATAGAAAATTTGGACTGATAACCAGCAAAGAGATCTAAACAGGAGACGCCTGGGTGGCTCAGTGGTGGAGCGTCTGCCTTCGGCTCAGGGTGTGATCCCGGGGTCCTGGGATAGAGTTCCACATCAGGCTCCCTACAAGGAGCCTACTTCTCCCTCTGCCTGTGTCTCTGCCTCTATCTCTGTGTCTCTCATGAATAAATAAATAAAATCTAAAAAAAAAAAAAAAGAAATTGTAAGGGTAATCAAAAAACTCCCAACAAAAGAAGTCCAGGTCTAGATGGCTTCCCAGGAGAATTCTACCAAACATTTAAAGAAGGGTTAATACCTATTCTTCTCAAACTATTCCAAAAATGGAAATGGAAGGGAAACTTCCAAACTCTTTCTAGAAGGCTAGCATTATCTTAATTCTAAAACCAAGACAAAAACCCCACTAAAAAGGAGAATTACAGCCCAATATCCCTGATGAACAAGGAGGCAAAAATTCTCAAAAAGATACTAGCAAGTTGAACTGAACAAGACATTAAATGAATTATTCACCAGGATCAAATGAGATTTATTCCTGGACTGCAGGGGTGGCTCAATATTTGCAAATCAGTCAACATGATATACCATATTAATAAAGGATGGAGCCATATGATCTTGTCAAAAGATGCAGAAAAAGCATTTGACAAAACACAGCATTCATTCTTGGTAAGAATCCTCAACAAAGTAGGAATAGAAGGAACATCCCTCAACATTATAAAGGCCATATATGAAAGACACACAGCTAATATCATCCTCAGTGGGCAAAAGCTGAGAGCCTTCCCCTAAGGTCAGGAACAAGACAAGGATGGCCTCTCTCACCACTGTTATTTAATATAGTACTGAAGGTTCTAGCCTCAGCAATCATACAACAACAAGAAAAAATGTGTGGTAACACATGATTTCAACAAAGTTGCAAGTTACAAAATCAATGTACAGCAATCTGTTGCATTCTATACATAATGAAGCAGCAGAAAAAGAAATCAAGGTATTGACCCTATTTGCAATTGCACAAAAAACAATAAGACACCTATGAATAAACCTAACCCAAGAGATAAAAGACCTGTATTCTGAAAACTATAGAATGCTTATAAAAGAAATTGAAGAGGAAAAAAAAAAAGAAATTGAAGAGGACACAAAGAAATGGAAAAACATTCCATGCTTACGGATTGCAAGAACAAATGTTAAAATGTCTCTACTACGCAAAGTAATCTACATATTTAATGCAATCCCTATCAAAATACTACCAGCATTTTTCACAGTTAGGAAAAAAAACAATCCTAAAATCTGAATAAGAGCCATAAGAGGCACCAAATAGCTAGAGCAGCCTTAAAAAAGAAAAACAAAAAGTATAAAGATGCCAGATTTCAAGCTATATTATAAAGCCTTGATCATCAAGACAGTATGGGACTGGCACAAAAGAACACAAATCAATGAAATAGAATAAAAAATTTGGAAATGGACCCACAGCTATTTGGTCAACTCATCTTTGAAAGATTATCCAATGGAAAAAAAGACAGTCTCTTCAACCAATGATGTTGGGAAAACTGGACAGCAACATGCAGAAGAATGGAACTGGACCACTTTCTTACACCATGTACAAAAATAAATTCAAAATGGACGAAAGACCTAAATGGGAGACAGGAAACCATCAAAATCCTAGAGATGGGATGCCTGGGTGGCTCAGTGGTTGAGCATCTGCCTTTGGCTCAGGCCGTGATCCCAGGGTCCTGGGCTCCTTGCAGAGATCCTGCTTCTCCCTCTGTCTGTGTCTCTGCTTCTCTCTCCATGTTTCTCATGAATAAATAAATAAATAAATAAATAAAATATTTTTAAAAATCCTACAGGAGAACACAAGCAATAACCTCTTTGACCTCAGCCATGGCAACTTCTTACAAGACACATTGCTGGAGGCAAGAGAAACAAAAGCAAAAAGATCTATTGGGACTTCATGAAGATAAAGAGCTTCTTCACAGCAAAGGAAACAATCAACAAAACTAAAAGGCAGCCAGTGGAATGGAATGGGAGGAGATACTTGCAAATGACATATCAGATAAAGGGGTAGCCTCTACATTCTATAAAGAACTTACCAAAGTCAACACCCAAAAAACAAATAACCCAGTTAAGAAGTGGGCAGAAAATATGGATCCTTTTCCAAAGAAGACATCCATATACCAACAGACACACGAAAAGATGCTCACCATCACTCATCAGGGAAATGGAAATCAAAACTATGATGAGATATCATCTCATACCTATCAGAATGGTTAAAATTAGGAGACAAGTGATGGTGAGGATGTGGAGAAAGGGGAACCCTATTAGGTGGTTGGTAGGAATGCAAACTGATGCAGTCATTCTGGAGAACAGTTTGGAGGTTCCTCAAAAAGTTAAAATATAACTACCCTGTGATCCAGCAATTGCACCACTGGGTTTTTATTTACCCAAAGTTTACAAACATACAGGTTTGAAGGGCTTACAGGCACCGTGATGTATAGCGGGATTATCAACAACAGCCAAACTATGGAGACAGCCCAGAGGTCCATGGACTGATGAAAGGATAAGAAGTGGTATATATACAATAGAATATTACTCGGCCATAAAAAGAATGAAATCTTACCACTTGCAAGGATATGGATGGAGCTAGAGTATACTATGCTAAGCGAAATAAGTCAGTCAGGGAAAGACAAATAGCATTTCACTCATGTGAATTTAAGAAACAAAACAGATGAACATCCGGGAGGGGGGAAAAATAAAAGAAGAGAGAGGCAAACAAACCATAAGAGACTTTTAAAGATAGAGAATGAACTGAGGGTTGACAGAGTGCAGCCAGGAAGGAGGGATGAGTCCAATGGGTGATGGGTGTTGAGGAGGGCCCTTGCTCTGAGGAGCACTGGGTGTCGTACGTAAGTGATGAATCACTGAATTCTATTCCTGAAACCAATATTGCATGGCATGTTAACTAACTAGAATTTAAATCAAAAGTTTAAAAGAAAAAAAAGTGAATATACATATTAAAAGAGGATAAAAATTACTACGGGAGGAATGCATTTTTTCCAAAGAAACATTTAATAAAGATCTGAAATAAAGGCTGGGTTTAAAGCACTTCAGCTTGGCTATCCAAGTTGATATTTAAGAAGGCTTGTAAACTTTTGTAGTCTTTCTTTTTATTAAGAAAAAAATATATAAATTTGGATTGATTTTCTTTGTTTTTCTGACTGTGGTATTTAGTTGCGGCCTTAGGTCTTTCCTTTAGGATGTTTTGTCTCTTTCTGGCAGCATGTGTTATTATACACTGTCAAGAAATATTAATGGCATTATTAGAGCAACTTAAAAATACCATTTGCCACTGAAGTTTTTATCCTTCTGTGATATGTGCAACTTAATCTTGGTTTTCTGTTCACAAATGAAGCAAATCAAAACCACAATAAGATATTAGAATGGCTACTATCAAGAAGACATCAGATAATCAGTGTTGGCAAGGATTTGGAGATCTTGGAACTCTTGTACACTATCGGTGGCAATGTACAGCCATTATGAAAAACGGTATGGAAATCCTTCAAAAGCATTCTAAAAATAGGACTACCAAATGATCCAGAAATTCAATTTCTAAGTATATATCTAAACCAAATGAAATCAGGGCCTCAAAGAGATATCGTATTCATTGCAGCTTTATTCACTAATAGCCAAGATATGGAAACAACCTAAATCTCCACTGTCAGAAAAGTGGATGACAAAAATGCTATATATATATATATGAAATATATATGAAATATATATACGAAAGCATATAATATATATAAATATATATCTTTATATATATGAAAGCATATATATGAAAATGAATGTATTCATATATATGTATATATATGAAATGTGATATATATCCACATACATATTCATATATACTGAAAATGTTATTTATAGTGGAATATTATGCAATCTTCAAAGAAATGGAAAGCCTGCCACTTGCAAATATATAGATGAACCTAGAGAACATGAGTGACATAAGCCAAATAAAAACAAATACTGTGTGATCTCACTTATATGTAGAATTAAAAATAGTCAAATTCAGAGACACAGAGAGTATGATTGCCAAGGGCTAGTGGAGGTGGGAGGTGTGGGATGGGAAGAGTGGATGGGGTGTGGGGGGTGTGGAATATGGAGATGCCGGGCAAGAGGTACAGTGTCAATTACACGGAATGAATAAATTCTGGAGATCTAATGGACAGCAATGTGACTACTGTTAATAGTACAGGATCATATACTTTAATTTTACTAACAAGGTAGACTTTAATCACCACACAAAAAAAGAAAATGTTATTTATGTGTGGTGATGGATCTGTTAATGAGCTAGATTGTGGTGATCATTTCACAATGTATAGGGATAGCAAAACATCAGGTTGTACACCTTAAATACATGCGATTTTTATTTTGTCAAGTATACTTCAATAGAGCTGGTAAAAAATAATTACCTACCCATAACTGACAAAGGCAAAATAGAGGCATCTGTTTTATAATCATTAGCACATCCCATTAAACAAAAATGCATCCTCTGAAAAATTCTAAATTTGTAATTAACCTCATGGACTACAATTGTCCTAATAAAGTGCCATAAAAATATAAAAAATAATCTTCTCATGATTTTCTGATTTCTGTAAAGAGAATGACCTAGCCATGTTGAGGTTAAGATTCTATTTGAACCTTCCCCAAATTAAACACTTTATATGTTAAAACAAAACTTGTTTCTGGGTAAGTACCCTCACTATTTTCAGATTTCTCTACTTTCTCTTAAATGTGTCATCAGCAGTGTTTATTCTTTGTGTTCTAAGGTCATTTTTCAAAAAAGAAATATATTGTGTAGCATTCTGAAAGTTACGCTCTGCATGACAAACCACAGAAATGAACTGCATTCATTGCTGGGGATTTTGCCCAACTGCTCAGGGTTTGAAGTCACTGTTTGGGGCCATTTGGAACAATCAACATTTTGATGCAACCATTTTCCTGCCATCGCATTCATTTTCAGTTGCTCCTCTACTCTTTAAAGCCTTGCGTTTTCTTGCTCAAAATATTATCTTCACCAGTTTAAAAAGTTTACTGTTGGAGAATATTTAGAGAAACAGATTTTCCTCTCTCGGATTTTGGCTGAAACATTAATAGTAATATTTATATACCTTTCCTAGAATCTTTGATTCTATCTTTAAGGAAGCATGAAATGTTTGAAATATTTTATCTAACACTTTTTGTATGTGTGTGTAATTTCAAAAATTTTTAAAGTTTTTAATTTATTTATTCATGAGACAGAGAGAGAGAGAGAGAAAAAAAGAGAGAGAGAGAGAGAAAGAGAGAGGCAGAGACACAGGCAGAGGGAGAAGCAGGCTCCATGCAGGGAGCCGGATGCGGGACTCAATCCCGACACTCCAGGATCATGACCTAGGCCAAAGGCAGGCTCTAAACCATTGAGCCACCCAGGAATCCCTTCATTTCAAATTTTATAATACCACCCAAAGTAGATGCTAAATGAGAAATGAGTACATGTTTACGATTGCATTATTTTATTTTAATAAAAACACATTTGTTTTAATTTGGAAATATTGGAGGACATATTTTCAGTGCACAGTTTGATTAAAAGAGAAGCTATAGCCAATTCACTATAGTGATTATGGTTAGCTGGTGGTCTTAGGTGGTGGGTGTTACTTACCGAGAGAAATCAAATAGAGATCACTTTATTAAAATTGCATATTTTCTATTTTATATGGTCATCAATACCCATCAACTTTTCATAAGACTCAAATTTTCAATCATGATGCTTTCCCTATTTTGAATATCTTCCAACAAAGACCAAATGGAGATTTCAATAGTGCTGGCATTGAAAGGTTTCACAGAGGAGTGCCTTGGTGACTCAATGGGTCTAACCCTAACCTTTCAGCTCAGGTCAGGATCCCAGGGTCCTGGGATCCAGCCCTGCGTTGGGCTCCCTGCTCTGTGGAGAGCCTGCTTCTCCCTCTGCCTCCCCCTGCCACTCCCTCTACTTATGCACTCTCTCTCTCTCTCTCTCTTTGCCAAATGAATAAATACAATCTTTTAAAAAACCCAATATGGTATCACAGAATTCTAAGTCGATTTCTTAAGCCCTTGGCCAGTAATGATTTGAATAATATTCTTTTTTTAAATTTTAATAATATTCTATATGCTTTTCTTTTGCAATTATTTTTGTTTACATTGCATTTTGATTCATGATGATTTCTTAATCACATCCTTAGTCCAGAGAAATTTGGTACCCATTTGTTTTTTTGTTAATTTGCATGAAAACTCTATGGCTTTTTCTTTTCTTTCTCCAAAGGCAGACGCTCAACCACTGAGCCACCCAGGTGTCCTTCAGGTCTTTAAATATAACTTACATCTCTATCTGAATGGCTAAGACAATTTTTCGTGGCCAGACAAGGTGTTTTACATTCACTTCTATTTTGAGTAGGCGTGATGTTTCAGGCATGTGCTCCCTCAATGAAACAAATACTCTTCCCTCTGATTACTTCTCTTACTGTTCTCAAATATGCCTTCTTCCCAAAAGTTTCACAGTTAGAATAGTGGTATTAATTTACTTCTAGATGTCTGAGAGATGTGTTCCCGTTTACGTATACTATGAGCAACCACTTGTATGCTAAATGCATTTTTACATAACCTGTTTTAGTAAAAAACACCAAGTGCTCACTTCAGCAGCACATATATTAAAATTGGAGTGATACACAGAAGATTAGCATGGCCCCTGCACAAGGAGACACACAAATTCATGAAGTCTTCCATTTTTTTGCACATTATCATCAAGAAAAATGACAACAAAAAACAATTCCATTCCCTTAAACTAACCATTACTATAAAAATATATGTGAGGATTAACAATTAGCAATTAGTAAAAGATTATGCCTTTCAAAATAGCTAGTGTGTTTGGTGACATTAATTTATAAAGTTCTCTATAACATTTCATGAGCTTAGGGTGGCCTACATGATATTAAAATGGTTATTTATTTCAACTACTGATATGATCATGTAAGGTTTCAAAAACATATACTATTCCTTTAAGGAAGATTGTGTTGGGGGGTCAATAAGGATTCAGGTAATTAAAAGGCAATATGAGTTAGATGGTTATTATTGCTAAAGGGCCATAGAAAAAAATCTTTTAAAAAATCATTGAAAGAGGTTTATCCCACCTACTGAAGGAATTTTTCACTTATGTGATATTTTATGTAAGGCAATTAGTTCAGATTTTGTAAAGAAATTAGAAATGGAAAGAACAGAAATAAAAATTTGTTGAATTTATGTTTTATAATAACTCTTGGAAAAAAGGTTAAAATAGAACTTGAATTGGCTAAAAAAATAGATTTTTCTGAAACTGCTGTCCCTTTGGTAATAACTTGTGGGTTATTTCTAGGGGGTAGAGTGGTTATATAATAAATCCATTAACTGTTGAATAATGAAATTATTAGATAATAAAAAATGTCAACTCTGTAAAAGATTTAGTTATTAGAAGTAAATTTGTAGACTATGGATAAAGGCATTTTGTTCTCACATGGAAATATTATGGTGCTATTTTTACTCTCTATATTTTATCTCAATATCAAACTGAATTTTTTTATTAAATAGCAATCACTAAAAGCAATTTTAGCTGTCTAATAGATGATTTCAGGAAGGTCAAGTTAAAAAATGAAGACAGTTCTCCTTGAAGTGGTTTTATTCCAGAGAATTTTAAATCAAATTAGATTATTTAGAGTGGACGACAATAGAATGACATTCAATGCCATTCCCAGGTAACTTTCAAAGAGATTATAATTCAACATTTTAGTCAACATAACAAATGCACTTTCATTGGTTCTCTTGATCTAGGTATCGTACATCGAGCAGCAAAAGTAACCGTTTATCTTCATTTTGAGTATATAAATGCCAAGACTTAGAAATACTCTATTTATAGTTTTAGGACAAGGTTGAATGCACTTATCACACTTCATTGGTTGCACATTTTATACTTAGAAAAAGTGTTAAGAGTCTTTTTTATTGATTCGCAGGCTAAGCAATTTCATTTTTTGTTTTCATACTTTGACCTACAACCCTAGGATCCATTAGGGTACTACAATAGCAAGGTGTAGACACATCAACTACAAAGAAATAGAACTAAAATGACACTGTCTCCAGCAAGGGATGCATTAAGAGACTTGAGAATTCAAACGTAGAAAAGGCAATTTTTTCCTGCTGGGAAGTGGAGTCCTCAAGAGAGCCATTTCAGACTGAAGAACATGATATGAAAATCAATAAAGGCCCTATTGTGCTACTGATGTGTCCGGGAAGTGTCATTTTATATCTTGCTAGTGGATATCTGAAGCAAGTTAGAGCTACTTTGCTCGTAGTAATTGGATGAATCCTCTTTCATCAGTGGTCTATTTTGCCGCTCAAAGTAAAAGTAAAATATACTGCGGGGTCCAGTTTGAAATGAGATATCATGAAAACGAATTAATATGGAAACCGTTAAGTCCTTTTGCAGACGTGAAAAAGAAATCAGTGATCAGTGATCACTTTTGAAAATCCTATAATTAACACATGAATTTAGACAGATAACTGTAAATACTGGGCCAATTGGCAGGAAACTGGTCAGGGAACTAGCATATCAGCTGACGGGGGAGAGAGATTTAAAAGGCATCATTGAGAATATCAGAATGATTTGCAGACACTAAATAGCTGATTGGAAGATTTAATTTGGTAAATGTGTACTGCATTAAAACTAGAAGGGTTATGTGCTCGGAAATAATCTAGATATTACTTCCTGGAATTTTTATTGCTTGTGCTACTAAATATTATTTTTCCCCAGATCACCATAATAAAAAGTTTGAGAATTTTATGGTTTCCCCAAAAATCATTTGTCAATTGTCTCACTATTTCCCCCAAAGTATATTTATCCTATGGAAAAATATTATTATTTTTTGTTTGTTTGCTACTAGAAGATGTTTGAAAGCGACTATGTCAGGTAAGAGCAGCTATTCAAATTTGAGGTTTCTATTTAGATCCTACACTTTTCATCCTTTTTCAAATTTGTTTTATTCCACAAAGCATTTGTAATGGCTAACACTCTTAAATTTGCATACTATACTCAGAAATTTTAAAACTTCTCAGTTTGAATGTTTACTTAAATCAAATGAGCTTCGTTGTTTATTGGTTAGTGGAAAACTCTAGGAGTCAGAATTCATTAACTTATGTATTAGTTCAGCAAGCAATTTGTGGCCGATAACTAGTCATAATGTAAAATAAAGAGCTTTTCATAAATGAATGAATAAATTGAATTGACAATTAAGAAGCAATCATTTATATGTATGGAGTCATGTGTAAAATACGGGCACCTATCAAATAATGACCTGGGCCCGTGGGGGACTCAGTCAGTTAAGCATCTGCCTTCAGCTCAGGTCATGATCCTGGGGTCTGGGTCTGGGGATCCAGCCCCCATGCGGCTCCCTGCTCAGCCGGGAGTCTGCTTCTCCCCTTCCTCTCCCCCTCCTCAGAGTTCTCACTCGCTGATTCTCTCTTTCAAATTAATAATAATAATAATAATAATAATAATAATAATAATAAATCTTAGAAAACAACAATTACCCCAAAGGCAAAAATGGTCACAATTAGGGGAAGTGGAAATAAAAGGCACCAAAGATGTTTTAATTGAGAAACAGATGAAATTAAGGATGCAAGTATCTTTTGCAAACAAAGGTGGTAATAACTGGGCATTACTGCCCTGCCTGAGTGGAAGAAGAGGAGGAAGGAATTCTGCACGAGCTCTCTTACTCTTGGGAGCCCTCACCTGCACATTTCAGCATCTGAAAATTCCACGGATCCCCCTACACCTGTAACATCTTTTATTAATTCCAGATATATATTCTTTCAAAAGAGCTTTTTAAAACAAAATGTTTTTTTGAGAAGCCATGGGCTCATATTATGAAAAAAATGTATTTTATCAATTCTAAGATGTACATTTTGTCTCATTTTGTTATCTGTGAAATTGGAATCCATTCTACAATCAATGGCAATTTAGCACTATGTAATAGTCGAGCTAGCAGTTTATTTATTTTTTTGAATAGCAACACAAAATCATGATTTGACATAACTTAAACCACCTTGGGCATGATATATGGAATCTGATTATATACAGGGCAATTAAAACCAGTGAACGGGGCAGCCCGGGGGTCTCAGCGGTTTAGCGCTGCCTTTGGCCCAGGGCATGATCCTGGAGACCCAGGATCGAGTCCCACATCGGGCTCCCTGCATGGAGCCTGCTTCTTCCTCTGCCTGTGTCTCTGCCTCTCTCTCTCTCCCTCTGTCTCATGAATAAATAAATAAATAAATCTTTAAAAAAAATAATAGATAAATAAAAATCTTAAAAACAAACAAAAAAGTGAACAGCCATATTTACACTATGGTTGAAATAGGAGTTATAATTTATGAAAATAACAGGAAATCGAGTTTAGACTCCTGTATTGGTTCTATTACAAATTTCTTCCTCTTTTCCTCTTGCTGGTCCTGAATATTTTGTCTCCATTTCTTAAAATTATCAACATGGGAAAAATGGTTTTCCTATATACGTGGTCCCCCATCCTCTCTATCCTCCACTGGTGATAGCTATATTTCTAAAATAAAAGTTTGAACATGCTATTTTCTTCATTAAAATTTCTCAATCCCTCTATACCTTCAGGATAAATTTCCAGCCCGAAAAATGACGTGCAGCATCCATTATGATCAGAACCTCATTTTCCCTGTCTTTCATTTCTCTCCTTTCCATATCCACCCTTGTCTATCTTTACAAAATAATTTGCATGGGGCCCCTGGGTGGCCCAGTGGTTGAGCGCCTGCTCGGCTCAGGTCATGACCCCGGGGTCCCAGGATCGAGTCCCACATCGGGCTCCCCGCAGGGAAGCTGCTTCTTCCTCTTCCTGTGTCTCTGCCTCTCTCTCTGTGTCTCTCATGAATACATATATAAAATCTTTAATAATAGTAATAATAATAATAATAATTTGCATATCCTCATTTGTGAAACTTCCATGTGATTGCACATATTGTTTTCTTAATAGGCATACTGTCTTGCACAATTATTAAATATAGTATTAAGACCTTTCATAAATGAATAAGTAAATTGAATTGACAAACAGGGATTGGCCATTTATATGTATCAGAAACATCAATCTCATTACTTATGACATTTCTAAAAATGTTGATTTCACTTGTGCAGATATTTTAAAAATCACACTTCAACTATTTTTTACTACTAAATGTATTTGTACATCTATGTTCACACACATACACAAAAACCCCTCAGAGGGGATCCCTGGGTGGCCCAGCAGTTTGGTGCCTACCTTTGGCCCAGGGCGCGATCCTGGAGACCCGAGATCGAATCCCACATCGGGCTCCGGGTGCATGGAGCCTGCTTCTTCCTCTGCCTATGTCTCTGCCTCTCTCTCTCTCTCTCTCTCTCTCTCTGTGTATGTGTGTGTGACTATCATAAATAAATAAAAATTAAAAAAAAAACCCTCAGAATGTTTCATTCTCTAACACCAAAAATGTACTTTATTCTGATCTCTACTGGGCAGCCCAGTAGAATCGAGTCCAACATCAGGCTCCCTGCGTGAAGCCTGCTTCTTCCCTCTTCCTGTGTCTCTGCCTCTCCCTCTCTGTGTCTCATGAATAAATAAATAAAATCTTAAAAAAAATAGCCAATGTTGCATTACCTGTTTATATCTGTTTTATGCACCAGTATGATTTTAGTGCTAGGTTTTGATGAGATGAATAAAATATTTTACTTCAAGGTTCTTAATTTCTATTTCTCTGTCTTCCACTAGACTATGAGCTCCAAACTAACAGAAGCCAAGTGTAATTTCTTTGCAGTTGCATTTCCGACTTCCAGGCAACTCTTTGATTGCCTGAATAAAACTATGTCTAGCTTTGGCACATTCTAAACCATCAGGCTGTTATTTAAGTAACAAACATATTCTGTAGCTGATAGCTTTAAGACATTAACAATTATTTGAAATGTGCTCAATGCTGGCAAGGAGAGTCAAGGAGATTTTTGTTTAATCACTACTTAGTAAAAAAAAAATATTTTAAAAGAAATAAGTAAACTGATTTTGAATGAGAAAAATCAGATTTTCTTTTTATTATATGAAAATAATTTGTGAAACAGAATGATTAATACTGAGAAAAGTCTATCTTCCTTGTATTTGGATTTAACCCAGAGTTGTTTTATAGCTTCAGGAAATCCTATCACCAGGTCTAAACTCTATTTCCTGTTTTTGATTTGAGTCACCAATAAAATATACCTGTATCGACTACACTTGGATTTGTACTTTCGGGGTGATTCCACAGGTAGGTTATGAACCATTAGTATTTCACTAATAATGTGATCCAACAGTTACATGTTGAGCTACATATAATTTTACCAAAATTAATTTTAATTTTTATTATATAAAAAAGCCTTATGCATATGCATCTACATTTATATTTTTTAAATGTGAACTATAGATGTATTATGTTTGAATTAGTGGAGAGAGTGTTTCACAATATTTGTTACTAAAATCCAAAAAAACAAAAAACAAAAAAGGTATTAGTTTCAGCACGTGAGATCTACCGAACTAGACTTCGAAGTTGTAGGTGGCTTTGAGAGCATAACAGTAAGAAATTCACATTGTAAATTTAATTTTGCTGGGTAGCTGTACTGAAATTTTAATTCTGGAATGGAGCTTCTCAGTAAAACTACACAGGTGTGAATAATAAGTATTCTCTAAAATCAAAAATGCCCTTTCAATTTAAGTAAGTTTTCTCCCATCCCTCTCCTATTTTTCTCCACCCCTCCTCCATTATTTGAACACCTGTTTATATATATACTAATCCCACATCATATTTAATACAGACTTGTGTTTCATGGATATTAGTGGGGATTCTGTGAGTTTACATTAAAGCCCATTCCTCTGAAAACTTCTTGTGATTATTTCCAATATGGGAGTGTTTTAGTTTTATTAATTAGCTTCAGATTCAAATACAAAACTCCTGGAAAGAGGATGTTTCTGTAATTGAAGTATAGCCGACACGTAATATTACATTAGTTCAGGTGTACAACATAGTGATCGACAAGTCCATACGTTATGTTACGCTCAGCACAAGTGTAGCAGCCGTCTGTCACCGTACAAGGCTATCACAGTATCATTAATTATGTTTCCTATGCTGTCCCTTTTATCCCCAGGGCTTATTAATTCCATAACTTGGAGCTTGTATCTTCCACCCTTCTTCACCCTTTTTGCCCATGCCTCCTCCCTGGAAACCATCAATTTGTCCTCTGTGTTTAGGGGTCTCTTTCTGCCTTTTCTTTATGCATTTCTTCATCTGTTTTATTTTCCTTTTAGATTCCACATGAGTGAAATCATATGGTATTTGTCTTTCCCTTCCTGTCTTATTTCACTTAACATTATACCCATCTAGGTCCATCTATGTTGTTGCAAAGATCTCATCCTTGTTCAATGGCTAAGTAATAGAACACTTTTTAATCAAATGTTTAGGATGTACTCTTTTGTCCACCTGCTATCTCATTTGGGGGAGATTTGCTTCTTTGTAAGTAGTTTTTGAAAGCAGGTTTTTTGGTTTGTTTGTTTTATTAAATACTTTCCCCTTTCATTGAGATGTTTGCACTTTGTGCTAGCATTATGGGGGCACTCAATTCCTATCTACTACATTAGGAATTTTCTCTTTCCTTCTGTTTCTAGTTAAAATTTAGAGTTTTATGTTTTTCAAGGCAGCTGTGGCTTCTGACATACTCTGGCCCCTGCGTTTCATTTTCTTCTTTATGTTTGGTACCTTATAATTTTAGGTAACTTAGTAGCCCATCTGTGGGAGTAAAATGTAAGTTTTAATTTACAACAGGTGTTTTTGCTGTTGTTGTTTGTTCTTTGTATAATGTCAAATTGGCTAAATTACCAATAACCCAGTGTCAACAGCTACATCTTCTACTCCAAAAGCCCTGTTTCACATGATTGGTGCAGATGTGTGCAATATTGACCCCATATTAGATAGACTTCTCTAGATCTGGCTTTCAGATATTACATGTGTTATTCTTCTGTCCATTTTAATAGATAACTCTGACCTTGAACTAGCCACATATTTTTGACTAATGAATATTTTATACTCACTATCTTTTTCTATAGCTTCAAATCTATATTTGAGATGTTTTCCAAAATAGCAAAATCTCATGTGTTCTACTCTCGACTTTTCTTGACATTCCTGATGTTTTAAAAGCCAAGACTAATTTTGCTCAGGCTGGTTATTCATTTGACCAACTTTAGTGCTAAAAGGTGAGAAATTGACAGTTTTTTTAAAAAAAGAAGGCATATCTAGGAATATGGTTTTTTGTTTGTTTTGTCTTTTTTTTTTTACCTTTCAAAAGATTAAATCATTACTGAATTTTTCAACTCACTATTGGATTCTCTGTGACAAAGGAAGGTTATGATTTCATTTGTTCTATAAACAGCAAAGACAATGTGTTTGAAGTGGAAGAAGTAGGTCTAAAATGTTGCAACCCAAAAGATGGAAGTTTTAAAAAACAACATAATAATTATGATAACAAACACTTAAATACCTGATATTATTCCAAACACTTTCCACATATTAACAATTTAATTCTCAAAATAACCCTGTGAGGCAGACATATTATTATAACCACAGTTTTTATTTATTTATTTATTTATTTATTTATTTATTTATTTTTTTTATAACCACAGTTTTTAAATAAGGTGTGGCCCAGTGAGGTTCAGATGGTTCACCAATTGTCCCAGAGCTATTAAATTATGGCTTTGAGCACAAGTTTCAGACTCACTCTTATGTCTATAATAGTACATGAAAATGGTTACTTTTACCTATCTAAGACAAAAGACAAATTGAAGAAGGTGAGACATCCATTTGTAAAATTTGCCAATAAGCTGGACCTTAAAGAAAGGGTAACTGGGGGGCGCCTGGGTGGCTCAGATGTTTAAGTAGCTGCCTTCGGCTCAAGTCATGATCCTGGAGTCTCAAGATCAAGCCCTGAGTCGGAGTCCCTGCTCAGGGGGGCGTCTGCTTCTCCCTCTGTTCCTCCTCCAACCCTGTACATGCTCTCTCTCCCCCTCTCTCTCACACACACACTTTCTCTCTCAAATAAATAAATAAAATCTTAAAAAAAAAAAAAGAAAGGGTAGTCAGTGTGCTATAATGAAGAAAAAATAAACTAGGTCTCCACAAATAGCTAGATACAAATCCCAGACTTTATATTTGCCAACAATGTTGCTTTCTTGGATGATTTATTTAGTCTCATTGACCATGAATTTCATGTTCTATACAATGAATACAACTATAACAACTCTTCAGTCTCTTGTGAGGACTAAAGGTTAAGGAACAAGCCCTATACCATAAATGTTAATTTTTCTTTTAATTTTTGACTTTTAAGTGTCACCAATAAATCAGTATTTTTTAGATGAGGGAAGTTTTGGGGCAGATAGTAATTATATAAAGCTCAAAATAACCACTACATGATCTAGAGCACTAAGACTAGTCTGGATATTTAGAAAAATGTCCTACAGGAGACATTTCTGATATGACTCAATGTAATGTCGCTTTCCTGTTCAGTGCATCTTCACTTTCCTTCTGGAAAGCAATCTACCAATATGAATGCTTAAAAATTTTGTGTCTCTTTAGCAGAATAATTTCACATCTGGAAATCAAGCTGGAGGCAATGATCCTAAACATGCGTGGGAATTTGTGAAGTTCATTATCGTTTTAATGATAATAAGTAAACAACTTAAATACTGACTACAAGTAGACAAATTAAATAGATGATGATATTTTTTTTAAAAAGAATAGACGATAATATTTAATATAATATGCGTGAAAACATTTCTGAAAGATTAGGTATCTTGTTACTCTAAGTAACAATCTTTAACTTATGGGGGCATTGTTCTTAGAAGTGTAAAGAACTAAAAAAATGAAACACTAGAAAAGTCTGGAGGAAAAAGCAAATCTTGTTGGTGAGAATTAAAAAGAAAAGTTGCAGGCACCTAGGTGGCTCAGGTCATGATCCCAGGGTCCTGAGATCAAGTCCTGCATCAGGGAGCCTACTTCTCCCTCTGCCTGTGTCTCTGCCTCTCTCTGTGTCCCTCATGAATAAATAAATAAAATATTAAAAAAAAGGAAAGTTGCTAAACTGGTGATCATATTTCTTCTGCTATTATTAATCTTCATATAGACTGATCTAAAGTGAATTGCTGTTGTTGCTCAGAGCCAGAAAACATCATTCCAATGCCTCTTGTATATAGGACCATTACACCTACTTAGACTAAAACTTGTACTTGATAAAAAAATTTGGGCAGCCCTGGTGGCCCAGCGGTTTAGCGCCACCTTTGGCCTGGGGTGTGATCATGGAGATCTGTGATCCAATCCCACATCAGGCTCCCTGCATGGAGCCTGCTTTTCCCTCTGCCTGTGTCTCTGCCTCTCTGTCTCTGTCTGTCATGAATGGATGAATAAAATCTTTAAAAAAAAAAAGTATCAGTAGTTCATACTTCCCCTCATGAATGTGATTTTCCTGAATTAAAACACTATCTGTTTAGTTCTAAAATCTAAGTTTGTTTTATTTACATAATATTTTATGATATTTTAATCCAATTTATGACTTTTGATCTACTCATAATATTAAGATGGTTTGACATTCATTTTGCTTTATTTTACTTGAAAAGTCTCTTTTGAAAAATTTTCCCTACTATACTGTTGTTGATACTATTTCTGGATTTCTCTCAGACCTTCAAAAACCCCTTGTCAGCTTACAGTATTCCAGAAGAGCAAAGTGCTGTGGGTTGCACATCTAAAATAAACTGGTTCTGTACTATTTCGCAAAGCAATTACTATGACTTAGAGTTGCTTGGAATTAGCCGTGAAAGACTGTCTTGGCTTTATGTGCCACTGACAGTTGTATACCGAAGATTTGCAGATTCTGGAAACATAAATAAATTATTCAATTGGGATTACAGGAGTGCCTATAATTAGACTCCGGAAAAGGACCTAGAACAGATTTGTTTTCCCTCATGTAACAAACATTGTAGTGATTGCAATGCATCCAGCATAATGCAATCCAAATGAGATACAAAGTTAAATGTATATGACACGTCTTAGATCTGTATTTGACAAGAAAAGAGAGGAACATATACACATATACACAACGAGAGGAAATATAATACTAATAATGACTATGAGAACTTTCCTTTCAGCTTGCTATTGCTTTCATTCTCTCTGTGACTCTCCTGAAAATATTTTCCAATCATTATGTTCATATTTATCACCCCAGTTCATTTTTCATCAAAAGTATAGTTATTATATATCCAGTTATGCCATCCTGAAGTAATACCAGGAGATGTTAAGGGCGTAAACTCCACTCTCCCACCAGTATTCATGAAATGATCATAATGATCATTAATACAATTAGGTACTAGTCAAACATATTGACAGAACAAAATATCCCCCAATAGAGAAGCATATGGAAAGAGAAGAAACATAATTTCTTTAGGCTTTTGTTTAGATGAAAGAAAAGAAAAAGCTGACACTAATTAAGAAAAGAAACATCTTATTGAGTCTCTCAAAGAATTATAAAAGCAAGAGAACCAAGTTCTAGGTTAAATTTTTAGAAATAATGTACAAAATCTTGTATAGAAATTGCCTTAGGAAATTTTACTGCATTAGCCCCACCAAACATCAGAAAACAATATTTGTTGTCCATTAATGACACTTTTATGCTGAGAAATTGAGTTTGTAAACACAGAATTTCCTGAAAGTTAGATGCATTTGCTGTCAGATTCACATGCAAAAGGTTTCAAGTCTGTTCTTCCCTGGAAGTCTTGCATGAATGTATCATATAAATGGAGCCTACATAATATGCTAACATTCTAACTGAAACAGAGTAGGGAAATATATATATATATTTAATTCTGGTTTCTACATTGAGAGTAGATCTAAACAAATTTGGTTTTAAAAAGTATCAGGGAAAAAAGAAAAGGAAAGTCTGGGGGGAAAGTTGTAAATTTCCAAATTTCCAAATATGACTAGAGTGTTCAAAGATTGCAAGACAGTTAGAAATCCTGTCTATCATAATATTATCTGGTTTTCTTTAAATCAAAATTATTAAATCCATCCTTTAAAGCCATTTATAAAGGATTACTCAATAATTTTAAAGAATAAAATCATCAAAATTCACTATATCTTTTTTTTAATTAATTAAGACTACCTCCCTTGTGGTATAATACTTCACTAGTTCTACCTCAATAGGTGACATTTTATTTAAATAATCCAAAATAAAACTAGCTCTCAGTGTTTTCTGAGTATTAATAAGTCTACTTAAATTTGTCCTGTCCATATAGTTTGACATAGAGTGTTTCTGTTCATATCAAATACCAAGTTCAGGTAAATCTATGCAACATGAGAAATAATTAAAATTGAATAAAAATTATAATACTTGATATTTTATAATTTATCTTTAGTACATCAACTTATTTGTGCATTTCATTAAGAAAGGAAAAAAGAGATCCAAAAAACATCAGCTAATAAGACATTGGCCCTATGAAATCCAAGCTTAAAATATTAATTAATGATTCAAAATATTTGAAAAAGAATTGTTTGCAGATTTATTCTAGGAAACAGGAAGAAGACCTAAAATATATCAAGTATTCAATAAAAGGGAATGTGAGAGAATCAAGTTTTTGATACTTGAGGTAGTCAAACTACAAAATTAAAGTTAAAATAGTCATTTGATGGACTTTACAGACTAAGAAAAGTAAATGCTGATAACGCAAATTTAAAGAAAAAAAGACTTCAGCCATATTATATTGCTGAATTCCGGCTCTGTATAATGAAAGGCAAATTTGACAAATGAATTCCAGAAATCAGAGACTAAATATGAATAAATATAACTAAAGAGATTAATTATATACTCAATCTTTGATTCAATCAACAAACTTAGATTGAGCATGTGTTATTTGCCCTGAAACATTATAAGTATTTTGAATAAAAAACAAAATGGAAGATGCCAAATTCCCCTCCTGGTGGAGCTAACATTCCTGGAATAGACCAAAAAAGAAAAAAAAAAAAAAGAAAAAGAAAAAAAGAAAGAAAGAAAGAAAGAAAGAAACTAACTGAATATGTGATGTAAATCCAGGTGGTAGTAAGTGCTATGAAAAGAAATAAAGTATATAAAGAAGACCAAGAATAGTAAGTGATTACTTAATAAAGTTATGATGATCAGGGAATACTTCAAGGAAAACACCTATAAAAGAGAATGAATCATGTTAAGATCTGTGGAAAGTACAGTCCAAGCTTCTGCATTATGTGCTATATCTGCTATGTTCAGTGGTTATAATAAATTTAAGCAATTAGGTTTAACATGATTGTCTCCAAAATTAATCAATACCACTCTTCTACTCTGGGCAAATAAATGAATGATACTTTACCTCTACTATTATTTTATATTTTAGTTTCACATCGTTCCACCCTTCGGAAAACCTCGTTTTAAAGTCTCATTAAATTTTCATATAAATTTGCTAACATTTTAAGCATCTATTTGCTTTTTCATTCATCTTGCACTTTTTTTGGACAACTATACTGTAACTTAGTACAATAGACTTTTGAATGGGAGCTTTATGTGGGACTCACTTGTGGATTTATTTCCCATGCAGTAGAGTGACTTCTTTGTTCAGCCTTTTTAACTACACCAAAGTCTGCCTAATGAAATAATTTCAATTAGCCATTTTCTTTCAGAGCTAATTCAGAGAATGGCACTGGGGAGTATGATCTAGATAAGGGCTCATTGATCCAGTTTATGTTAATTCTTAAGAATATGGCTGGCCTTTGGATAGCCACTTGAGAGGCAAGGGAGACTGAAGTTCTTAGAAGAAGGTGCAGTAATACACAATCCATGATATAGATGCCTCTACAACTGGAGAGAATAAAATCAAAAGTCAAAGTGAGACTAAAATATGTTCTAAATAGAAATGCAAATACATAGCAAAATCATCAAGTATTTATAAGTTCTTAGACACAGTCATACTATTTACAAAAATTAAGATATTAAGTAGAGACATTAAATTTGTTGTTTTTTAGCAGTGAGTATATAAAACTTTCTGCATATCTAAAAATACAGCAACAATCTTTAAATTTTAAATTTTTAAATATTGCTTTTAGGGAATATTTTGTTGCCACCCAAACCATCTTACAGAAAATGTTTTAAGGAGTATATATATATATATGTGTGTGTGTATATATATGTGCTATGGACAGTATATATGTTTTAAGGAGTACTCCTCAAACATATACTCCTTAAAACATATATACTCTCCATATATGGAGAGAGAGAGAATATATATATATAATATATATATATTATATATAGTAAATTATAATAGACTACAAAATATGGCCAACAGAATAATAGCATCCTTGTAAATGAACAAAATAATTTCCAAGGTGAGTCATGAAAAGTAGTGATAACATTTAACAAAATGTTAACAATAACCAATTTTGGCAGCTAGCATATTGCTAATTTTTTTCTTTTATTTCTTTTTCACTTTTGTATTCGCTATGTTTATGATATTGGATGCAATAATTAATTAGGAACCAGAGTCCAAAGCAAAACAAAACAAAACAAAACAAAAAAACAACAATTTAAATCTTTAATTATTTACACAAAATTCCCCTGCTCTTCCTTTTGATAAGGGAGTACAGGGTACAGGCAGGGAGGAAGAAGACTGAGTCTTGAAATTTAACATTTTCTGTGTAACGTCTGAAATAATGAACTAATGGAATTCTGTCGTCCTGAGATGCATGGCTCTTCTCTCCAGTTCATGGAAGGGAACAAGGAAAGCTCCCCCCCTCCCTGCCCCTGGCTGCACAGTCACACACGCAAGATGAGTATGACCAGACCTTCCAGTGGGAAAAGTAGGTCCAATCAATTCTATTTATACCTCGGTATTTATTTATTTATTTACTCATGAGAGACAGAGAGAGAGGCAGAGACCCAGGCAGAGGGAGAAGCAGGCTCCCCGCAGGGAGCCCGACGCAGGACTTGATCCCAAGATCCCGGGGTCAGGCCCTGAGCCGAAGGCAATGCTAAGCCGCTGAGCCTCCCGGGTGCCCCTATGTCTCTGTAGTTAAAAACCAAGACAGACACTCTTCTTTAGAAACAAATAAAACCTCTTTAATTATATCAGAACAATGTACCTTAATAAAAATATAATCTCCTGAAATAAAATATTCCTTAATCCTAAATAGGAGAAGAGGATTGTCTTATGAGGCACCGAGTGCTAATGGATCATCCACAGTTTCCATGCTAAGCAGAACCTAATTTTAATCATGAACATATGTTTGAAGGAATCCTTACTGTTTCAAGAGAATGGCCCTTACTGCCTCATTCTCTGGTGAGATAATAGCATAGTTCATTTTCCAGTCGGGTATAATCTTTTGCTTTCAAGCAGATATGGCATAAATGACTTTCAACCTGAAAACCTGGCTAAAAACCTATTTCATGATTAATTAGTCCCTTTTAGAAACTCAATTAAATGCTGGATGCCACATTTTAAATGGAGAGATAATGACTGACGGAATGGAGAAACATGGGTGTGCATAAATTGTCTCTGACCTCATTTAAAGACTTAAACTGAAAATTTAACATCAAAATGAATATTATAATAATGCGTCATGTCCATCATTCTCTCAGCCAATGTAGCATCATCAGGTTTTACCGCAACGTGAATACTGACATTGTTTCATTAAGTCTAACATTTGTTTTAGTCAAAGTACACAGTTCCTACAGGGTGACATCTGTAGTTGTCTTAGAATATATCAGTTTTCATAGTACTGTGCAGACTTTTTCATTCTTTGGTAAATTTTACTTTGAGACATTTTCAGACTAAAAGCATAGAAATCCTGGGAGTGACTGTTTGATGAGACTGCTGGAGCTGATAAGAGCATTAGAGTCATCCATCTGGTCCAATTTTTCATTTTTTTTAATTGCCATACTCAGAATCAGAGAAGTTTTTTTTTATAGTCATGATCATAAAATACTTTTTAATGGGTTTATTTTAATATATGGGTGTCTGAACTCAGATTTATCTGGCTTCTTTTTTTTTTTATTTTTAAAAACATTTATTTATTTGAGACACAGTGAGAGAGACAGCATGTACAAGGGTGAGGGAGGGTGAGAGAGAGAGAGAGAG
This sequence comes from Vulpes lagopus, assembly GCF_018345385.1. Classification (NCBI taxonomy): domain Eukaryota; kingdom Metazoa; phylum Chordata; class Mammalia; order Carnivora; family Canidae; genus Vulpes; species Vulpes lagopus. The sequence goes on from NC_054824.1 coordinate 101,210,802, forward strand.
AGAGAGAGAGAGAGAAAGCAGGCTCCTCACTGAACAGAGATCCCTACCCCTTGCTCCATCCCAGGATCAGGCCCAGAGCTGAAGGCAGATGCTCAACCTACTGAGCCACCCAGGTGCCCCTGGCTTCTTTTTAAAAAAAATATCTAAAAATGTGTTGGTTACTTCTTTCATAGAAATAAAACCTTAAAAAAATAAAACCTTATATGAACAATGAATTGCCTGATGCCAGATAAGTTAGTAGTTTATTTTTTCTACACTCAAACATAAAACTGCTTCAGTTTATTTTTTAACCTTACAGTGTTGGATATTAGTCATTTTTAAAATTATTTTGATACATACATACATGCCCTTTCTTTTTTTATTTTTGTGCTAATATCTAAAAAGTAGTGTTTTGTAACATTTAGTTTGAAGTACAAATTATAAAAATGCTGATGACATCCAATTGGGAAAAATAACAAAGGAAAAATAAAAGCAGAATCACCATTATATTTTATTACTCATTAACTAGATACAATTACAATTATTTTTCTGATGAATTTTGCCTGCCTGCCTTCCTTCCTTCCTTCTTTTATCTACCATATCTATCATTGAATCATCCATACTTTTCTGTCTTTTTGGAACTTTAAACTTACTCCTCAAAAGAGCATTACTTTAAGGCTTAATAGTTCATTTTCTGTTCGCTCATGTTTATAATACAGAAAAATATACATTTCATTGGAATGAAACAACCAGGAAAAAATGGCATTAAGGCCTTCAAAAAGAAACATTCAATGAATAAATACAAACTAATGTAAGAGACTTTTAACAAAATGTAATCATTGTGATAAAATTGCAAGCAACAAAAACTTATGAACATGTAATGAGCAATGGCAATTTGGAGGAAATATTTAAAGAAAACCATTGGCTTGGGATACCTGGGTGGCTCAATCATTTAAGTGTTTCCCTTTGGCTCAGATCGTTCTGGGATGGAGCTCGGAGTTGGGCTCCCTGTTAGCATGGGGCCTGCTTCTCCTCCCTCTGCTCTTCCACCCGCCCCACCCCCCAAGCTTGCTTGCTGTCTCCCTCTCTCTCTCATGGTCTCTCTCAAGTGAATAAATAAAATTTTTAAAAGAAAAGAAAAGAAAACCATTGACTTCATTACAACATTGCTGGCTAAAACCAAGTCCCTACTGTACAGAATTAAATCTTTTTTTTTTTTTTTGTCAAAGACTCTGAACTAGAAGATTCTCATTGAGAAAGTGTCTTTGGCAACCATTCTGGACATAGAGTTGTCATTAACGTAGATTGGTCCTGCCTTGTGGATAGAGATCACCATAACAGATACTCATGGAAGGTCATTTAGCTTAGAGCTCATAAAACAATTAAAATACCTTTAGTAACCATAATATAGAGAATACTGGATTAGGTGGATCATTAGTCTCAGCTGATATATTTGTTATATTTTTAACATACTCTTGGGATATGCTACTTTACCACCTATACAATTTCCCTAACATCACTTAAACAATATTAATTAGCTATCTCCTCAGTTGTGACTGTCAATAACAAATGCATTCTTCTAAGAATTCGAGACAAAATTTTAAGGTGTGAGACTGTGCTCAAAAAGATATTAGCAATACCTTTTTAGTAATAAATTGTGTGTGTGTGTGTGTGTGTGTGTATCATAATTATACGGGTTGGTTTGAGTCTTCTTTGAAGCTACTCAACTGAATGCAAAATTATAGCTTCTATTATACAAAAATAACAAATAAAATAATTAACATCCTTGAACTTCACAAGATTGTAATTTGGCAGAAATATTTGGCAGACATTACAATCAGGTATCCACTAGGTTATAAATAGAGAATACAGAATATTTCTCTAGGCATTTATGTCAACAAGCCATAAAGACAAATACTTTAGACAGTTTCCAAGAAATGTCTTTCCTAATTGTTGTTAGATTGTTCAAAAGATATAAAGTCTTTTCTAAAAGACAATAATTTTAAATTTAGTTTGAAGTAGTTAAAACACTCGTGCCGAAAAAAAATATGCTCTCGACTCCAAGTTACCTTTCTTTGAACTTCTGTATATAGTGTGAATGAGAACTTCATAGGCCACATTTAACTTAATGCCTTCATAATCAATAATCACAAAGTACTCATTATCTGTATTTTTCCTAATTAGAACCGACATTCTAGAAAAATGCTGTGCGTGAATTAAATACAATGAATTTACTGACTACATTATGGCATTTAGGATGGTTCGCTGTATGTTTGCTGGTAGTTTAAGAACTAACCAGCAAGCCCCAAATTGCAACTGGAAGTTTGAGTTTACAAATTCACATTTACAAAAAATAGTGTAATTTTTCTTAAATGCATAGAAAAATAGTAAGTGTTCATGAATAATATTCCAGTGAAGTCATAATTATTTTATAGAGTTAAGTTTTCATATATAATATATAGAACAAGATATGATTATTTAACTGTGAAATATTAATTCACTTTGAAATAGTAAATGAAAAAATAAATATCCTTTGCTTCAAAAGGTAAAAGCAAGCATAGACCTTTTTATCACTGGAATAAAATTCCTGCTAAAAGTTTAATTTAAAAAATATATGTTGGTCACTACTCTTAATTATTAAAATCAAATTTTGTGGCTTCAATTTGATCATTTATTTCTATTATTAAACCATTTATGTTTCAACTGGTTTAGGAAGTATATTTAAATTCTGTTAATATTCAGGCTAGTATAAGAAAGATACAGTGTTGCAATATTTTAATTAATATATTTGAAAATTATAACTGCATATTTATCAATTTAAAATTTTACTTTAATTATTACTAATTGTTCTTTTATAATTTAAAATTTACTAATGGGTATATGGTTTTCATAGAAATTAAGGAATTTGTCCAAGATTACATAGGTTTAGGCAGTTAAATGGATTAGAAGAGGCACTTAATTATATTTTTCTGTTTAATTTTGAAGAAAGTTAGAAGGATATTTAAATATATTTTTCTATCTGATTTTGAAATGCTTTTTCTACTACACTCCCTATACCTGTCACTGAACTAAACTTACACATCTTGTTATTCATTGTTTAACAAGCCTAAGTATTGCACAGATGCTTAACATGCCAACATATTTTAAATGAAAATTAAAATAATTTCTCAAAGATATATACGGAGAAGTCATCGAGTAAAGATAGGGGAAAGGATATTCTAGAATTAATAGTTTGAGCAAATACATGGATACAGGAATATAATATAAAAGGAATTCCATGATATTTACTGGGCAGGGGAGATACCATGATGAAGAAAGTGGTTTTCCCAGGGCGATGCTTACCCACTGCACTCTGAATATGCTGAAATTGTGATTTCTCCAAATGTGGGATAGTAGACTATATAATTTGTGGTAATGGAGGACTGCTATCTTGTTTTCCCCTAAAAATAAAAAAATAAAAATAAAAAGACTTCAGTGAGATTAGACCACAGAGGCCACATTATAGACCATAGAATGAGAGTGTGTGTCTATGAGTGTTAGGGACAGGGGTGGTAGGTAAGAGATGATATTTGTCTCATATGCTAGGGCATTAAGAAGAGAGTTTGTATTACATGAAAAAAAAGTAATAAGATCAGATGGACATTTCTGAATCTCAGTCTTGGAGAGCAGAAGCAAATATTTAAAGAAAAAAGATTGCTATGGTATTCTTCTCCCTATCCTCTCAACCCTCAAATAATTGCAGTTTTCCTTTGCGTGTGATAATAATGTTGGTTCCAGAATGCTATGATTAAAATGATGCCAAGAAATAATAGTAAACTCAAAATAAGCTGATCTAATTCTCTTTCATTTTTAATATAAACAAACAAAAAAGTTGAACCTGAGCATCGGTCTGACATCATTAAGTGAAGGTTAAGTTATCTCACATAGCCTATATTTACTGAAACAATTGAAATGTAGCTAACGGAGTAGATTTCAAGGTATAGTATGATCATAATAATATCTACTTTTAAAATATCAATATCCATATCCAGTGGCCCTAAGCAAAATAAGCCCTTAGGAAACATTCACACTTTTCAGGTCTCCCTAATCCCTCAACACTATTTCCTATCCACAGAATGTAGACAAAGTTAACCAAATAGTAACTATCATTTCATGTAAAAATTGTGATCACACACTCTGTGCTGACACAGGGTCACAACCCAGGGTTTGAAAAATACTGACAAAATGGCCTGAGAAAATTCTACTTCACTATGTTAACCACAATTCTGGCACACGATCAAGATCAGCTACCCTGTTGAATGCTACCTTCATATTAATTCTCTGTGCCCCTAATTACAATTACAAAGTGTTGAAAGCTTTAATTTTTCATGTCCAAATGGTTTTGAGATAATATAAATATTTAAAGCAATCAGAGGAAGATAAATAAATGATATGTAGAGAAACATTTTATATTCTTATAAACTTTGGGAGTTTAATTGAATAAGCTGTCATATATTTATCAAATATAAAAGAGAAAATTGAGCCCATAAATTGTGATGTAGGATATGGTGGGAAATCATCCTAAAAACCATGGAGTGGTTGCTGTAAGTAACTTTTAAGGGGTTATCATTATATTAACCCTGTTTGTGATGGCTTTGCATCTTACTTTTCCTTGGTAGAAGTTGAATACATTGAGTCGACAAAAATAGCAAAATATATTTTAGTCATCAAAAAATCAGGAAGGCACAGATTTAAAACAACAGCCATGGAATATAAGCAGAAACTGAGGTGAATTGAACATGATTTGTGATGACAGTGACATCCAAAATTATATACAGAATGGTCTGCATTCTGAAATTTTGCAACTGTGCATGAGAACTTGGCATTTAATATGTTAATATGAATGCCTTTGATCCTTACTGAGGTTTAAGTAAATTAATTAGTATGTGGATATTTTAAGAATATCAATAATTAATACCTTTATATAGTAATTACTATGTATCATTTACCCTTGTTAGTATTTTATATACGTGTGTACACACACATAACTTAATTCTCTCAACAACCAAAGCAATTATTATCTTTAAATAGAACAGTTATTATCTTTATTTTATAATGATCTAATTCAGGCACAGAGAAAGTAAGTTTACCAGGGAAATTTTACTGAGGCCGTATTGTCCTACAGTCAGTCCATTTTCTGTACAAAACTGCGCTGTGCTACTTATTTTAGGTTTCTATTTTTGTATTACCTTTTTGTGTATCTTGCCTGTGTTATATCTGTAAAGATATTTAACCATTAGAGTAACATTTTAAGTGCAGGTCTAAACTGTATTGAATTCATGTTTATAATTTATGAGCCTATAAATTAAGTTTCAATATAATATCAAATTCAATGCAATTTTATAGAAGTCCCTATACATTTAATTGTAAGAAATTAATATTCACATTTAAAAGCACAATTCAGGGGCAATTTGGTGGCTCACTGGTTAAGCATCTGCCTTTGGCTCAGGTCATGATCTCAGGGTTCTGGGATCGAGTCCCATATCTGGCTCCCTGTTCAGTGGGAATCTGCTTCTACCTCTCCCTCTGCCTGCCCCTTCATTCCTCCTGTCTCTCTTGATCTTCTCTCTCTCTCTCAAACAAATAAAATCTTTTTAAAAAAGTACAATTCAACTTTCCTTTCTAAAAATTGTAATGTTTCATTTGTTTATGGAATTATATATACATATTTCAATAAAAGGAAATTTTCATTTAAAAATTCTCAGATCTTGGGACGCTGGGTGGCTCAGCAATTGAGCATCTGCCTTTGGCTCAGGGTGTGATCCCGTGGTTCCAGGATCAAGTCCCACATCGGGCTCTCTACATGGAGCCTGCTTCTCCCTCTGTGTGTATCTCTGCCTCTCTCTGTGTGTTTCTCATGAATAAATAAATAAAATCTTTTAAAAAATTCTCAATCTTATTAAGTTATCTAGCCAAACTGAAGTGATATTTTCTATGATATTTAATTGGAAGTTTTATCTGATAACCTCTAAATGTGAATTTTTAATAGTTCTTTAGTGATCTTAAATCAGAATTTCACACTGAATAATTACAATTAAATTACGTTAACCATTTGTATGTCGAATACTTTCCTTCTCAGACTAGGAATGTGTCAGTGGTACTTGTTAAATATGTTCCATATTGTCTTAAAGTGTTTAAATATTGAAACTGAGAAGATTTTAAAAAGGCATGATAACTTGAAAAAGGGAAATAAAATTTTCTCTATTTGCAGAATATCCGATTGTCAAAAATATTAAGGAATCCTCAAAACAACTACTAAAACTAGGTAAATCTACTAGTTACTAGATAATATTTTAGTAGCATCAATTAATTCAAATGGCATGCTAAAAACAATTTAATGATGCCAACGAACTTAAACTACTTCAGTAAACTGAACTGAAAACAGAATGTTAGACCTCTATATACAGAACTAAAAAATAACATTTCTGGGAGAAATTAAAAACCTGGGTAAATAGTTATTCCATGTTCAAGAAATAGTAACCTTACTATTTCTATGTCAATTACTTCTAAATTTACTTATAGGAAAAACTCCAATAGAAATCCCAAGTGGCTTTTTTTAGAAACCTTTTCTGTTTCTTTTAGAACAGTTTTAGATCTAGCACAATATTGCAAACCAGTGCAGTGAGTTCATTGAGTTTTGGCCAATTCAGTGGAGGCAGGTATTTTTTAATGAATGGGGTTAGTACAATGGGATACCCATAAGCACAAGAATAAATTTGGAGGCCCTACCGTACACTGCAAATAAATATAACTCAGAATGGATCAAAGATATGTATTTAAAAGCTAACACTATTAAGTCCTTAGAAGGAAATGGGTGAAAAATGTCATAACCTTAGATTAAACAATGTCTTTTAGATATGACACCAAATACACAGTAATCAAAGATAAAATAGATAGATTGGACTTCATCAAATAAAAAAATTTGTGTGTCAAAAACATTATCAAGAAAGTGAGGAGACAAACCCTATAGATGGGATAAGACATTTGCAAAATCATGTATCTGACACAGTCTTAGTGTCTGGAATGTATAAATAACTTTTACAACTCACCCCCCCCAAAAAAAAGACAACTCATTAAAAAAAAAACAATAGGACAAAGATTTGACTAGAGATTTCTCCAAAGGAGATTTACAATGGCCAATAAGCATAGGCAAAGATGTTCCACAGGGAAATGCCACCAAAACTACCATGAGAGATTACTTCACACTCAGTAGGATAACTAGAATTAAAAAGGCAGATAATAAAAAGTGTTGGTGAGGATGCAGAGAAAGTGGAATCCTTGTGCCAATTGCTGGTAGGGATATAAATTGGTGAAGTCAGCTTTTAAAGCAGTTGTGCAATCCCTCAAAAAATTAAGCACAGAATTATCCTATGGTTGAGCCACCAATTCCACTCCTAGTTACGAATCCAAGAGAAATGAGAGCATATCCTTGCTCTCTCTCACTCGTGCCCTTTCTCTGTTTCGCAAATAAAATCTAAAAAAAAAAAAAAAGAAAGAAAAAAAGAAAAAGAAATGAGAGCATACCTCCATCCAAAAACTTGTAATTGAATTTCATAGCAGCATTATTTTATTTATAAAATTTATAAACAGTGGAAACAACCTAAGTGCTTATCGGCTGATCAATAGATAAACACAAAGTGGTATATCTTTAATGATGGAATAATATTCAGTCATAAAAAGACTGAAGCACTGTTAAATGCTACGACATGGATAAACCTTGAAAACCTTATGCTAAGTAAAAGAAAGAAGCCAGACCCCGAAGACCAGATATTCTATGGTTCCATCATATGAAATATGAAATGTATAGAGATAGAAAATCAATTAGTCACTGCCATGGGGTAAAAAGGGATGATGAAGGGAGAAAATGAGACTAAATGCTAGTAAGTAGCTCATCTTGTGTTCACTGAAATGTTCTGGAGTTAGATAGTGATCATGGTAGCACAACATAGAATATGCTGAAAATCATGGAAACATATACTTTGAAATGTTGCATTTGTTATGTGTATATAACTAACCTTTAAAAATACTATAAATGAAAACAATAGTACCAGTTATTCCCCTATACCTCGCACTCAATTTCATCAATTGTTAATCTACATCATACAGGCGGCATTAATGTGGTAGGCTCGTTACAGTAAATAGCTTACACACTGCATCACGTCTAACTAATGTCCATGCTGTGTTCAGACTCCCTTCGCTTTCACTGAGTCACGTTTCTGACCTGAAGCCAGACCCCACATTCCATTCAATCCTCTGGCCTTGTGCCCACAGCAGGAGTTTCAGTCTTCCCTTGCTTTTGAGGGCCTTGTCAGTTTTGAAGACTATGGTTCATTGGTATTTGGTAGAGTCTCCTTCAGCTGGGGTTTGTTTAATAATTCTCTCATGATTAGATTGAGGATGAGGTTTGGGAAAGGAGACAATTGAAGTAAAATGGACATTTTCATCGGGTGATACTAGGAGTCATCAAAATGCCACCACGGTGGATGTGCACCTTGATCACCTAGTGTTGGTCAGGTGTCCTCACTTTTTTTTCTGATTTCTATGTTCTCTTTTGAAGGAAGTGATGATGTGTCCATCAAGCTCCAGAAGCAGGGAGCTATGCTCCACATTCCTAAAAGCAGCATAATCCGGGGCACTCGCATGGCCCAGTCGGTTAAGCGTCTGCCTTCAACTCAGGTCCTGCCTCCGGGCCCTGAGATCGAGTTCTGTGGCAGCCTTCCTGCTCCAGGGGGAGTCCGCTTCTCCTTCTGCCAATAAAATCTTTTAAAAATAAAAAAAAATAAAGCAGCATATCTACACAAGTTATTCGGAGGGCGCCTGGGTGGCTCAGTCAGTGACATCTGCAGTGGGCTCAGGTCACAACCGCAGGGCCCTGGGATGGAGCCCAGGTGAGGCTCCCTGATCGCCGGGGAGTCTGCTTCTCCCCCTCTCTCTACCCTTACCTGCTGCCCCTGCGCTCTCTCTCTCAAATAAATAAATAAAATCTTTATAAATAAATAGATAGATAGATAGATAGATAGATAGATAGATAGTTTGGAACTCTACATGAGGGATTTGTCTTATTTATTTATTTATTTATTTATTCAATCATTTATTTCATCAGTATGGACACACAGATATTTATTTTATACTTTGGGTTATACTTTGTTAAAATTATTCCAGCCTTGGCCACTGGGAGCTCTTTCAGTTGATTCCTGTGACATATTTCCACCTTTTTTTTTTGCATTTGATTATGTTTCTCAATACTCACTTTCTGGCAAGATAACATGCTCCAAGCTCAACTTATTTATTTCTTGCCCCTGTTCTGGAATTATCAGTTTCTCCAAAGAGCTCTGGTTCCTTTTTTTGGAAAATAGTATTAGAAGCTAAGATGATTGCTACAGTATCCGGAAGAGCTAGTGGCTCCTGAAGTGCCATTATTTCTAGGCCACTCAACTGACTGGGCAAGGAAATGTGTGTGTGTGTGTGTGTGTGTGTGTGTGTGTGTGTGTGTACTAGCTTCTGTGTGCATATATACCTACAAAACCTTTTTTATGTAATCTACAGGATCTATCTTAAGCTAAACATAAATTTATACTGATGCATCTAACTCTATTACAACACTGATCTTTCTCACTCCTCCCCTTGTTTATTTCTAACTTCTCACTCCAATAGCGAAAAACCTGCCTCTCATCATGTGCCATCTCTTTACTTACTTGTTTGCTCCAGTATAGATATATAGTGACTTCAGAATTCTTAACTTTTGCCTAATGGGAAACAACTGTATTGTCTAGAATACAAATCTGTAGTCTCTTTACTTTTGGCTTTCAAGGGTCTAAACATTCTGATGTTATTCAGCTCACTATTGCTTCCCCTGCTTCCTTCAGTAAAGTTGTTTCCTATATATATATTTTTAAGATTTTATTTATTTATTTATTCATGAGGGACACAGAGAGAGAGAGGCAGAGACACAGGCAGAGGGAGAAGCAGGCTCCTTGCATGGAGCCCGATGTTGGACTCGATCCCAGGACCCCGGGATCACACCCTGAGCTGAAGGCAGATGCTCAACCACAGAGCCACCCAGGCGTCCCATGTTTCCCATACTTCTAATGTATTTAGGATCTTTTGTCACATTCTTCCTACCATACTGAGATCTGCTGACCTGCAAAATGATTTTTTGAATTGCATATGTTAAGGTTTATTCTATTGACTGTAAAGTTCTATTGGTTTTGACAAATGCATGCTGTCATATACCCACCATGACAGCATCATATAACTGCTTTACTATCCTAAAAATATTCCCTGTGCTTCACTTATTCTGTCCTCCTTCTCACCTTAAACCTGTGGCAAACCACTGATCTTTTAAATGCGTGCATAATTTTGCCTTTTCCAGATTGACATAATATAATCATGTAAAATGTAGCCCTTATGTACTAGCTCTTTGATTTAGCAATATGAATTACAAATTAAACTGTCTCTATGCAGCTTGAAAGGGCTTTTATTTTCCTCACTAAATAACACACATTGGATAAATGTACCATTGTTTATTTATTCATCTACCCATTGAAGGAAAAGTTGGTTGCCTGAAATTTTTGCCAATCATGGATAAACATTTGCATGAAGACTTTTGTGTGAACATAAGTTTTCAGCTGAGAAGTTAACTATTCCAGGTGATCATTATTGTGTTCAATAAGCCCCCAAGGATAGGACTTTTTCCAGGGACTAGAGCTTGCAATAAGATCAAATAGCGATAAGGTTGGGAATGAGGCTTTTCAAAAGATCAAAATACTACCTGTTCTCTGAAGACGGGGATTTTAACAAGCTCCCAAAGAGGTAAATCCTTCTGTTGGCTATGAATGTGCCAACCCTAATGACTACCACACCATGGAGTTAAGCAAAATGCCAAAGGTCCCACTATTCTTACTAAGTTTCATTAGTTTTTCTCAATAAATGCTTTTCAGCTTTTTTTCTGTGCCTTTGGTTATTTGCAAAAGTTCCAAAATGTTTGATTGGCATAATTTGGCAGTATTTTTATTTCTTATGTGAGAGAGTAAACTCACAGACCTCATCACTCCAACTTCTGAAAGTCCCACACTTTACCAAATATAACTGCCATAGACCAGAAATATACTAAAAACATTGTTTCCTGATCTCTTTCTCTAGACATATAAATTCATTAATCATATACTCTACCTCCAAAATTACTATGAGTGACAGACACTAAGCATTTCTGCAGTGGCTATTATGGGTTGCCGTCTTTCCAATCTCTGACAGTAGCTCGCAAACCACCAACTGCTCAGCTCCTACCTCAAGGGCCTGCCTTTTAGTTTGATCACTATTGTTGTTTTGAGTGCCAGCAACTCACTTCTAGATACCAGTTTCCTGAATTGAATAGACATGATATTAAGTTATTTTCCTTGGCAAACGATCCTGAACTTCAACGGCATGAAACAGTAAGTTTTTATTTCTCTTCTACTTCACCCACGGTACGTTGGCAGGGAATTCTTTTCATGGTAGCTACTCTAGACTCAAGCTAACGGAGGCTACATTGCCACAAACAATTCAAAATTGACAAGGGCATGGGGACTTCTTGCTCAGAGATATACACCACTTTTGTTTACACTTCATTGGCAAAGACAAGTCACATGTACCTAACCAACCTCAAAAGGGGAGAGAAATTGCAATCCAACCATGTACCCTTGAGATGAGGAGAACTCATAGCAAGAATAGTGGAAATATACTCCCAGAACTCTAGCAATTCGCTTATTTAATCACTCATGTTAGGAAATAGACAGGCTGAAAAAGATTTGCATTCTTATGCCTTTTCTGAGTAAGTCTTGTATCTGCGCTGCTAAATCAAGAGAGTAACTATTACTGTAGAGTAGCTGTAACCGAGAGAAGGAAAAATATTTTTTATTTCCAATGCTAGCTTAAATAGATTGATAGCAATTGCCCAGGGTGGTGTTTTGAGAAATATTGTGAAGCCTCTGCAAGGCTCAGTGGAAAAGATTGCCATGATTGATTAGTATGTTTCAGATAAGCAAAACTATTATAGACATCTGAAATAGGTAGTTCAATCATTCTACTCTCTAGAGCTCTAAGCGTACAATGTGAACAGCCATGCACAAGATTTAGAATAATAAAAATATTTTAAACAAAATGTCATGTCGAGTACTTATAATATTTTTATGAAATTTATAGCAATTATAGATATCTTGAGAATGAAATATCTGGCATCTTGTGGACAATAAAAAGAAATACTGTCATATCAACAATAAAGTACTAATTACAGACATATTCATATGCATACATATATATGCATGTGCATACATGTATATTTTTTAAACCTGAACTTTGACTTGAAGATTAGAGAATTTTTGTATATATGAAATTAACAACCATCAATTGAACTGCATGATAAATTATTTAGGATCAATTGAAGCATTTCTAGTAACTATGTTTAATCAAACTTATCTAGAAAAGATGTCCCAGGACAACATTGGACTGGGAACAAAAGATTATGTTAAAAAAGAAAGTATTCCTCTTAGCTCTATCTCCTCCAACTTTTTGTACTTATCTCTATGATATGATATCTGTGATATGATATCTATGATATGATATCTGATGTATTTTCCTCAAAAGATTTTACAAAGAAATCCCTGACAATAATTTGCATTCACTTGCATCCCTTCCCCTACTACTGGGCAAAATTTGGTATCTCAGAAATGAGAGGAGCTACTTTCACATGGCCACTAACTTCATAGATGTTTAAGTAAAATACTTTAAATTATATTGAAAATCCCTTTCTCTTCTAACAGTGGGACTCTCAGATTGAACCTTGTGGACTCATCCTATGGAATGAATTATTTACCAGAATGTTTCTCTACCCATTTACCAAAAAGACCTCCACTGAGGCCAATCCATTTATTTTCCTGCCTGAATCATTTGGTGAATATAGCCTAGTATTAATCTAGATCTTCCAAAGAATCTTAAAAAAAAGTTATAAAATGTCCATTCTCACTAGTAACATGAACATAAGCATGGCCATCAAGTTCTATAAAACTGAACAGATCTTTAATTACATAGCAATCACTTAAATTACAACAAATTTACCCTAGTGATTTTATCTAAATTGGCATTTATCATAATTATAATTACTTCTTTTGTCAATCACATATTCTTACCAAGTAATATCCATGTTTTGCAGTGTCCTGTTCTATAATATATCACATATAACGTTAAACTTAGAAAAAGTTTGGAATGTTTCATATAAATATCCACCACAAAAGGGCTTCTAGGAATTAGCTGTAATTGTGTCCATTTTTTTACTTTTGCAGAAAAGATAGTAACGTCTTCCAAATTAAATGAGTTGTCCAAAGCCACAAGTTACTCAGTGGTAGGACCAGACTATAACTGTTTTTTTTAATTGCTAATTCAGTACCAAATATTTCCTTGATATTTTTCTATTTAAAATCAATTAATTACCATATAGGGTATTGTTAGTTTCGGAGGTAGAGCTTAGTGATTCATTAGTTGCATACAACATACAGTGCTCATTACATCAAATGCCCCCCTCCTTCATGCCCATCACCCAGTTCCTCCCCTGATATTTAGTTTAACAAAAGTTTTATATTTTATTCTAGATTTATAATTAAAATCATTGGTATTTTTTATAACGTCTTACCCCAAAATGCAGCTGTATGATAACAACACATTATGTCATAAGTGTGACTAAATTTTGACCTGACACAATAAGGATAGGTTAGCTCTACTTAACAATGTCTAGTACAAGGGTTGGAGGTCTTAAAGGGTGAGAGTAGAATATTTGAATGCTACTTCACTCACATGTCTGGCAATTGATTCTAGGAAGATTCAAAGAGCTGGAGCCTGGCACAGCCTCCCAGGCAGCTTTTTCCATTTTTCTGTGATCTCTCAAAATGTTTTCTCCAGCATAGTGTCTTCCATATATTCATATTTCTTATATGTTATCTCAGGGCACCTAAGTCTCAAGAGGGACAATCATGTGAAGCCACATCATATTTTTTGACCTATACTTAAATCTGAGTAAATCACTCAGATGTCTGACACATCTTACTGGTCAAGATCATTATATAAGTCTTCCAAAGTTGAAGGGGAGGGGACCTGAATCTTCTCTCCCTGTGGAAAAGAAGATGATGTGTGATGGAATATTTATTAGTATGTCTGTTTTTGAAAAATACAGTCTGAAATGGTCCTCTGTCTAGTCATAATAACTCAAAACCATCTTACATTGAAAATATAGTCATCCCTTTCACCAAAACTCCCAACTCTCACCTTTTTATGGCATTATCTAGGATGTCCAGGTACAAATGAGCATCCACAACTATAGCTCCTTGAATATAGTCCTTTTAAAAGTTAATCTGTCCCCACACATGCTACATATAATGATAAGACAGATAAAGAATAGCTACTATCCTTCTGTTCAAAAGCTGGGAAACTGAAGGCACTTAAGTGTCATGGGTCCTGCTTGGAATATTTTCCCAAATCTTCAAGCAGGGTTTGTCATACTTTTGATAAGATCTCTTTGAGTCTTGGCTCTCCTAATTTACATAAATACATAATACACAGTAATGGCATAATAAAGGAGTAAGACAGGCATAAAATATTGTTATGGAGTTGATATTTGTGTCCTACAAAAATCGTATGTTGAAACCCTCATATGTTGATCCCCCTCATGCGATGGTATTAGGAGGTGGTCCTTTAGGAGGTAATTAGGATTAGACAAGATCATGAGAATGCATTGAGCAAATGAGGCAGATGCTACTATTTTCAGATGAAGAAATAGAGTCACATGAAAGTTAAATAACTTGTCCAGGGTCTTGGCACTAGTGCTGGGATTCTGGTCTAGGCGGTATGGCTCCAAAGTCCCCGCTCAGTACCACTGTGCTATGTTGTCTTTCAAGGAGAAGGTAGGAGCGGGAAAGATGCACCAGGAAGTACTGAAGAGATGGAGACAACTGGAGCTAAGGAGGAGATGATTTTCAGCTACGTAGAGACCATGAATGACATGAGAGTCCTCAGAAACACCCTGCAGGCACAAGACCCTTACTTGGATATTAAGGAAGAAAACTTGACCTTATTTGATTACATCAGCCTGGCACAGGGCACACACTGAATAAATAATAATGCTGGACATCATTATTGTTTCTCCCAACCACTTCTGACTGCTCTCTAGCCTGCAATTGTACATCTTTTGCCAAAAGGTCAAAGTCCAACTTCTTATTTAGGCTTCAAGCTGGGATCAGCTTCTTTCCCCACGTTTCTCTCCAGACCCCTGGGAAGCCATCTGGCTCTGGGCTTTTGTTTGTTGGGAGATTTTTGATTACTGACTCAATTTCTTTGCTGATTATGAATCTGTTCAAATTTTCTACTTCTTTCTGTTTCAGTTTGGTAGTTTGTAAGTTTCTAGGAATTTGTCCATTTCTTGCAGTTTTCCCAGTTTGTTGGCATATAATTTTTCATAGTATTCTCTTATAATTATTTGTATTGTTGGTTGTGAGCTCTCTTCTTCCATTTGTGATTTTATCTATTTCGGTCCTTTCTCCTTCTCATTGATAAGTCTGGTGAGGGGTTATCGATTTTATTAATTCTTTTGAAGAACCAGCTCGTAGTTTCATTAGTCTGTTCTACTGACTACTGAGTGATGGTTATTAATGAGGGCATTTGTTATGATGAGCACTGGGTGTTTATGTAAGAGATGAATCGCTGAATCTACTCCAGAAGCCAATATTGCACTGTATGTTAACTACCTAAAATTTAAATAAAAAAAAAAATAAAGTAAAAAATAAAAATAAATAAATCATGACTGTGGTAAACCATCTTGGAAACAAAGAAAAATCATCAACCAAACAACTAATTTAAATCAATAAACATGTACAAAGTTGAATGGATACTTATGGATTAGTAATGGGGGATTAAAATGGACCTTGGATATGAGCATATAATTCTGATTTTTTTTATCACCATAGATAAAATTTCAACTATGTGTGCTTCTCCATGTTATTAAGGCAGTCTTTTAAATTATGTTATGGCAACTTAGCAAAAATAATTTAAATTGTTTATGGAGTCACCCAAACATTTTAGCTATTTCTAAAAAATCAACAGTTGTACACTGTCCATCTATTGCCTAAATTGAAATACACACACTCACACTAACAATTAAGGTTTTATGATACATGCAGTAGTATTACTATATATATATATATATATACATATATATATATATATATATCCTGCACATTATTTATGGAAAAAAGTAGAATGGTTCTTAAGCTCTCAAAAATATTTTTCACAATTACAGTGTATTTTATTTCTCAGACAGCATTTTAACTGTTAATTATTTTATAGAATAATTTTATATATAATTAGATTTATTTTTAATCTATGAAATTTTATAAAATTTTGTTTATAGCTGTTTGAAAGCAACTGCTTTTGGTGTATACTTTGCCATCATTCTGCCATGGTTTCTCTCTTAGTCTGTATACTTCTTAAGGGTGATAACTACATCGTGTTCATATTTCCTAGATCATTCTATATACCCACATATATTTATCAAATTAATGAATTTGTACTTATAGTGTATTGCTATGTTTTCCAATCTAAAAGTTAAAGAAAAAACTGGCTATAATTTGTTTGCTTTTTATTATTTATTTATTTATTTATTTATTTATTTATTTATTTTAAAGATTTTATTTATTTATTCATGAGAGACACACAAAGAGAGAGGCAGAGACACAGGTAGAGAGAGAGAGAGAAGCAGGGAGCCCGATGCAGGACTCAATACCGGGACTTCAGGATCACGCCCTGGGCCAAAGGCAAGTGCTAAACTGTGGGCCACTGAGGTGTCCCAATTGTTTGATTTTTTTAAAAAAGGATGGCAAACTTTTGAGGTCTCAATTATTTCCAGTAAATTTTAATGCAAAATATAAAAATATTTATATTCAAATCTTATTTCTTCCATTGTCACTTTTTATAATAAATTATCAAAGATGACATGAATAGAATGAATAAATCTGAAAAAGTAGTTACATTTCCACCTTCTTGGGTAACGGTTGAATCTTTGATTATGTTTCATCAGGAATGCTGCTTTTTAAAGCTTGTCTGTGAAGGTAAGAATTTGTTTAGTTTGCTCATCCACCAAAGCAGAAAATTAGATTATTCTAGAAGACTGATCAGCAGAGCAGAAAGTTAGCTACATTCTACAGGTGAGTGGAGGTGGCGCTGAGATGGAAAGTCATGCTGTGTCACATGTCAGTGAAATTACTTGAGAATTGAAAGCATAAAAATCATTCATCAATATCTTCATGAAATAAATTATATTTCATTGAAATAACCTGAAACAAATCCAGGAAAAATTAAATTTGCTTATAGAGGCAGGTAGAAAATAGAGCGAAACATTGGAAACTGAAAGGTGCTGGGAGAGATATGAATAACGCAAATGTGTATGAGGAACAGCATTTATATTACTATCTATTGCGTCTTACACATTATCACAAATGATCCCTTAAGACAACACATTCACTATCTTGCAGTTTCTGTGGGTGAAGAGTCTGGACATTATTTGGCTCAGTCTTTAGTGTTTCTAAGACCACAACCAAGATGTCACCTTCATCTGGGGGCTTGACTAGGAAAAGTTCTACTTCTAAGCTCACTTGAACTGTTGTGAGAATTATTTTCTTTACAACCTTAGGCATGAGGGCCCTGGCTTCTTGTGGTGATTAGCTGCAGACTGCCCTCTACAACTAGAAGCCACCCTCCACGAGTAGAGACCACCTGTGTTTTGTTTTGTTTTGTTTTTTCCCATGGAGCCTTCTCCTTAGGCACGCTCACAACAAAGCAGATTGCTTCCACAAAGCTGACAGAGGAGAGAGTCTATACAGTGAATCTGCTACCACTATTGGATTTTACGTGATATAACATAATTATGGGAGTGCCCTTTGATCATTTTTGCCATAGCCTCTAGGTTAGAAACAAACCACATTACTATTCAGTTTCAAGGGGGAGGATGTTACAAAACAATGTGAATATCAGAAGTTGGCATCAACTTGGGGCCTTTTCTAGACAGTATTTGTGGATCAAGAGCAACGAAAATTGCTGGCTCATATGGTTGTTCTATTTGTGATGTTTTGAGGAAATCTAAAAATATTTCTATAGTGTCTGAACCAATTTTCATTCCCACCAACAAGGTACAAGAGTTCCTTTAATTCTAGGTCTTCACTTGTTATCTCCTGTCTTTTTGATGATAGCCATTCGAATAGGTGTGAGAGGATATCTCATTGTGATTTTGGTTTGATTTTCCTGATAATTAGTGATGCTGAGGATCTTTTCATGCACCTGTTGATCATTTATATGTCTTCTTTGGAAAAAAAGTCTATTTACTCCCTCAATTTTTGAAATCTGTTTGGGTTTTTGTTTTTGAGCCGTATGAGTTCCTTATATATTTTGGATATTTTCCTTTATCCAATATATAGTTGGTAAATGTTTTCTCCCATCCTGCAGGTGACCTTTTCATTTTTTGACTGTTTTTGTTTTGTTTTGTTTTAAGATTTTATTTACTTATTCATAAGAGACACACAGAGAGAGCCAGAGACATAGATAGAGGGACAAGCAGGCTCCCTGCTGGAAGCCCAGTATGGGACTGGATCCCCAGGCCGAGGATCATACCCTGGCCCCTGAGTGGAAGGCAGATGCTTAACCGCTGAGCCACTCAGGCATCCCTGTTTTGTTTCTGTTTTGTTTTGCTATACAGAAGCATTTTAGAAAAGATAGTCTGGTCCTCATTTTCAAACAAATGTTTTCATCAAGGTCTCTTAAGTGCTAAACATTTGAGAGTCCTTGCTCTAACTCCTGAAAATACATATCAAATAGTTTGTATTAAAAGAATGCAACATTTAACCAAGGTAGTACAATTTCAGGGGCATAAAGGTAGTTCTAAATCAAGTTTTCCCTTTAGAATCAATATAGAATATCAAATGAAGCTGGATGTACTGAAGCTGTATATATGAGATTGACTGCAAATGAATGAATATATATTTGAATATAAATTCAGCTTTGGAATCTTCCAGAACAGTTAATTCCTTATTATCTATTATTCATAATAAAGTCCTTAATTTTAAAGAACTTGTTGATCAAATGCCAATGGTAAATGCCATTACTGAAGTGCTATATCACATTTCAGCACATGTTTGAATACCACGGAGGATTGAATATATATAACATGTCTTCACTTCCACCAAGCCCTTACACAGACTGCAGGGACCACTCCTATTGTAACTGATCATATAGAAACTTTCGTTCAGAAATGGAGGCACAAAGAGATGGAAAAATATTCCATGCTCATGGATTGGCAGAATTAATATTGTGAAAATGTCAGACACATAGGGCAGCCCCGGTGGCGCAGCGGTTTGGCGCCGCCTGCAGCCTGGGGTGTGATCCTGGAGACCTGGGACGGAGTCCCACATCGGGCTCCCTGCACGGAGCCTGCTTCTCCCTCTGCCTGTCTCTGTCTCTGTCTCTGTCTCTGTCTCTGCCTCTCTCTCTCTCTCACTCTCTCTCTCTCTCTGTGTCTATGAATAAATAAATAAAATCTTAAAAAAAAAAAAACAGACACATAGACCAATGGAACAGAATAGCGAATCCAGAAGTGGCCCTCAACTTTATGGTCAACTAATGTTCAACAAAGCAGGAAAGACTATCCACTGGAAAAAAGACAGTCTCTTCAATAAACGGTGCTGGGAATATTGGACATCCACATGTGAAGAATGAAACTGGACCACTCTCTACTCTCTTACACCATACACAAAGATAAACTCAAAATGAATGAAAGATCTAAATGTGAGACAAGATTCCATCAAAATCCTAGAGGAGAACACAGGCAACACCTTTTTTGAACTAGGCCACAGTAACTTCTTGCAAGATACACCCATGAAGGCAAGAGAAACAAAAGCAAAAATGAACTATTGGGACTTCATCAAGATAAGAAGCTTCTGCACAGCAAGGGAAACAGTCAACAAAACTAAAAGACAACCTACAGAATGGGAGAAGATATTTGCAAATGATGTATGAGATAAAAAACTAGTATCCAATACCTATAAAGAACTTATTAAACTCAACAAAAAAGAAACAAATAATCCAATCATGAAATGGGCAAAAGACATGAAGAGAAATCTCACAGAGGAAGACATAGACATGGCCAACAAGAAAATGAGAATATGCTCCGCATCACTTGCCATCAGGGAAATACAAATCAAAACCACAATGAGATCCCACCTCACCCCAGTGAGAATGGGGAAAATTAACAAGGCAGGAGACCACAAATGTTGGAGAGGATGTGGAGAAAGGGGAACCCTCTTGCACTGTTGGTGGGAACGTGAACTGGTGCAGCCACTCTGGAAAACTGTGTGGAGGTTCCTCAAAGAGTTGGAAATAGATCTTCCCTACGACCCAGCAATTGCACTGTTGGGGATTTACCCCAAAGATACAGATGCAGTGAAACGCCAGGACACCTGCACCCTGATGTTTATAGCAGCAATGTCCACAACAGCCACACTGTGGAAGGAGCCTCATTGTCCATCGAAAGATGAATGGATAAAGAAGATGTGGTCTGTGTATACAGTGGGATAGTCCTCAGCCATTAGAACCGACAAATACCCACCATTTTCTTCGATGTGGAGGGACCTGGAGGGTATTATGCTGAGTGAAATAAGTCAATTGGAGAAGGACAAACATTATATGGTCTCATTCATTTGGGGAATATAAAAAAAATAGTGAAAAGGAATAAAGGGGAAAGGAGAAAAATGAGTGGGAAATATCAGAGAGGGAGACAGAACATGAGAGACTCCTAACTCTGGGAAAAAGGGGTAGTGGAAAGGGAGGTGGGCGGAGGGTGGGGGTGACTGGGTGATGGACACTGAGGGGGACACTTGATGGGATGAGCACTGGGTTTTATGTTATATGTTGGCAAATTGAACTCCAATAAAAAAAATAAGAAAATAAAATAAAATTCACAAATACTCTAAAAAAAAGAAACTTTCTTTCAGATCATATTGTTTAGGTTCAGAGTTTTTATTTGCTTTCTCCTCTCATAGTTCCTATTTCTCTATAAAAAGTATTTTAAAAATTCTGTCAGCTAATTATAGCATCTCTGTTCCCAGGGAATTGGTTTCTGTTGACTAAATTTTCTCCTGACATCGGGTCACATGTTCATATTTCTTCATTTACAGAATAATTTTTGATTGTATCCTGGACATTGAAAATGTTATATGAAAGAGATTTTAGATTCTGAACATTTTTCATTTTATTATTATTTTAGAAAACTCTTGCCATTGTTGAATTCAAAATATTAACTCTCTCTCCTCAATAGCATCTCAAATCTCAGTTATATCTACTCAGCTGAAATGCTTGGATTTTGTCCTATGTTTTCATATTTAGGGAGTCATCCAGATATTTGGGTAGAGTTTACACACAAAAAGTAGACAACACAGGGGTCTTTCTCCTGTGCTTCTCTATTTCCATTGGCTCTGATTTTCCCAAACTCTGTCCACGCTTTCTTCAAGGCACAAAAACTGTGGATTTTGTTCCAGAGTTCTAGCTACACTGTAGTCAATGCCTTCCTTCAGGCGCTAAAACTCAATCTAACCCAAGACCATTTCCTTTTTAATGCTTACTACCCTCACCTGTATGATTTTCCATGCTTTGTTTGCCTCCAAGTAGGTTTTGTGTGTATGTGCATATATTTTGACCACAGTTTATAGCTATTGTCTAATTTCCAAATTAAAAAATAATAATAATATCTATAACTGCCAAATGAGAAGATCCCTTAATATTTTAATGACATCACTGACATTATGTAGTCTGCATTTGCAGCCAATATCATTCCTTTTAGCTTATATTCCTGATAGAATTTCTTTAATAGGAACAGACTTTACTTTTTCTCTTTTCTTAACAATAACAAATTATTTTTGATCCAGGGAAAACTAGAAATTATTGAACCTGAGGGCATAATTTCTTTAGAAATATAGACGCAGCAGTGTAGTGCAAAACAGAAATTAAACAATTTTCATATTTATCTGTATGATTTTAAATGGAGATCATTAAGACTTCTTGAATAAATAATTATTTGAATTTTGAATAAATAATACTGAGTTTTTTCAATGTGTATTAATCTTTTGGATAGCTAACAAGTGTTACTTTTATAGCAGTGACATGACCGTGATGCTCTGTCACATACAATTTTAGAATATTAATAATTTGGAAATACCAAGGAATAACTTTGATATATTTAGAATGATTTAAATTCTCCCTAAAAATTAATCTCAAAATAGGAATACATTACTTCTAATTCACATGGTATTGATTACTTGTTATTTCAATGATGCTTATAAAATCCTATTAAAGGCTATGGACTAATAAATCATTAATAAACATTTTTCTCCTTATTAGCAAATACATATTGGTGATCTTTTTGATAGGTACCCCTGTATGGAAAGCTTTCACAGATTATCAAGTTGACTGGAATGGACAGGTTTAAGATTCAAACATGCCGTTATGTACTTAGAGAAAAAAAAACAAAACAATAGAAGATTCCAGTATTATGTCTGCAGTGGGAGTTTCAGGTCTTCTGTGTTCTCTCCATGTTTATGGAAAGGCACTTGTTTTCTGTCAAAAGTAGATTCTGTCCTTCGTGCTCACACCACCATAGACTATATAGACCGAAGACAATTTAGTGATATTGTATTCACAAAAATTCTTAATCTGAGTGCTGATCGTGGAACCCACTGATCTCCATCACACTCATGCTTCTATAAGGGATTATACTGTTTTTAAAAAAAGGGATTATACTGTTTAACAAGAATTATGCTTAACTATATTCAGAATAATTGAAGATTCTTTTTAAATTTATTATTATGATGCCAAAGTATCACATTAGCAATTATCCAGTGATATGTACTTAAGTGTCAATAGAATATATTGAATATATATATATTCATAAATTCCAGTATATTCAATTTCAAATATATACACAGATGAATATACAGCATTGCAGCTCTCTAAATGTCTTCTATTAGTATCTTCATTTCAGGAAAATGAGATGGAACACTTGAGAATTTTATATTCATAATTTCAGAAACTAATTTGAGCAACAATGAAAATATTAAATATTTAAATGATTTCAGAAAGAAACAAGTTCATACATTTTTCTCATATTTTATTCAAGTTTTAACCAGAGAGTTTGTACATTTTATGAAATTATCAGTCAATGGGCATTAAATGTGAAACAAAATACAATTTAAGATGACAATTTTCTGAGATCTGTCCATCTTACTACCCAAAAGACAGATAATGTATTTAAAAATTATTGTTCCTCACAATACTTTTTATGGAATAAGTATGATTTTACTTTTAAACAAAAGAAGGGCTCAAGCTTTTACATCTGCCTCAACTTTGGCATGGAGTTTAATAAAGACAAATGATAATGTGAATAAGAAGACGCATTTCTTACTGCTTCACATTTCAAGCACCCTAAACCTTTTCCACTTATTTTGCTTTATTAATTTTAAAGAAGATGACACTTAAGTGCCCTATTCTTGCATTGATAGGTAATATTGAAGAAATATTCAAGCATTTGGGATTTGAGTGTGAAAAAATACTATTGATAAAAAGGGACAGATATTAAGAGCTAAATTGTTAATAAAAGTCCAGGACCATGGGCAGCCTGGGTGGCTCAGCAGTTTAGAGCAACCTTCAGTCCAGGGCGTGATCCTGGGGACCTGGGATCGAGTCCCACATTGGGCTCCCTGCGTGGAATCTGCTTCTCCCTCTGCCTGTGTTCTGCTCCCCTCTCATAAATAAATAAATAAAATCTTTTTAAAAATAAATAAATAAATAAATAAATAAATAAATAAATAAATAAGTAAAGTCCAGGACCAGATGGCTTTAGAGGTGAATTAAACTGAACATTTAAAGAAGAGTTAGTACCTATTCTTGTCAAATTATTCCAAAAGACTGAAAAGGAAGGAAAATGTCCACATTCATTCTATTCGGCCAGCATTACTCTGATACCAAAATGAGATATAAAGACACCACTGAAAAATGGAACTAGAGACCACTATCCCTGATGAACATAGATACAAAATTCTCAATGAAATACTAACAAACTGAATCCCACAATACATTAAAGGAAATCTTTCACCAGGTTCAAGTGGGATTTATTCCTGGGTTGCAAGCATGGTTCAATATTCACAAATCAATCAATATGATACACAGCATTAATAAAAGAAAGGATAAGAATCATATGATCCTCCCAATAGATGCAGAAAAAGCATTTGACAAAATGCAACATGCATTCATGATAAAAATCCTCAACAAAGTAGGTTTGCAGGGAGCATACATCAACATAATACATAATAATAAACATAATAAAGGCCATATATGAAAACGCCACAGCTGATACTAAGGTCAGGAACAACACAAGCATGTCCACACTCACTACATTTATTCAAATTTAATGCACAGTAGTGTAGACTCATAAGTTTATTAAGATACAGATCAGAGACCAGAATATCTCATGTAAGAAACATAATAAATATTTCCAGCAACCTAATGGTCACTCCTTTACCCATATTTAATGCAAAAAGATTTTAAAAGGAAAAAAATACTTTTAGAACAATAATTTTGGACCCAAATAAAGTGATTGATATTTTCTCTCTTTATCTCTGTATGTCTGTCTTTCCTTTTTCCTCTAATACATGCACACATGCACACACCACAAAAGTAGCATAACTCTACTATATAAACTATAATTCTTGCTTAAAATTAACATTTCAATAAAACAGTTAACCATGAATGTCAACACCTCGCCAAGATTTAACTGTGGTAATATTACCTTTTAATAATATTGAAAACTGGAAATAATCAAAGAATACAATATAGGATTAGTTGAATAAATTGTGCTGTTGACTAAACAAATATTACAAAAATACTGCATAAATGTATTTATAAGCACGCTCATATTAATAATATCATTTTAACAGAGAAATTCTACTATAAGAAGAAATGCAAAGTATGACCAATTTTGTACAAACATGCACACATATAGATATTCATGACAATTTTCACCTATATTGAGGATTTTTAAGACTGCAGTATGGTAACAAATTTTTTTATTACTGACTGTAACTTTTCCAATAGCAATGTAATCATTTCTAGTCAAATGTATGCAATATTATCTATTACAATATAGATATAGAATAATTAAATTCTTGAAAGAAATATGACTAAAACTATAGAATATCCCAGTTAGGAAATGAAAATACAATAACTTGAAGAAAATCCTGATACCAGCATTTGCTGTTTTATAACTTGTTAAAAATCAAAAGGAAGTGACATTTTTATCATGCTCTCACATAAAATGACAGTACTAAAATTCATCATCAGAAATGACTTTTGATTTGTCTATGTCCAATTATTTCTCAGATATATTTGTAGGTTTACTATACTTAAAAGTTTACATACTATTTTTTGTAGTATAAAGCTCATGAAAGCATTCTAATGTGCTTTTTGTTATATCCTATAAACATTCGGGGTTTTTTTTTTCTGTGTCTGTTAAATGTTCTAACTTAGCAAAGAAAATTATAAAATCCTGAGACTGAAGATAAAAACTAAATTTAAAAGCAGTAATATTAATTTGATATTTTATAACCTCCATATGAGTGAAACTGAGGAGGGCACTTGATGGGATGAGCACTGGGTGTTATACTATATGTTGGCAAATTGAACTTCAATAAAAAATAATAATTTGATATTTTAATACAAAATTTTTGTCAAGATTTACCACATCTTCAAACCAGCATTTGCCAGACGATTTGCTCACTGTTTTGTTGAAAGCTTGGTTTGTTAACAGATCTACTGGGCAGCCCCGGTGGCCCAGCAGTTTAGCACCGCCTTCGGCTCAGCGCGTGACCCTGGGTCCTGGGATGGAGTCCCACGTCGGGCTCCCTGCATGGAGCCTGCTTCTCCCTCTGCCTGGGTCTCTGCCTCTCTGCCTCTCTCTCTCTCTCTCTCTCTCTGTCTCTCATGAATAAATAAAATCTTAAAAAAAAAAACCAGAACTACTGAAATGTGCACATGCATAGGGAAATGTAGAAATGGTGTCTCATAATTTGTAAGACACCCAAACTATTCAAGGGGTAAACTATGTAGAGGAAAATACTTACATCAAGTTTCAAATATACTTCCTTTCCTTGACTCTAAACCATTTTTGTTAGTGAATCAGATAGGCCTGTGATCTATAAATATGTGATCTATAAATATGTGGAGGGGGTTAACTGCTTCTACTACTACCACCTTCTTTCTTTTAATCCATAATGATTTTATTTTTAATTTTGGTGAGAAACACATAACATAAAATATACCTTCTTGTCCATTATTAAGTGTACAGTTCAGTAGTGTCAAGCATATTCACAGTGTCATGCGACAGACTTTGAGATTTTTCACAAGTTTCTTGCAAACCTGAAACTGTACTCATTAAACAACTCCCCATGTCCGCCTTCCCCAGCTGTGAATAATGACCATTCTGTAAGCCTTTCTTATTTGTCTTGTGTCTGTGTGGTTTGATTTTCCTCTAAGCCATCTCAAAACCTGCTATCCAGGAACACACACAGTTTTTTCCTTTCCCATTCAGGCTGTCATTTCAGGACATTCATCCATACGCCATTGGTTGGGACCCTCTTTCCCACCTTTTGTAGAGGTAACTTCTTTTCCCCCCAGATTTATCAATAAGTAATTGGCATGCATTACTCTGCCAGATTCAGGCGTATAGCATCATGGTTTGGTTTGCATATATTGTAAAATAATTGCCATGATAAGTTTGGCTAGCATCTATCTCCTCAAAAAGATAGAAAAGAAAGAAAAAAGAAAAAAATATTTTTCTGATGATAACAACTCTCAGGATTTACTCTCTTACTAACATTCCCATATGGCCTACAGCACTTCACTATAGTCCTCTTATTTTACATTTTATCCCTAGCACTATTTGTCTTATAACTAGAAGTTTAGTGGTGTATATACATGTATACAGTGGAGTATTATTCAACCATCAAAAAGAATGAAATCTTGCCATTTACAACAACGTGGATGGAGCTAGAGTATATCATATTAAGTGAAAAAAGTCTTATTTCTTTTTCTCTGAGTTAGGTGAGGTTTGTTTGGTTCAGTTTTGGCTTTGTGGGCTACATGTGTGAGATGATATAGTATTTGTCTTTTTCTGTCAGACTTATTTCACAGAGCAGAACACCTTCAAACTTCATCCATGTTGTCACAATTTCCTTTTACACACACACACACGTATACACACACACACACACATATATATATGTATATATATATATATATATATCACAATTTCTTTATCCATTAATTCATCAATGGACACGGGTTATTTCCATTTCTCGGCTATTTTAATGCTACTATGAACATGGTGGTGGAGACATATTTCAAGTTAGTGATTTTCTTTCCTTTGGATAGATTTCCAGAGGTAGGATTACTGGATTATGTAGTAGTTCTATTTTTAATTTTTTGAGAATTCTCTATACTATTTTCTATGGTATCTATACTGGTTTACAATTCCACCAACAGTACACAGGGTTCTCTTTCTCCATGCCAACATTTGTTATCTCTTGTTGTTTTGATGATGGCCATTCTAACAGGCATGAGGGGATATTTCGTTGTGGTTTTAATTTGCACTTCCCTAATGACTAGTGTTGTGGAGCAGTTTTTCATATACCTATTGATCTTTTATATATCTTCTTTGGAGAAATGTCTATTTGGGATCTTTACCCATTGTTTAATTGGGTTATTTAGGTTTTTTTGCTATTGAGTGGTATGAGTTCTAAATATTTTGTATATTGGTGTATGAATTGCAAATATGTTTTCCCATTCCACGAGTTTCCCTTTTTACTTTGTTGTTTCTTTTGCTGTGCAAATGTTTTTATTTTGATGTGATCTCACTTCCTTACTTTTTATTTTGTTGCTTATGCTTTAAGTGTTATATCTGGAAATCATTACCAGGACCCAGGTCAACAAACTATTTCTGTGCTTTCTTCTAGGAGTTTCAAGTCTTACATTGAAATTGTTAACCTATTTTGAGTTAATTTTTGTGAATGGTGTAAAATATGGGTTCAATTTTCTTCTTTTATACGTGAATATCCAAATATTCCAGCACAATTTGTTGAAAATAATGTTTTTTTTTAATCCATATAGTTCTATTGGCTTTTTTGTCAAATATTAGTTGATTGTATATGTTTGAATTTATTTATTTCTGGGCTCTCAATTCTGTTCTTTTGTTCTATTTTTTCAATTTTTATACAAATATCATACATTTGGAAGATTATAGCTTTATAGGATAGCCTGAAATCAGGAAATATGATGCCTCCCGCTTTGTTCTTTCTCAAGATTTCTTCAGCTATTGGACATCTTTTCAGGTTCTATATAAACTTTAGAAGTGTTTTTTCTACTTCTGTAAAAACTGATATTGGAATCTTGATAGGCATGGCATTGAATCTATAGACAGCTTTTGCTAGTACTGACATTTTAACAATATTATTTTTTTAATCCACGAATACAAGATATTTTTCTATTTATTTGTGTCTTCTTTGATTTTCTCATCAATGTCTTATAGCTTTTCAGTGTAGCTAATTCTTATGTCCCTATTTGCCTATTTTCTTATTTTCAATGCTATCATAAATGGGATTTATTTCCTTATTTCTTTTTCAGAAAATTTGTTATTAATGTGTAGATGTGCTACTGATATTTATACATTAATTTTGTGTCCTGCAATTTTACTTAATTCACTGATTAGATATAAGTTTTTTTGGCTGAATCTTTATGATTTTCTGTATATGAAATCAGGTCATCTGCAAATGGAAACAGTTTTACTTCTTCCTTTCCAATTCTGATAACTTTTCTTTTTCTTGCCTCTTTGCTGTGGCTAAGGCTTGTCATACTGGCTTTTGTAGGGGAGGTAAGGTTGGACATCCTGTCTCCTTCCTGATCTGAGAGAAAAAGCTTTCCACTTTCCACCATTGAGCATGATGTCAGCTATGTGACATCATACATGGCCTTTGTGATGTAAAATATACCTTTTCTATGTCTAATTTGTTAAGAAGTTTTGTCATACATGGACCTCGAATTGTGTCAAATGCTTTTTCTTCATCTACTGATGATTTTTTTTCCTGTCATTCTACTATTGTGATGTATTACATCGACTTGCTGTGAGTCAGCCCTTTACCTGGCCATGGGCAAACCAGACTGGAGGGTGAACAAACCTCCTCATGTGACAATATGAATCAGGCATATCGGCACCCCATAGGGTTTCCTGGTTAGAAGGGACCCCCATCTTGATTTTACCAACAAGTGAAATGTTTGTTTGGTGTTGCTACTTGGGCTCATGCAGGTATAAATGTGGTTTGACAAGATCTATGTGTTGATTGTTTCAAGTTCTTCCCTTATAGTCAGATTCCTAGTAGTTCAGCTCTGAAGATTCTCCTGCAATCCCTGTGGTGTGAGATCAGAGTAGGGGCTCCTGCAAAGCAGTTCACAATGTGGTGAGGGGGTTGGTTGTACCTCCTGGATTCTTTGTTTCCACTAAAGAGCTGGAGGTTCAGGGGAGGCCTCTCTGCATACTGCTCTGCTGTTCTGGGATAAAGACAGTGCAGTCAATGTGTACCTGCCTCTGCCAGAGTTCTAATGTAGTTGTGGTATAGGGGGTTGCATCACCCTCACCACAAGTCCTAGGATTTTCTCAGTAGTGTCTTATTCTTGAATGGTTGTCACCATAATCTATGCCATAAATGCACATTTTTAGTTGTATAATATGCAATATGCAAAAAACCAAAAAGCTTTCAAAGAAAATACCTAGTACATTGTTTTTCTCCAGAGTAATTATTATTAGCACTACACCTGGTAGTTTATAGACACATACTCTTACTTATCGTTAAAGCCTTATTGATTTATATGATTTTTAACTCATTATTCTAGATTGTTTGTACTAAATTTTACTTTAAATTTACAGTGATTATTTATTTACCCAATTTCCCTTACACTCACTCCCTAACAAGAAATACTAAAAAAGTATATTGGTAAATATCTGTTAAAATTACATTCTACTTGTTGTGGGAGATCTTAAATGCCAGGACGCCTGGGTTGCTCAGTGGTTAAGCGTCTGCCTTAGGCTCAGGGCATGATCCTGGGGTCCTGATATCAAATCCCACATTGGGCTCCCTCCCTGCATGGAGTGTGCTTCTCCCTCTGCCTGTGTTTCTGCCTCTCTTTCTCTCTGTGTGTGTGTCTCTCATGAATAAATAAATAAAATCTTTATTAAAAAAACATAAATGCCAACTAATGTTTTATCTGCAATATTGTGTACAATGTACTGATTGATTTTATGTAGAATTAAATTCTTTAAACAATTTCGGATAAATATGATTTGCATATTTATAGCTTAAAGCAATACAATTTGAAAAAACAAATAAATATAATGTTTCCTGTTATGTTCCTTCCAGCATATAACTATATCATTATATAATATAAACACCAAGGTATTGGCAAAAGTTGATAAAAGTATGCAGGAAGTTTGGGGAGATTCCTTATTTATTTCTCAGGAAATCAATTGATGTATTTTTCAAAAATGCTAGAATATTTTAAGTTAGGATAGTCTGAACAATGATGTGACCTATTCCCAGTCTGCTGTTGACCTCTATAATCATGACATTCTTTCTTTCTCTTGGGATTTTTATAATTATTTCCTAGAGGAGTGAGGGTCCAACACCTTAGGCAAAAGTCATCTATAAGGATCTCACCCAAAGAAGCTGTATTTTCAGGGGAACAGTTGTCCCCATTACAGCACTGCTCTAGTATTCCCTCCAGGCATAATTAATTGGGTGAACTCTTAAAAAGTAGTATTCTGATAACTGATTTTTTTTAGGGTTGATAAAAAGTGAGAGTGAGGAATTTTTTACAACCAAGAACATATAATGAATAAAAAGATAATTTTTGCTTCAAGATATTCACTTATTTTTTCCATTTCTCTAACCCATTTACATTAATATGACCCATATGTATTTTTAATATTAAGTAGATATTAAAATTTAATATGTACCTTAGATAGTATTTATCAAAATGTAATTTACAGTTCTATTTCAAATAGATAATAATGAAGCTTTTATCTTGCAGACCATCTTTAAAACAGCTTCATTTTATGATTCTGAGGTAATTTGTTCTGCTTGTCAATGCTATCAGAGGATGTTGGTATCTATAATTCCTAAATGGCTTGTATAGCAACAGATTCAACTATTTGTAAATAATGGCTCTCAAAAAATGTACTCTTTTTGTGTACCATGAAATAAAATGCTTTTTAAGGTAGCATAAAAATGGGCAATGTTTTATCTGAAAAGTTCAGATTTTCAAATATATTTTTGGAACAAAGAGATAGATATTTACGACGTCCTAATAGAGATAGAATAATTAATATTTAATAATATTGGTACTTCCATTGTGCTGTAATGACAAATACTAATACAATGACAATGACCAGCTATCGTGAAGGTAAAGAAAATCCTTTAATTTCTCATTTATAATAAAATGTTTATCAGTTGTGAAATAGAGTCATCATAAGGCCAAAGTAAAATATCTTTTCTTCAAAAAAGTCCTCTTTGGGCTCAAAAAACCCAAAAACCCGATGAACAGAAAAATGAAAATAATACATAGTTAACATGTTTTTAATTAATTTAAAAAAAGAGATTACAGTTTTTCTTTCTGCTTGTTATTGCTGAGGCTAAATGATTTAGTCTCAATACAAAAATTTATTAAAATTAAAAATACATCCTATGGATAAACATAGAATTAATTTTTAATTGAATTTGGCTTTCCCATTTGAATTTTACATTATTTCCCATTTTTTTTCATGATTTTTTTTCATTCTCATTAATCACCTGGTAACTATTTTTTACTTGGATTTTGTATGTGCTTAAAAATTAATCTTTAGACCTGAGATGTGTGTTCCATTTTTTTACCCCTCTTTTCACCACATATAAACCTTCTCTATTTTTTCTGTTATCTATCTCTACAAATTGGAACTTTTTTTTTCTTCAGTTACCCTTATATATTTTAGAATACAGGCTAAGCTACTATACATAGAGCTCCTGGCTTAGATGAAACACAATTTTATTTCACTCTTACTAATATGTCATGAGGCAAGTGGTTCAGGCTCTCAGGGAAGCTCAACTATCCATGGTCATTCACACTGGGGCTGGAGGAATTCCTTTTGCATGAGGGAGCAAGAATTATCAGTATGTTGGCCATTCAATCCATAGGAAGAAAAGAGAGTGAGAGTCTAGGGCAAGCAATTTCCTTTCAAAACAAGAGATCAAGAAAGTTAAAGAACTCCCCCTCACTTTCTATGTATTAGATTGGAGACAAATGGCCATAAAAAGCTATGTACAAAAGAGAAAGAATAGTCCTCAGCTGCGTGACCATATCCTCAGACAATTCATTATCATCACACATGAAGGGAATAACACATTTTGGGTGGACATAGGAATGTGCTATAAAAAAAAAAAGGAATGTGCTATATAAAATTAAAAGATTTGAGTAATATAATATTGATTTTCTTTCTTATATAAGCATTTGAAAAGCAATTATAATTCTTTCTGTCTACAGGTTCAGTTGGACATTTTATTCATTTCTAATCCTCTAGACTTCCTTCATGACATCAAGGATATTGTAATAATTTTCTAACCTACATGACTCCTTAGGGCTGGGTAAGTTTTCTACAGAATAACTTTGGAATGTGTTGACTATATTTAAGAAATATTAAACAATGTTCAGCTTATTTTAATACTTAAAATGATTAAACTATTGGTGCCAGTCCAATCTTCCAGAACTTGACACCACCAAATTTTACAGTTTTTAAAAAAAATTTTTTTTAAATTTTTATTTATTTATGATAGTCACAGAGAGAGAGAGAGAGGCAGAGACATAGGCAGAGAGAGAAGCAGGCTCCATGCACCAGGAGCCCGACGTGGGATTCGATCCTGGGTCTCCAGGATCACGCCCTGGGCCAAAGGCAAGCGCTAAACCGCTGCGCCACCCAGGGATCCCAAAGTTTACAGTTTTATCTTTTATTGTTGCTTATACATTCCTTCAATCCAGAACTCTATATATCTTTATGGCTTTGCTTCTACTGTTCTCTTTGCTTAGAGTGTTTACTTCTACTTTTATTGGAAAATTTCCAAACCAATAAAGCCTGAAAGAAATGTTACTTTTTATTTGTCACCTTTTCTTTTGCCCTAAGAATTGATTTCTATGTTCTGTGACTCTATTGTATTTCTATTTTTCTTTTTATTTTACTCATTTGCCCTATCCTATGATAAAATAGGGGCTATAATGTAGCACAGTAACTTCTGGATAAGATGGAGTAATTTGCTGCAGACAAATACTCCTCTCATGAATAATAGAAAACCTAGAAAATTAAATAAAGACATCAGAAGTAATGAGGATGAGAGGAGTTAAGTTTCTGGAGGGTAGAATGGTATAGTGATGAGCAACAATCTGCAGACACATTTTTTTTCCTGAGGCTATTTGCGAATCCTGGTCATTGTCAAGAAGCTCAAAATATAATTTGCCTGGGCAGAGTAGGACTTTTGTAGGAGATCACAACATTGAGGGCTTTGTTCATCTTATGGGCTAAAGAGAAAAGTAAAAGGAATTTTAGAGGATTCCAATATGTAGTGTTATGTGCTCTCTTCAGATGTCTGCCAAATTTTGAAGTCTTATGACTGAAAGATATAAGTTTTTACTTTAAACTTCTAAAAGTAAAGTGGGGTTTTCTAAAGTTTGACTGTTGAGAAGACAAAGAGTTGAGTTCAGGGCTAGACAAAGAGATAAGACCTTCTGGAAGAAGTAAAGTTTCCCACTAGTATCTTTTAAGGCATCAACACTAGGAAGAAGGCCTCCTGGAGACACATTGAGGCTTATCAAACTACAATATGAAAATCAAATCAGCTAGATCGTGGAGCTGAATTTTCTCCAGTGTGTCTGTCTTGCAGAAAAAAGAGTAAACTGTCCTTGAAAGATAATAATATAGACTTTGGCCTCTGTAACAGATTGTATTTTGGTGTCACATCATCTTCAACAATATGTGCATATCCCTAGTTGTTAACAGGATTATTTGCTAAAAATTAACAGAACTCCCAAAGAATTTTCCAAAGTATTTCCCTTGGCTAATGAGATATTCATTTTCTGGGAAGTTACCTTCCCTTACCATGGGGTCAAAACATAGCCAATGATTGTATTTTACAAAGGTACAAAAGGCAGGCTTGTTTCCTCAAGTGGGTCCAATGGTCCTATGTAATATATACTTCTGCGACTTACCTCCATGGATTAAAATAAGATTGGACATCACTGGAAGCTACATATTTACTCAGCTATCTTTTTACCTATCTTGCCTACTGCTTTCATTATGGGATTTTCTTGACAGGCAATCTATTTCAAACTTTATTTCCAGAGAAATCACCCTAAGAGAGACCCTAAAATTATTTTTACCGTGTTCTGGGTTTTATTAAAAATAAATAAGGAGGGGCACCTAGGTAGCTCAGTGGCTGAGCATATGCCTTTGGCTCAGGTCATGGTCCTGGGGCCCAGGGATCGAGTCCCACATCAGGCTTCCTGCAGGTAGCTGCTTCTCCCTCCACCTATTTCTCTGCCTCCCTGTGTCTCTCAAGAACAAATAAATAAAATCTTTAAAAAATAAAAAATAAATAAAAATAACCAAGGAGCATCTGGGTGGCTCAGTTAGTTAAGCACTGGATTCATGATTTTGGCTCAGGTCATGATGTCATGAGTCCTGAGATCAAGTCTCACATTGGGCTCCATGCTCAGTGGGGAGTCTGCCTAAGTTTCTTTCTCTTCCTTTCCCTCTGCCCCTCCTCTTCTGTAAACAAACAAACAAATAAATCTTTAAAAAATCACCAAAAATGTGTGATACAAGCCAAAAAGCAAAAGAAAAGCAGACAATAAATGTAATCTAGGTTTTGAAATTAGTAGATAAGGAGTTTGAAATAAATATAATTATGTGTAAAAAAATTAAAATAAAAATTGGAAGCAATGAATAAATGTATGGAGAACTTTACTAAAGAATTATAATCTATTAAAATAAAATCAAAAGCAACTTCAAGAACTGTAATTGGTAGGTTTAAAGAGCAGAAAACAGAATTACTCAGCTGGAAGAGAGGTCAGGGCAAAATATGCAAAGTGAAGCACTTTGTTATAGGTTGAATTGTGACCCCCCCATCCCCAAAATGTGTGGCAGCTCTAATACCAAGTATCTCAGAATATTATCTTATTGGGAAACAGGATTATTGCCTATGTAATCAGTTTAAGACAAAGTCATACAGGAGGAAGGGGGGCCCTTCATCCAGTATGAATATTGTCTTTATAAGAAGAGGAGGGAAACCAGCCATGTGAAGGCACAGAGGTACAGAGAGAGTGCCATGTTTAGGTGGAAGCAGAGATTGGAGGGCACATCTACAAGCCAATGATTTGCCAGTTGTCCCAGGTGTAGGAAATAGGAATGGAACAGATTGTCCCTCAAAATTCGCAAAAGTAACAATCTTTGCTGACATCTTGACTTTGGACTTCTGGTTTTCAGAACATTGAGAGAATAATTTTCTGTTTTTTTAAGCTATCTACTTAGTGGTAATTGTTATAGCCACCCTAGGAAGCTAATACCCATGGAGATGTTTGTTCCCAAAAAGGGAAATAAATAAATACAAATGAAAGACATGGAAACCTGTAAAATCATCTAATACACACATAAAGGGAATTGTAGAGGTAGCAGAGAGAGGATTGGACATAAATCTTGCGGTGCAAGATTGCATTTCTGGAGGCTTTTCAGCTCTTATGTACACAATGACTAGATCCCGTAATAATCACTTTACATGCAAAAAAAAGCAAGAGAATATGACCAATAGTGAAGAGAAAAGGCAGTCAGCCATTGAAGATATTGACTATTATTAGATGTATGCTATTTTTTTAACCACTCTTCTACTCTTCTTTCTAGCTTTATTTTTATTCTAGTGTTTGTGACGCACACTAATTAATTACTTTGTCAATATTGTCAGGGAGAGACTTTATTAAAAACTTTATGTCCGGGGCACGTGGGTGGCTCAGTGGTTGTGCATCTGCCTTCAGCTCAGGGTGTGATTCCGGGGTCCTGTGATTGGGTCCCACATTGGGCTCCCCGCAGGGACCTGCTTCTCCCTCTGTCGGTGTCTTTCCCTCTCTCTCTGTGTCTCTCAAGAATAAATAAATAAAATCTTAAAAAAAAAAAAAAAGAAAATCTTTTGTCCAACATTTGGGGAGTTGTGAAGTTACATTTGTATCTGTCCATGCATCCCATGATCACTACTGAATGTCTGTGTAGACCATAAAGTTTAGTCGCTCTTTATACTCCCAAAGATTCCTAATGCCCCCCGGAGCACCCTCACTGTCCTGACTCTTAAATCTATTTAATATTTGCTTTTCTGTCTCACAGAAATTGGATGTTGTGTATAATATATTTTCATCACTGGTCAGATTTCTATAAATGGACAAAAAGCATTGAACCAATTCATTATTTTCAGTTGGAATTTAGATATCACATTTGGACTGGAAACTACCATTATTATAATCGTCCTTGAACACTTTAAGATTTGAGGTCCTTTGAATAGTGTTCCTTGGACTTCTTGGCTCCCCTTGGATTTAATGTTTTATATTCTTTCATGTCTTATCTTGGCTCCTCTGTTGCCTGTAGAATTGTGTTGCTACAATCTCACTTGCTTTGAATCTGGTCATACCCGAGAGTATGAAAAAAATAATTGATTTTTTTGCCTATTAAATTGAAAGGGATTAGAACACTTATGAATGCTTGATACTAATTGCTTCCAAAAAGGGATAGAACTAGACACAGATACTTATTATATCTAATAAAATTTAGCAGTTTACTTATATTTTGTAAAGAAAATACTGATAATTGGTGCCATAGTGTATCAATATTCTTTAAACTATGGGCAAACGAACTAGAAAATATATGGAATATTTTCTGCTTTTGGGGTATATATAATATATGTATATTACATAAAATTCAAATATTACTATGTCAAAAATAACAAAAATAAGTAATAAATTGAGAAATATATGCAGCAATTTCATACATTGAAAGCTCTGAATATATATATGTATGTAAATATATATTTATATAAATTTTTAAAATCACAATCCTATAAAAATGTTTAAAAGAGTATAAACAAACAAAAGGAAAAAGTTTCAACTGTTCTATTAAAATTAATTATAATTAAACATTTGATGTAAAAAATATATTTTCTTTCCAGTTTGAAATTATTTTATTTATATATGTTTAACATTAAAATTTTAAAAGAACTCTCACAAAGTGCCATTCCAGAAAAATAAACAAAACTTTAAGATAATCTTGTTTTTACTGAGTGATTCACATTTAAGAAATTATAAAATCCACGAGTTTATAGAAGCTTATATGTAAGTTTGTAAAATAGTAGTAAAATCCTCTTAAGCCAAACCATAGCATTTGTTTCTTGTCAGGAGCCCTATCCTATCAAAACAGTTAGTTTCAATTAAGTATTCACCAAGTAACAAGGTTATTTAACTTAATCCTTTTCCAGACTAAACTAGATCTTCTATGAGTATAGTTTAGTTTTGCCTTAACATATAGTTTTTATCTTGAACATCATATACATGAAGTTATAAAGCATGGACTCTTTTATGTCTGACATTCTATCAATATGCCCAATTTATTAATCCATTCTGTTCTACATGGATGTTTGGTCTTCTTCCAACTCAGATCTATTACAAATCATGTTGTGGAACATGTCAAATGTTTTTAATGAGTATGCACCTGCATTTCTATGAGGTATATATGAAGCTGCAGAAATGATGGAACCCTCTCTGTATCTACTTAATCTATTATCATTTATCTAACATCTATTTTTGTGTATCATTTTAAAATATTTTTTCTTTTTTTAAAAAAGAATTTTTAAAAAGATTTTCTTTATTTATTCATGAGAGACACAGAGAGAGGCAGAGGAAGAAGAGGGAGCCCAATGTGGAACTCAATCCCAGGGCCCTGGGGTCACACCCTGAGCCAAAGGCACATGCTCAACCACTGAGCCACCCAGGCATCCCTAAATAATTTTTTTCTAACTAGGTCATATCATTCATTATGAACTAATTTTTATCTATATTATTAGGTAAATGTCAAGGTTGGTGTTTTTTTTATATGCATATCTGCTACCCAGTATTATTTATTGACTCCCCACTCTTTCCTCACTAAATTGCATTGAGATAGTCATTGTAAATGAATTGATTGAAAAGATAAATGTTTCTGAATTATGTGTTCTTATCTGATCTATTTACCTATCAAGCACCAGTGCCATACTGTCTTAATTAGGGTATATTTAAAATTATATTTTATATCATAGAAAATTGTATATAAAGATAAATTTGGGGGAGGGGGCTTGTTCCTTTTTCCTCAGACTTGCTTGACTATTCTAGGTTCTTTGTATTTCCATATATGTTGTTAAATCAACTTGTCAGTTTTCACAAAATATCTTTGGGGTTGGATTTAATCTCGGGGGCGCCTGAGTGGCACAGTTGGTTAATCCATCAACTCCTGGTTTCCACTCAGGTTGTGGTCTCAGGGTCATGATCTCTGGGTTGTGATATTGAACCCCATGTTGAACTCTGCTCTCATAGTGGAATCTGCTTGAGAGTCTCTTTCCCTCTTTCCCTCTCCCTTGTGCTCTTTCTCTCTTTCTCTAATATAAGTAAATAAATCTTAAAAAAAAAAGAATTTTAATCCTGGCAATATTGAACTGAGTGTACCCTCACATCTACTAATATCTTTTCTGCTTTCTCTCAGTATTATATGTCATTTTTATCAGAGAGATGTTTTGTATCTTTTCATAGATTTATTCCTTATTTTTAGTCTTTTTGATGTTACTGAAAATTTTTTTCAAATTTAATTTTTCACCTGCTTGCTATTTGTATGTGAAAACATAATTTATTTCTCCATGTTGGACTCTATTTGGCTAATTTTTTAATTTTACATGTTTTCTAATAGTGTATTAATTCTATAAACCTGATCATGTCATCTAAAAATGAGGGTTTTTTTTTTCCTTTGTAGGACTTGTTAAGACATTTTTTGACTTATTACACTGCCAAAGTTATCCAATACACTACCGAGGTAAAACATTGATAAAAAATATCCTTGCTCCCAATCTTGGAGGGAAAGATAATAATATTTTATTAATAAGTGTTACCTATTAGTTTTTTGAGGATTTTTTTTTAGATTAAAGATATTCCTTCCTATTCTTGGTGTGTTGATAGCTATTCTTTTTGCATGAACATGCATTCATTTTTTCAAATGATTTTATAATATATTGAGATTATTACATTGTTTTTTTTAATTTTATGTTGTTAATGTGATGAATTTCATTGCTTAGTTTTCAAATTTTTGAACCACCCCTACATTTCTGTAATAGATGTTAATTAGTCTTGATGTATTATTTTCTTTAAAATTTTCTGTAATTTGTTAATATTTTATTTATAATTTTTGTGTCTGAATTCATTAAACAAATCAGTGTAGAAATTTCTTTTTCTTCAAATGTATTGGCAAGGTTTTACTGTCAGACTCATGCTTCTCCACGTACAATGAGTTGGGACTGGTCTCTTCATATTTTCTGGAAGAATTGCTGCAATTAGCTCATGTCTTCTTTAAATGTCTGGAAGAATGCACTTGTAAATCTGTCTGGCCCAGTATATTTTTGTTTGTGAGGTGTTTTTTCTTTTTATAAGTTCTTTTTTTAAAATTTTTATTTATTTATGATAGTCACAGAGAGAGAGAGAGAGAGAGAGAGAGGCAGAGACACAGGCAGAGGGAGAAGCAGGCTCCATGCACCGGGAGCCCGATGTGGGACTCGATCCCAGGTCTCCAGGATCGCGCCCTGGGCCAAAGGCAGGCACTAAACCGCTGCGCCACCCAGGGATCCCTGTTTTTTCTTTTTAATACTTAGCAAGGATTTCTTTTCCTTTTTTTTTTTTTAAATTTTTCATAAGAGACACACAGAGAGAGAGGCAGAGACACAGGCAGAGGGAGAACCAGGCTCCATGCAGGGAGCCTGATGTGGGACTTGATCCTGGGACTCCAGGGTCAGCCCTGAGCCAAAGGCAAATGCTCAACCACTGAGCCACCCAGAGATCCCTTGTATTAATATTTGTATGCTGTATTTTTGAAGTTATTTTCCATTTCATATATTTTAAAGGTGTTTTGACAAATTTCTTTATAATAAACTAATTTCTTATATACTGTTGGGAAAATATGGGTTTATATTTATTAATTTCTGCTTTTATTTTTATTGTTTTCCTCCTCTATCTTCATTATAATTTATCCTTCTACTTTTCTTTCTATAGTTTTTAAGTGGGAAGCTAGAATAATTGATTTTCAGCATTCTTCTTTTCTAATATATATCTAGATTTAATATGTATTTAATTTCCTCTCAAGATGCTTTAGCCACATTCTATAATTTTCAGTAACTCTATTTTCTTTTTTGTTTTTTAAAAATATTTTATTTATTTATTCATGAGAGACACACAGAGAGAGAGGCAGAGATAGGCAGAGGGAGAAGCAGGAACCTTGTACGGAGCCTGACGTGGGACTCCATCCCAGGTCTCCAGGATCACACCCTGGGCTGAAAGTGGCACTAAACTGCTGAGCCACCCGGGCTGCCCAGTAACTCTATTTTCATTATCACTTAGATAATAATATTGTATGTTACATTATAATCTCCTTTTTTGAGATTTTTAAGAGTGCTGAATACTTCTCAAGGCTTTGGGGATTTCCTAGTTATTATTGCAGAGCTAGTTATCTTTATATTATTGTGCTCTAACAATGTCATGGCTATTAGACAACAGACACATGTAATTTCAATCTTTGAGACATTTTTAGAGTTATGCTATGGTTCAAAAGGTGTTCTACGTTCAAGTATGAA
This sequence comes from Vulpes lagopus, assembly GCF_018345385.1. NCBI lineage: Eukaryota > Metazoa > Chordata > Mammalia > Carnivora > Canidae > Vulpes > Vulpes lagopus. The sequence goes on from NC_054824.1 coordinate 101,251,949, forward strand.
TGTATGTTTGATTTATCAACTTTTGTTTTATTAAATTTGAAACTGTATATGTCTATAAAACTTTGAGATTTAGATCTTTGTTTTGATTGTTTCACTATTCCTTAATGTCTTTTATTCTTTATAATACTCTTTAATTCTTTTAATCAATGTTGTCAAGGAATAGCTTTTCCTACTTTTATTTCCACCATTTCTGTGTCCTTTTTAATTAATTAATTGATTATAAAAGATTTTATTTATTTATCTATGAGAGACACAGAGAGAGGCAGAGACATGGGCAGAGGGAGAATCAACCATTAAGCCACTCAGGTGCCCCTTTGTGCCCTTAATTTAAAATGTGCATCCTGTGTACATTATGCAGATTGAACTGTAATTTCAATCTACTCTGAAAAATCACAGAAAGCAGTAGAAGTAACGTGTTAGGGGATATTTTTATCTAAAATAATGTAAGATAAGACTGCCTAGGTGGCTCAGTCAGTTAAGTGTCTGCCTTCAGCTGAGGGCATGATCCTAGGGACCTGAGAACAAGCCCTGCTTCAGGCTTTCTGCTCAGTGGGAGTCTGCTTCTATCTCTTTCTTTGTCTCTCCCCCGTGCTTGTGCTCTCTCTTTCTCAAATAGATAAATGAAATTTAAAAATAAATAAATAAAAATAGTGTACAAAAACTCGGATTTCCATTTCATGTCATTGGTTTTATCTTTATTTTAATAGTTCAGGACTCAACAAAAAACTTATTTATAGAATTTGGATTTATGTGAAGTTAAAAGACATGATAAGAATTATTTCTAAGTAGGGGACCTGGGTCGGACAGTCAGTCACCCCATGCTTGGTTTTAGCTCAGGTTGTGGTCTCAGAATCATGAGATCAAGCCCACGTTCAGCCCTCTGTCTGGCTCCACACTCAGTGCTGAGTCTGTTTAAGTTTCTCTCCGTCTCCCTTCACCCATCGTCACCACTCTTTCTCTCTCTTTCACTTACATAAGTAAGTAAATCTTTTTAAAAAGGGTGATTCTATGTTTTAATAATATATTTTCTTTCATATGCAAAATTATCATTTTTTATATTTACATATGCATTATATAGCTTCTGCTCTGTAAAGCCTTTTGCTTCTTCTAAGGAAAACCAAGCTATGACTATCAACACCTCCATTTCACTTCCTATTTAAAGAAATATATTATGTTATGACTAAACTTATTTATACAAAGATATATAATAGGTTATTGTCATCTACAATTTTCTATTATGAATGCTTGTTAAATAAAGAGGGCATTTTTTCAAATTATATGAAAAGTGTCTACATAGCTATTAACTAAATATCTGCCAAATATTCTGTTACAAAAACACTATTGTACATGCTGGCTAAGATTTTGTGTATTTCCAAGTAACTTATGTAAAAGGTTCAATAGCAGATTTATTTAGTCACAGAAAAAAGTAATTCTTATGTTTACCTATTTAATTTATGATTGTATTAGATTAGTACACTATTTATAAATATTTAATTCAAGAAGGTAGCATTTTCTGACATCCTTCACATTGTGCCTTCATTTAATTTAGTAAAGTAGTTCATCAAATAGAAATTTGTGCTCCGTTTATACAAAGTAATATGTATTTCATGAAGTTAAGATATATTTAAACATGATCTATGAGACAAGTTTAATTTGTCATATAAATACCTTCCAATAAATATCATTTCCCTTTAGTAAAATATTCAGGTTTAACTAAGTGAATTAATAGCCATTTAAAGGATTTAACTTAAACTCTTCTTTTATTTATTAATGTGATAATAAAATGCTTATTTGTTGGTTTTATTTAATTAAAATATGCTTTTATTTAATTTGTTAAAGCTTTGTTCACATTTGTTGAATTAATTCCAGAAGACAAATATAGAATGTAATATTTAACAAATTGTGGTATTTCTGAAAATTGGAACTTTCTTTGTCTTTTTCTGTCTCCAGATTGTGAGTTAGGGATAAATGGGGCTAGGCAGAGATAGGTATGATATGGGAGAGCTAAGTTCTTGTCTCACAAGAGTCAAAGAATGAATCTAGTGGACATAGAGTGAGTAAAGCAATAGATGTTAAGTAAAGATACAGAGAAAGCTTTCAGAAGTGAAAAGGGTCCCTACAGGGTTGCCACTGAGGGCTCATAGGATTGGTATTTTACTGAAAGCTGGCTCTCTACCCAACCCTGTCTGGGCATGACCCCCTACCTCAGGTAGGGGGCCACAGAATCAAGATCACAAAAATCCCCAAAATGCTGAGGTGTAAGGAAACCAGAAATAAGGAAACAATCCAGACCACCCTGCCCCAGGTGTAGGCAGGGAGAGTTTCTTTTTTATGACAGTCATCTGTGACCCACAAAGAATAACCAGACCCCAAAGAAGAATTAAGCCATTAAAGATGTTATCACTAATCCTTACTCTATGGTGATATCGATAGAGACATTAAAAGGATTTAGGTTCCCTGGTTGGCTTTCAATAAAAGACCAACCATCAACCCCCTAGTGGCAACCCTCTTGGGACTCTTCTCACTCCTGAGGATTTTCTCTGTATCTTTACTTAATAAACTTCTATCCCTTTACTCACTCTCCTTTGTCCATGAGGTTCATTCTTCGACTGTGTGAGACCAGAGCCAAGCTCTCCCGTACCAATTGTACATGCTTATTTCCATTTAAGTAACTGAATGTCAAAGTGAAAATCTTCCTAAGTTCTCAAATAGTAAAATCCTGCAGGTAGGTTTGAGTCTTATTCTAATTAAATTTAAAACTCGTTCTCTCAGTTGATAATTCTCGTGACAAACAGGTAGATAATAGCTTCGTGCATTAACATTACTGAAACTATAACACTTTATACACAGACATATATAAAGACATATATATTTTGTTTTCTACCCAAATGGCTTTAAAAAGGGCTATAAAGAAATATATTTAAATTGGATAACAAGTATTTTTATTAAAGAAAAAAATTCAAGAAAAGAATACCCTAGGAACATGTATCAGTGGTATCATTTTTTTGAAAGCTGTTTTTCCCTAATACATCTTCACCTCATCTGTTGGAATCTTATCTGCTGAAACCACCTCTCCTTATTAGGATCAAGCCTGAAATATCTCCAAGTATTGTTTATGTTTGAAGAGACTTTGGTTTTTAAAAAGGAAAACCTTCAGACCTGGAGAGTGTATTCAAGAAGCTCAGGCATAGCACACCATCTGAGTATGTTTGGGAGGAGAGGAGTAGTTTTTTGAGAAAGGGTAATGTCTTTGAGATAAAGATGGACTCACCCAGCACAGAGTTTGAGGTGGGGGTGGAGGAAGTAAGACCCTGAATAGGAATTATCTCAAGGTTCTGTTTGCTAGTGAAGTGATCAAGCTTGAAGTCCAGAGGATAGAGCTTTTTTATGCCCTTTTGTTATGTCCTCTACTGCATCAGCCATCTGATCTTGCTGAAAGTAGGATCTTACGAACTTAAATGTCCTCATCTATGAAAAAGGAGTTTTAAATGCCTGATCTTCCTCTTTTAGAGTTGCTGTGAACATAAAAGGGAAATATGCGTGAATTACTAGTCCTACAGAAAGTTCAGACGTTTCTGCTGTTGTCTATCATGACCACGAAGTTTTCTTTCTGGTCCTGTTAAATACTTGCATCTTTTAATTGTTGTTTCCATGATAATCACTGAAGTTTGAAAATAGAGTTAATTGTATATATGAAGTAAAACTAAAGCAATCTTGTTTCTGAAAATAATATAATAATATATGAGAATGATGTGTGTGTGTGTGAAGAGGGTGGATGAGAAAAATATTGTGAAGTAGCTTTATTTCAATAAATCAAATACTTATTGTCAAAAATATATTAGGGAGCCTTCATGATATTAGGAATGTTTTGGTGAGGGTATGGGTTGAATAGTAGCTTCCAAAATTATGTTTAAATCCTAATCCCTGGGACCTGAGAAAGTGACTTTATTCTGAAAAATAAGGGATATTTGCAGATATAGTAAATCAAGGATCTCAAGATAAGATTATGCTACATTTAGCATAAACCCTAAAGCCAAAGATAGATGTCATTATAAGAAAAGGTGGAGAGAAACGAGATACAGAGAAGGCCTTGTGAAGAAGGAGGCGGAGATCAGAGTTCTGTTGCCACAAGCCAAGGAATGCCTGAAATACTAGAAGCTGGAAGAGACAAGGAAGATTCTTCCCCTGAGCCCTATGGAGTGTGGCCCTGCCTGATTTTAGACTTCAAGAACTTTAAAGTAAAAAATTTCTGTTGTTCTTAGCCACTCTGTGGGAATTTGTTAACAGTAGTTCCACAAAAACTAATATAGTGTCTAAATAATAGCGCACATAAATCAGTGACAAACTGAATTAATGGTGGGTTGAGTCACCTAGAGTTATACTACTCTTGGATCAAATGACTTTTTGAAGTTTTTGGATCAAATGATTGCTAAAGTTTCTTTACCCTCAAGCGGGCATTCAAAACATATGTGTAACAGATTGTTAAATGAAGGCTTGAAAACTAATGCCAAAAAAAGCTTTGAACAATTAAAACATTATTGAAGAGATAAGAGCAAGAATTCATCAAATATATATTTTAACTTAAAAAGCCTGGGCTATTCTTATACCACTCAAATAATCACTTCACAGTTGTATTTTAAATGTATTCATTCACATGGACTACACTCATTGACCTTGGCTAAATTGTAAACAAAATTGAGACTGAAATGGGAAACAGCGAATTCCTCTCCAGCTGTGAGAGATTAATACAAGAGTGACTTATACAGGAGAAAAAGATCATCACATCCTGAAATAAAAAAAGGACAGTCATCCAGATTGAGCCAGGAGAGAAGGGATTCTTTAGACAAACTGATAATTTCATAGCAGTGGGGAATCTCAAATGAGTATCATTGAATATTTCATATAAGTTATTCATTCTTATAAGTAAATTAAGAATAAACTATAAAATACCTATTAATAGTGAAGAATACACCTGACATATTACTAGTCTTTTTGGAATTCCTAATTATAGTTTTTTTTTAATGTTGTTTTAGTTCACTCTTTAGAATATATGAACACTTACTGAAAATTTCCCTTAAGGATTTAGTACCTAAATGCTAATTTTAAGCAACTCTACTTAGAATAATGTTTCTTAATGTATGCAAGGGGGAAAACAGGCAAAACCCAAAACAAAGAAAAACAACTGTCTAAACAGGCATATATGTTTAAAATGGAAAAAAAAAAAGGAAATTTCTGAGTCCCAATACAGGTCAGGTGAATCATTGAATTTTTTAAAACTGTTGCTACTTGAGGAAGGTTTATGGTCTCACTGTGTTGCAGGTTACAATGATTACATTCCAAGTACTTCTAGAAACACAGGGGCGCTCAGGGAGGAATCAGAAGGAACTGACATCAAACCTGCCATTTAAGGGTAAGTAGGAGTGCGTAAGGTGAACAACTCTCTGTGTAGTTCATATGAAGAACAAAAAGTTTTAATCAATGAGTTGGCAATACAATAATGAGGATTTTTATTTGGTTGGGTCTGAATTTGATCTTGTAGAAAAATAAACTTGGACTCAGATTGTGACAGAACTGATTTGCCAATTTAAGGAATCTGGAATTTATCCCCAAGAAAGTGAAGTCTTAAATATGTAGCATTACTGAGTTGGTTTTCCTGTAATGTTATATGTACATAATGTATGTGTCATGAAGGCAAACCTGTTAGACTTGGCTGTTTTCAGGTGTAGGTTGTACAGAGTTTACCTTTGGAATGTTGACTGGGTTGAAGTAAATGGAATGAAAGATCTGAGAACCATGTAAATGAGGCTCCTTAAAAGAATTCATGTATTTAGAATATAGATGTTCTTAATGACGAAGTTTTGGAATATAGTTGAGGCCTGGAGTTGACAACCAAGAAAGAATTCTTGAAATGTCTTGGTGCAAAATGGTGGTTTTATTAAAGCACAGGGACAGGACCCATGGGCAGGAAGAGCTGCTTCCCCGGGGAACTGAGGGATGGCTGATTATATACTTGTAGAGTTGCGGGAGGTAGGGAAAAGGGAAATTTCAAAAGGATTTTTGCCTGTTAAAGAGGACCTGCAAGATACTGGAGGCCTTGCCATTGTCAAGTTAAAGATTGTTTTTCTCACTAGCAAGGGATTAACATTAAGAAAATTGGAAGCTTCCTGAAGAATGGCACATGGATCCCACCCTGGGTGGGGGTCCTTTGCGGGATATCCTCTGTGCCTTGTCCTTAGCTAGCTGGCTCCCTCTTCATTATCAAGTCTCTCCTACAGTGAAATAAATGGAATTAAAATGTGTGATGAGATTGAACAATAAACATCAAATAAATCCCAAACACTTCACGTTGGACTTCTTGATTCTGAGGTGTTCTGTGCACTCAGTGGTGGTTTCCGATCCAAAAGGGGAATCTTTTCCATGTCTGTCCCTTAAAGAAAGCAGGTGACAGGAGCTCAGTTGTGGCCTTTGAACCCATTACTGTGGGGCAGCCTGTGACTGTGATGTACATCCTTAGTTTAATACTATGGCTATATTATGTCTTTTCCTGCAATAAATGTCAGATTTTTGAGCATTGCCACTTTGGATCCTCTATGCCTTCTTTAACTGTTAACTCTGTCTGACATAGTTAAAGCAAATATGATTTAAAAAAATTTTTTTTCACTCAAAATTTGATTATTTCTATATGTATGAGTCTTAGTTTAGACTTCAGAATGTGAAGCCTAATTTACAAAGTTACATTTATCAAAAGAAAAAAATTACAATATTAAAATTAAAATACTTAATTTATAATATTTACAATATTTCATTTAGCAAAAGTAAAAAGGCATGTGTTTTCTTTGGAAATTTAATAGTAATTTGACCATGGAGTTCAAGTTGCATAATATGATGAAAACTTGAAGGTTAAGAATTTAGTCTTATGAATGGCACATTTATTTACTTATACAAATATGTCTTTCCAGAGCTTTCTTATGAACATTGCCTGCTAACAATAACAGGAAAAAAGACTTGCTATCATGTTTATATCAAGTCAGCAATCAAACTTTCATTAATGGTGGAGAGAGTAATTACATAATGCAAAGCAAAAATGCTCTTCGGGAAAATCTTTAGGATCATTTTAAAACAGATTAACATACTCATGTTGCTAATTGAGATATTGTTGTGATGGGTATATTTGATTTAAATGTATATTTGAATTAAATGTCCATCCATCTCCATCTAAAAAAAAGTACATCTCAGTCTAGATAGTTTGAGGGACATTTAATGAAAGGTATAAAATCAATGTCAGAAATAATGACAAAGATATCAAGCTGGCTTTGAGTTCAGTTAATCTCTTCACATGATGGTTATAAGTAAAGGAATTATTTGATTTGAATTTGAGCTTTATAAACCTATTGGGGATGCATATCACATTTCTTATCTTTTATATTCTGAGTTGCATATTGAGGAAAATAAGGTACATAAAATATATAGAGAAAAACGTATCTTATACTGCAGTAATTAGCAGTGGAGCACCTCACAGAATTCCCCAGGTATTAATAGAAGCTGATCAATGAGAACTAAATCCTTTCAAGGACAAAATTTTACTATTGTATATGGTACTATTGATACTTCAAAAGCTTAGAGAACTTATTTTTCACTCAAGTTAAGACTTACAATTCAGAAATTAAGAGTATCATATTCTGGGGTTCTAGAGAGCTCTCCTTCGGCCAATGGACAGGGAAAGAAAATGTGCAGAAACCACTTTTTCATAGATGTTGCATATAAATTCTGCTTACATACCAATTGCAAGAACTTGTAACATGGACTCCAATAAGCTGCAAAGGAAGTTGAAATGTAAATCTCTAGTCAGGCCAGGCATTCTGTTCTCATTACATTCTTAAATGGGACCCTGTATCTTTGATGGAGAGTTGGTCATCTCTTGGTGTCCGTCTTAGCCACGATGGGACAGTATAAGGCCACCTAGAAATGCTGGCTATCATTATTCTATAGCGTTTTGCAAAACATATTCCAAGGATGCTGTCTTATGAAATCATGAATAAAAGATAATTTCAAAAATATTTATAAAATAATCTATGTAATACCATTTGCATAAAGTTTTACTATTTATATTGACATATATACATTCTGAAAAGCCTGATAGTGAAAATACTTTCTGACTTTAATCCAGTCAGAGTTTTCTTTTCTTTCTTTCTTTTTTTTTTTTTTAAGATTTTATTTATTTTTATTCATGAGAGACACAGAGAAAGAGGCAGAGGAAGAAGTAGGCTCCCCGCAAGAAGCCCGATGTGGGACTTGATCCCGGATCCCATCAGATTTTTCTAAACATACTTTATAAGTTCTAAAAATTCCTACAAAGAAAAACCCATTCAATGTTAAATTGTAGTTCCTAATCATGTTTCCATGTTTGGTGATGTATAATCTATATACAACAAAATTGCAAATAGTTCATTGGTTTGTTTTGATAAATTTAGACATAGGTAATGTACCTATGAAACCATAACCACAATCAAGATAGTGTACATATCTCCTCTCCCTGCAAAAGTTTCTTCAGCCTCTTTGTAACACCCACCTCCCTGAACAACCACTGATTGAATTTCTGGCAATATAGAGGAGTCTGCATTTTCAAGGGCTCAGTACACACATGGAATCATATAATAAGTAAACTTTTTGATCTGTCTAGTTTTATGCATCATATTTTGAGGCACATCCATGTTGTGACATATTACTAGGAATCTTTCCTTTTTTCTTTCTTTTTTTTTTTTTTGATGACGTGTATGTTTTTCCAAAAAATAAAAAAAGTATTTTTGTGGGGTTGTTTGCTTTTTTGTTAATACAGTTGGATAGTTCTTTATATATTCTGGATATAAATCCTTTATCAGATGTATGATTTGCAAATATCTACTCCCAGTCTGTGGTTTGCCCTTCCATACTCTTAGCAGTGTCGTTCCCTTTGTTTAGTGATGTGTTTCTATGATAGCAAGCACTGAGACTCAGCCTAAGTGTTCTAATTGTCATGTATCACGGGGCCGAGAATTCCTAAAACACATACAAGGAAATTAAGCTAATAAATATGATTAGAATTCACTGCTTTCGACTCATTATTCATAATAGGCTACATGTTGTAATGTATAACACAGTTAAGCCAACAACTGGCTTGTTGGGTAATGTGTTCTTTTTTAAGAATAAATCATTACATACAGACCATTTCTAAAGATGGTGTAGAGGGATTATTACTCTTTTAAAGGCTCTTTATTTCATCAAATAGTCATTTAAACATGTTTCTATGCACTTTATTATATATAAGGGTATGAAAAATTATTCAAATTAAGTTGAAGTAATAACCATTGAAAATCTGAACTGGTAACGTCCTTGGGCTTGGAGGGAAAAAAGGAAAATGATTCATTGCATGCTTGTATCTGCCAGTGTTGTTACAATAAATTTTAAAAGCTATCTTTCAATGCTTAATTATAAAACTTGCAAAGAAAAAAACATGTGAAAAAACAGTTTACAAGAGTGCTTCAATTTTGACTTTCTACTTCAAGATATTTCCTGGCTTCTCTTTCTAAATTCATGCTTAATCACAGGAAAATCCTTATAAAAGAACAATTTTTTCCTTTTAAAGTTAGTGTCTTTATTTCTAAGAACCAAAGTACTATTGTAGACATACTTTTTTCTCCCCAAATCTTCTATTTATTTCTTTTGTAACATGTTATTTTAAAACCCTTATTTCTCCTGGAAAAGAATATTTAAGTAATGTTCATGGACATAGCTTAAAATGAGTTAATATTTCCTATATGAAGTGTGAATATTTGCCCTTTTGTAATTATGTTTTATTTTCACACCCAACTCTCCTGCCCAAAAGTTTCTTTAGGTTGTCTGTGAAGGAAAAGACAGCAAATCTGAATTCAAATATCTATCTCACATTCAAGGAATCTCAGATAAAAATTTTAGTCTTCTGTTTTCTAAACATTTACCAGGCTGGGCTAATTTTGAGCTTAAGGTTTGTTGAATAAGACTTGTAAATGGGGCAGTGGCCTGAAGAAATAGGTAAATGTTTTGTATTTAAAATCATCAGATCTTGGGATGCCTGGGTGGCTTACTGGTTGAGCTTCTGCCTTCATCTCAGGTCATGATCCCAGAGTCCTGGGATCGAGTCCTGCTTTGGGCTCCCTGCAGGGAGCGTGCTTCTCCCCTGCCTATGTTTCTTCCTCTCTGTCTCTCACGAATAAATAAATAAAATCTTAAAAAATAAAATAAAATAAAATCATCAGATCAGAGAGAGTCTTCTATCACTAAGCATATTTGTGAGATATGCAACAAAGTTTAACTAATGTCTAATTAGCCAAATCAGCCCCAAATGTCTTTCAAAGCTATAGAAATCTAGGAACCTATTTGCTCCTTCAGAAATAACTTTGAAAAAAAAAAAAACAGAAAGAAATGAAAACACTTGAAATGTGTTATGCCATCTGAAGGAAAGTTCAAGCATTTTGTACCTACTTATGTCCTATTTTTTCAAATGAAAAGTTTTATCTCCCTATCAATATTTTTGATAATACAATGCAAAATATGTCATCAATAAACTGAAATAAGTACCCATTTTTGTCATTGAAATATATGTTGGATGATATACACATATACACCATTTTAATGAATTATATTGAATGATTTCTAAATTACGTGTCTACATATGTGTGTGCAGGTATATGTGTTCACTGAACACATGAGATAAGGAAAGAGAGACAGTGTTTTGTTTTATAGTAATATGCTACATATTTCATATTTGTTCTTAAATATTGGGGAATGATTACGCTAACAAAATGGGACGTGAAGAAGCCAAATTCTATTTCTATTTTGGTTACTCCCTGTATGACCTTGGACAACTTAATTTCTCTAGATATTTGTTTCGTTTTGTAATGCTCACTCCTTTTTAAGATTTCTGAATTATATCTGATATTTTGAAACATGTTTACACATAAATACATTTCGGTCTTTGGGTAATTTCATGATGAAATCAACAATAAAGTAAGACCTTTATTATCAAGAAAACATCTACACAACAAAAAGTCACATGATTTCTCTGCCTTTAAAGAAGAAACTTAGTACCAAATCCAAGAGCAGAGTTATAAGGACCAAAAAATAAAGGATATAGATTCTGCTCTTCTGGAAATAAATCAGAGGTATTTTGAATTTATGTTTGGAAATAATGATAGAAGCAAGAATGTCTACAACCAAAATAAATCCTTGAATATTATGAAAGACAGCCAATTTTAATTTTAAATTATTGATTTAGACGCATAAAATCCTGGCCCCTTTTAAACAGTTTTCATATGTTTACTTCACTTGGCATTCTCATCCACACTTGAGCTGTGACCATTTAACCAGCGTGGAGTTAGAGAAGTGTGAGCCTCTTGACCTTGTAAATGACTAATTACCATTAAATTGGTTTCAATCAACTTGAGTGTAATTGAAGTAGCCTGGTTCTCTGTTTAGGTGAACAGCTTATTGAATGCTTATTTTGCTACATCAAGCTGAAAATGTTAAATGATAAAGCAAAGTACTTCCTGAATCAATATGAGACATGTCTCAATTATCAATGGTAAGACTCCTCAAATTGCACTGTTGACGTTTTGTGTGTGTGGGGGAGCTAACTATGGATGGGCAAATAGCCAACGATAGATGGAGCTTTAGCTTGTCGGTGGATAGTTGCAGGTAAGGATGGCTCTGATATTTTTTTAGGACTAGTTTTATTTTTTTAAATGGATTTAAGTAATTCTAGATATATAGTGGTTGGGTATATTTCATAATAAAATTATTAATTGGTATTTCTACAATTTTAGTACAAATTCAGTATTAGAGAACTCACCTATTAAAGAGTGCAATATGTGGAATGTATTAGAAATTTTATTTAAATGTGTATCAGTTTAACTGGGTATTAGATTAAATGTCTTTCATTTATCATCTCTCATTTGTTCAAAGAAACTTTAACCCACTATAGAATTTTGTATATTACCTAATATTAATTGCAGTATAAAATATAATGATTTTGAAAACGTAAAGAAATGATTCCCAGGGGAAATATTTATATATATTTATTAGCTTTATTGAGATATGATGAGGGAAACAAAGGCAAAAGAAAAAATATTAAATTTCCTCGCCACTTACAGCCCACTGACAAGTCTTTGAAACAGAGTGACCTTCCTCTAGGGACTCAACTGCCTTGATGTTGACACTTTGCTGAGGGCAAAATCATGCCTAGCCAACCCCCGCACCGCCCACCCCCACCCCAGGCCCCCTGCAGGATCCTGTAAGCTTATTAAAATTCCCTTAGAAGTTCCTTTTATCTCTAAACCCCCAAGATGCATGCTGGCAATCAACCCCCAAGCTCATGGCCCATCAATATATACAACTGAAGGGTCTCATGACTCAGGTTTTATTAGGTGGAATAAATGGCCCTTTCCCAACAACAGCTGGCCGCCTCAAGGTTCTGGAAACCTTGCTTCCAAAATTCCTTAGAGACTTCTGCTATTCCTTAACCCCCTCCCAACTTGAATGTATATAATGGGCCACTCCTCGTGACCCTGGAGCAGCTCTTTCTGCCCATGGTTCCTGTCCTTGTGCTTTTTGCACCAAAGACATCTCAAGAATTATTTCTGGGCCATTGGCTTCAAACCCTAACCTTCTTTCCTACATCAAGATATGACTCAGGGATCCCTGGGTGGCTCAGCAGTTTTGCACCTGCCTTCAGCCCAGGGCATGATCCGAGGGTCCTGGGATAGTCCCACATTGGGCTCCCTGCAGGGAGCCTGCTTCTCCCTCTGCCTGTGTGTCTCTGACTCTCTCTCTCTCTCTCTGTGTCTCTCATGAATAAATAAATAAAATCTAAAAAAAAAATTTAAAAATATCACTCATGTATTATACAATTCATCCATTTAAAGTACACAATTTAATGTCCTTTTCGCTTTTTTAAAAAAGATTTTTAATTTATTTATTCATGAGAGACACAGAGAGAGAGAGTGGCAGAGACACAGGCAGAGGGAGAAGCAGGCTCCATGCAGGAAGCCCGATGTGGGATTCGATTTTGGGACTCTGGGATCACGCACTGGGCCAAAAGCAGACGCTCAACCACTGAGCCACCAGTTCTTTTCTCTTTTAAAACAATTCCTAGGCGTCTGAAACTACCATCGAAACTGAATTTTAGAACATCCTCTCCGTCCTCAAGAAGGGTATGTACCCATTAGCATTCACATCTTATTCCCCATCTAATCCCCCCATGATCCCCAACCCTAGCCCTGCACAACCTGTATTTACTGGTTTTCTATATTAATGATGTATAATTGACATACAATATTATATTATTTTCAAGTGTAGAGCATAATGATTTGACATTTGTATAAATTGTGAAATGGTCACCATAATAAGTCTAGTCACCATGTGTCATCCTACAAAGTTAATGTTATATTACTGCCTTTACTCACCAGGTTGTGCACTATATCCCCATGACTTATCTATTTTTTTATAAATTTATTTTTTATTGGTGTTCAATTTGCCAACATATAGAATGACACCCAGTGCTCATCCTGTCAAGTGCCCACCTCAGTGCCCATCACCCAGTCACCCCCCCCCACATCCCCTTCCACCACCCCTAGTTCGTTTCCCAGAGTTAGGAGTCTTTCATGTTCTGTCTCCCTTTCTGATATTTCCCACTCATTTTTTCTCCTTTCCCCTTTATTCCCTTTCACTATTTTTTATGTTCCCCAAAAGAATGAGACCATATAATGTTTGTCCCTCTCCGATTGACTTATTTCACTCAGCATAATACCCTCCAGTTCCATCCATGTCGAAGAAAATGGTGGGTATTTGTCGTTTCTAATTGCTGAGGAATATTCCATTGTATACATAGACCACATCTTCTTTATCCATTCATTTTTTGATGGACACTGAGGCTCCTTCCACAGTTTGGCTATTGTGGACATTGCTGCTATAAACATCGGGGTGCAGGTGTCCCGGCGTTTCATTGCATCTGAATCTTTGGGGTAAATCCCCAACAGTGCAATTGCTGGGTCGTAGGGCAGGTCTATTTTTAACTCTTTGAGGAACCTCCACCAGTTTTCCAGAGTGGCTGCACCAGTTCACATTCCCACCAACAGTGTAAGAGGGTTCCCCTTTCTCCACATCCTCTCCAACATTTGTGGTTTCCTGCTTTGTTAATTATCCCCATTCTCACTGGTGTGAAGTGGTATCTCATTGTGGTTTTTTTTTTTTTAATTTTTTATTTATTTATGATAGTCACACAGAGAGAGAGAGAGGCAGAGACACAGGCAGAGGGAGAAGCAGGCTCCATGCACCGGGATCCTGACGTGGGATTCGATCCCGGGTCTCCAGGATCGCGCCCTGGGCCAAAGGCAGGCGCCAAACCGCTGCGCCACCCAGGGATCCCTCTCATTGTGGTTTTGATTTGTATTTCCCTGATGGCCAGTGATGCGGGGCATTTTCTCATGTGCTTGTTGGCCATGTCTATGTCTTCCTCTAGAGATTTCTCTTCATGTCTTTTGCCCCTTTCATGATTGGATTGTTTGTTTCTTTGCTGTTGAGTTTAATAAGTTCTTTATAGATCTTGGATACTAGCCCTTTATCTGATACGTCATTTGCAAATATCTTCTCCCATTCTGTAGGTTGCCTTTTAGTTTTATTGCCTGTTTCTTTTGCTGTGCAGAAGCTTTTTATCTTGATGAAGTCCCAATAGTTCATTTTTGCTTTTGTTTCTTGCGCCTTCATGGATGTATCTTGCAAGAAGTTGCTGTGGCTGAGTTCAAAAAAGGGTGTTGCCTGTGTTCTCCTCTAGGATTTTGATGGATTCTTGTCTCACATTAAGATCTTTCATCCATTTTGAGTTTATCTTTGTGTCTGGTGCAAGAGTTGTCTAGTTTCATTCTTCTGCATGTGGATGTCCAATTTTCCCAGCACCATTTATTGAAGAGACTGTCTTTCTCCAGTGGATAGTTTTTCCTCCTTTATCGAATATTAGTTGACCATAAAGTTCAGGGTCCACATCTGGGTTCTCTATTCTGTTCCATTGATCTATGTGTCTGTTTTTGTGCCAGTACCACACTGTCTTGATGACCACAGCTTTGTAGTACAACCTGAAATCTGGCATTGTCATGCCCCCAGCTATGGTTTTCTTTTTTAAAATTCCCCTGGCTATTTGGGGTCTTTTCTGATTCCACACAAATCTTAAAATAATTTGTTCCAACTCTCTAAAGGAAGTCCATGGTATTTTGATAGGGATTGCATTAAACGTGTAAATTGCCCTGGGTAACATTGACATTTTCACAATATTAATTCTGCTAATCCATGAGCATGGAATATTTTTCCATCTCTTTGTGTCTTCCTCAATTTCTTTCAGAAGTGTTCTGTAGTTTTTAGGGTATAGATCCTTTACCTCTTTGGTTAGGTTTATTCCTAGGTATCTTATGCTTTTGGGTGCAATTGTAAAGGGGATTGACTCCTTAGTTTCTCTTTCTTCAGTCTCATTGTTAGTGTATAGAAATGCCATTGATTTCTGGGCATTGATTTTGTATCCTGCCACACTGCCAAATTGCTGTATGAGTTCTAGCAATCTTGGGGTGGAGGCTTTTGGGTTTTCTATGTAGAGTATCATGTCATCGGCAAAGAGGGAGAGTTTGACTTCATCTTTGCCAATTTGAATGCCTTTTATTTCTTTTTGTTGTCTGATTGCTGAGGCGAGGACTTCCAGAACTATGTTGAACAGCAGTGGTGAGAGTGGACATCCCTGTCTTGTTCCTGATCTTAGGGGAAAAGCTCCAAGTGCTTCCCACTGAGAATGATACTTGCTGTGGGCTTTTCGTAGATGGCTTTTAAGAAGTTGAGGAATATTCCCTCTATCCCTACACTTTGAAGTTAAGGAATGTTCCCTCTATCCCTACACTCCCTACAGGAATGGATGCTGTATTTTGTCAAATGCTTTCTCTGCATCTATTGAGAGGATCATATGGTTCTTGTTTGTTCTCTTGCTGATATGATGAATCACATTGATTGTTTTACGAGTGTTGAACCAGCTTTGCATCCCGGGGATAAATCCCACTTGGTCATGGTGAATAATCTTCTTAATGTATTGTTGTATCCTATTGGTTAGTATCTTGCTTGTTGAGAATTTTTGCATCCATGTTCATCAGGGATATTGGTCTGTAATTCTCCTTTTTGGTGGGGTCTTTGTCTGGTTTTGGAATTAAGGTGATGCTGGCCTCATAGAATGAGTTTGGAAGTACTCCATCTCTTTCTTTCTATCTTTCCAAACAGCTTTAGTGGAATAGGTATGGTTTCTCTTTAAACGTTTGATAGAATTCCCCTGGGAAGCCATCTGGCCCTGGACTTTTGTGTCTTGGGAGGTTTTTGATGACTGCTTCAATTTCTTCCCTGGTTATTGGCCTGTTCAGGTTTTCTATTTCTTCCTGTTCCAGTTTTGGTAGTTTGTGGTTTTCCAGAAATGCGTTCACTTCTTCTAGATTGCCTAATTTATTGGTGTATAGCTGCTCATAATGTGTTTTTAAAATCGTTTGTATTTCCTTGGTGTGGCTTATCTATTTTGTAGCTGGAAGTTTGTATATCTTAATTCCTTTTGCCTAGTTCACCACTCCATCCCTTCCCTGCCACCTGGTTCACAATCTGAAATCTGTATTTATGAATCTGGGTTTTTGTTTTGTTTTTTAGATTCCACATATAAGTGAAATCATATAATAATTGTCTTTCTCTGTCTGACTTATTACTTAGCGTAATGCCCTCATGGTTCATCCATATTGTCACAAATGGCAAAAGTTTATTCTCTTTTATGGCTGAGTAGTATTTCAGTATTTGTGTGTCTATGAGTGTGTGTGTGTGTGTGTGTGTGTGTGTCATTTCCTTTATCTCTTCATCAATATAATTTTTTGTCTCTAGATTTGCCTATTCTGGATATTTCATATCAATGGAATTGTCATATGGTAGGTGGTCTTTTGTAACTGGTGTGTTTCCTTTAGCGTGTTGGCTCCAAGATTTTTCTACACTATAACATGCACGAGGACTTCATTCTGTTTTATTAGTGAATAATATTCTAATGTATGGGATACACCACTTTTTAAACTCACTTCATTAGTTTATTAACTCCTAGATTGTGTCAACTCATTGGCTATCCTAAATGATGTGGCTATGAACTTTTGTGTATGTGTTTTTGCATGGATGTATGTTTTCATTTATCTTGTCTGTATACCTAAATGTAGAATTTCTGGTAACTCTATGTTTAACAAATTGGGGAACTTGTCAGACTATTTGCAAAGGCTGTTGCACTATTTTACATTTTCACCAGCTCTATGTGAGGTTTCCAGTTCCTACATATTCTTGTCAAATTTTAAGATTTTTTATAATAAAATTAGACTCACAATGCAAATGTCTTACTTTACTCATACATTTTTCAGCACTACTGGATTTACTATAACATCATCTAAGTTTCCTGATGTATATAAATCAGGAAATTCTCATATTAAAGACGAGGCATAATGTTATAGGTTGGCCCAGGTTATCTTTAAGGTAGATATAAAGTGTTTGAGGAAGAATAAGGATACATGCACAGAGCCCCATTCATTTTTACTCAGAAGTAATATTTTGGAAAGATAAACATGCATATATTTTGATTTTGAAAGATTGGCCACTTGCCCAATGTATATAAATATATTACAAACCAATGAAATTTTTATATGCTATGACTGATGAAATTGTAACATCTTTCTTCCCATATAGATATAGTGATAAATATTTTATAGGCAAGTGCTGAATCTTTCTGTTTTAGGTCTCAATTTTCTTATGCCAATTGCAATGAATAAAAAGAGAGACATATAAATTTTGGTGAATTTAAGGGCAATGGAATATTGGTGATGAAATTAAATAAGACTAAGGGACATTTTATAAAGCAATTAAGTACCATTAAAGATAAAAGAAGAAATGATCAAATGTAATTGAATGCTTATTATTACTCTGATATTTTCTAAAAAGAATTTTATTAACATTTTATGATTTCCTTATTCTCTGTTTTTTGTCTATTTGTTTCATGTGTTAGTCTTAAGATTTTCAAGAGTAGAAGAACATACTTTGTGTTATATACTGGAGTATCTTATGCCTTCATAAATATTTTTTTGCCTGTCAGTCTCTTTTAATATATAGCTAAGAGTGGATATTTTAACTTAAGTACAGAGTGGGAAAAAAAGAAAAAAACTATTTCACAGATATTTCAGTTCAGCTTTCTAGTCAAGCATAAATCCATTATTTGTACTTATCTGGGTCTTCTCAATCAGTAAACTAGTAAGTGACCTTATAATATGGCTGTGTGTCTGGTTACATAGACCAAGACAAGTTTTTCAAAATTTATTTCTAATGTTTTGCATATTTTATGTTTTGAATTAATATGTTAAGAGTAATCTAACACTAAATTTATATATTGATCATAATTTAATACCATATTTTACACATATTTTGAAAAGTTAGTGACTAAATAATAATTTGGGTAAGCAAGTATATGCATGCATATATATGGTACAAAGGCATTATATTTAGAGTCCACATTTCTACTGTTTTAATGGTCAACATAATACTGTTTAAAATTTAATGGTTTTAAAATATTATTCATAGTATGATAGTGAGGGTAATGCTTATTTCAAATATTCATGATATTTAGCGATGTTTAGTTTTAAAGCTACACAGCCAATTGAGCTACCTTTATATTTCATTAGGCTAGAATCTTGTAAAACAAAGAAACCCATCTTAAATTATTAGATGTCTTTCAGAATTTATCCAGAACCTTTGCTGATCGTGAAGTATCACTATGAACACAAAAGAACAACATAGGTTGAGAGATTCATTACAGCAAAGAATGATATGCCAGATATGTACGTTAACAAAATAAACTTTAAGCTTTCTTTCTTTTATATCTTGCATGAAGAAAGAGAAAGAAAATATCAACTTCAAAATTCCCTATTTTAAAAGTCATAAAATCCATGGAATTTGAAATTTACTGTATTATTTTAACCTATTATAATCTAAAAAATGTAATCTTATAAAGATTGTCAGTATTTAAGAATTAAAATAGAGCTCCAGATTATTTATACATTTTTTTTTCAATTTATTTATGATAGTCACACAGAGAGAGAGAGAGGCAGAGACACAGGCGGAGGGAGAAGCAGGCTCCATGCACCGGGAGCCTGATGTGGGATTCGATCCCGGGTCTCCAGGATCGCGCCCTGGGCCAAAGGCAGGCGCCAAACCGCTGCGCCACCCAGGGATCCCTATTTATACATTTTTGAAATTCAATTATCTCTATATGGTATTCAAACAAAAGATGTGCTTTACTATAAAACAAGTGCTGATACTGTATATTTAAACTATTAATAATACTTAACATTATCTGAAATTACTCCTAGCCACTCCTCAATGAATGAGTTGTTTCTGGATCCAGATTGCATGCACACATTTGTGTCGTTTTTTCGGAGGAACCGTAATTTCAAAATCTCAGAAAATGGTAGACATGAAAGAGCAAGTATCAAATATTTCTTACTTGAATATTTTCTTAAGAACCTTGGGTAAATTCTCTACTGTAAGAAGCATTATTTAGCAACAATACCCAAAAATGCAAGGATTTTTAAAAAATTTTTTAAAGATTTATTTATTTATTTATTCAGAGAGAGAGAGAGAGAGAAAGAGAGAGAGAGAGGCAGAGACACAGGCAGAGGGAGAAGCAGGCTCCATGCAGGAAGCCTGATGTGGGACTCGATCCTAGGTCTCCAAGATCACACCCTGGGCTGCAGGCGGTGCTAAACCGCTGTGCCACCGGGGCTGCCCTTCTTAAAATATTTTTAAGGATGTATTGTTAAGAAACAATAACCAGAAAATAAGGACATGAGTTAGAAGATTGTGGAATAATGTCAGCCTTTTCCAATTCTGTTTATGAATATAAACCAAAAACATTGGGAGAACAAGAAATAAAAATACAAACTGTATTTTGGAAAACTAGAAGAAAACAAAAACCCCATGCAAAGTAAATTTAAAAAGAAAAGTTTCAGAAGGCGGTAAAAACCAGAGAGATGTCAAAAATATGAGGCTAAAAGAAAATTTTACAGCTTTAAATCATAAAAAGAGGCAGAAAAGTACATGTCAAGGCTAAATGGTATATCCACAGATGCAAACTCCAAATCCTTATTTGTAATGGGAAGAATGGAACGTCAAGGCTAACAGCAGGTACTTCCCAGATCTAGATGGAATCAAGCATTTATCAAGCCACATTTGCATGAATGAACCTCTCTTAGTGGCTGTGGGACACAAAATAAATTTTCCATTGTGAAAAATTCACAGCTTCTCTCTCCATTCGGTAGTGAGATATAACAGTTAAAGAAATTCACATTAAAACAAACAAACCCTGAGTTTTGGAGAATAGTTATATAGTTTTGAAAACTATTGTGTGTGTTCATTTACAAAATGAACTTACTCTAAATCATTCTTCCAGAACACAAACATGCTCACCTTTTTCTAAGAAGACAATTAAATGGGAAAAAGAAAAATAAATAAGCAAAAATGGAGGGAAAATTGAGTATTGACAGAAAATGCAAATGCTAAAGCACTAGTATTACCCTTCCCAAAATATTGCTACTGAGTCAATGAAAACAATTACTATTTTAAAATATTTTAAAATTGGGGATCCCTGGGTGGCACAGCGGTTTAGCACCTGCCTTTGGCCCAGGGGCGATCCTGGAGACCCGGGATCGAATCCCACGTCAGGCTCCCTGCATGGAGCCTGCTTCTCCCTCTGCCTGTGTCTCTGCCTCTCTCTCTCTCTCTCTCTCTCTCTCTGTGTGTGTGTGTGTCTGTGTCTCTCAGGAATAAATAAATAAAATCCTAAAAAAATAAAATGTATAC
The DNA here is from genome assembly GCF_018345385.1 of Vulpes lagopus. Classification (NCBI taxonomy): domain Eukaryota; kingdom Metazoa; phylum Chordata; class Mammalia; order Carnivora; family Canidae; genus Vulpes; species Vulpes lagopus. The sequence goes on from NC_054824.1 coordinate 101,272,901, forward strand.
ATTTAAAATTTTTATTTTTTGTTTTATTTAAATTTTATTTTTATTTAAAAATTTAAGGAAAAGAGGTAAGATTCAAGATAAAGGAAGACAGGGTGACATAAGTCTTAGCAGAGTGCAGGAAGGCTGTGGATGGACAATTAAAATATTACAAAAATAAAGGAACAATTTGGTATATAAGGAAAAACATGTACTGATAAAAACATAGCTGGAGAAATTTTCAAACGACAGCAAAAAGGAAGAATAATGCAGAACAAAACAAGAAGTTCTATAAAGTAACAAATATATGTCCCTGAGAAGTTTATACAACATCCCTACCAAAGTGTTTCCCAAAGAATAAAAACTAAAAAATGAAAAAGAACAAATATTTACATTATAATGCAAGCATTTGAAAATTTTAAATCGTTTTAGAAATAGTTGAAAGAGCAAAGTATTTTTCAGCAAAAAAAAAAACTAATTTAGAATGATTTTCATAAAGAAATAACGTTTTATAAAAATAATCGGGTTTCCACAGAAGGAATCCACTTGCAGTAAGGCAAAATACAATGTCGTTTATTGATAAAAAGGTCTCACTTCTGCAGTTGTCCAGGGCAGTGCCTGTCCAGTCCTGCTGAGCCAGGGCCAAACTTGCCAGGTTTAAACGTGTTATTACTATTGTAATTACTATTATTGCTATTAAGAGTAAATCAGGGCGATTAAAATAAATCAGGGAGACTTAGAGCTCCCTTTCTGTTTCCAGTATCGTGGTGTCCCTGATAGGGGATGCAGGTGCAAGGATCACAAAGTTCTCCACTTTGACAGGTGACTGAGACAGGAAGGCCCGCAGGACCGTCCTGCTCTCTGACCCTTTGCAGATGCGCGGGAACTGCCATCGCATCCCCGGGCCCCAGCCAGGGCGCACAGATCTTACTGGTAAAGCAAAGTGCACCCAACAGAGGCTGGAGACAGCAAACTTCTCCCAGTCTATAAAAGTATTCCACTCTTTTTTTCTTATCTGGCCACTTGGTGTAGCAGTGAGTTGTGTATGTCTGTGTGTGTGTGTGGGGGGGGGGGGGGTATTTTATGGTTTCCCTCCTCTTATTTTGCAATTAACCATTTATCACTGAGCAGATAAAGAGAAACGTGTCTGTTTATTCAAAAACTAAGACCTGAATTTCCACTGCTCAATAAAGTGGTTGGTGAGCATGTAACTTAAACCAGGTTTGCCCACATTTGCCTATAGAACTAATATTTACCATGGAAGCACCACAGTGATGGCACCAACCACGTGGAATCAGAAGACAAGGCTGTGCTGACGCAGCTTTGGCATCTGGGTCACAGACTGTAGTCATTTGGAGAGGACTGTTCCAGAAGACTGTGATCCACACCCCAGAAGTCGGTTAAGTGCTTTAGTTCCCAGTCAGGATACAACGGCAAGTGAAAAGAGTGCTCGGGACCCTAAATATACTATGGTTTAAGAAAAAGAATTCAGAGTCCCCTGGGTGGCTCAGTCGGATAAGCATCTGACTCTTGATTTCCCCTCAGGTCATGACCTCAAGATCAGGAGATGGAGCCTGGCATCGGGCTCCCTGCTGGGGGTGGGTTTTGCTTAAGATTCTCTTTCTCCCTCTACCTCTGCTCCTCTCTCATTCTCTCTCTCTAATAATAATAATAATTTTTTAAAAAGAAAAATTCAAATATGGAGTGAAATCACTGCTTCTTTTGGAATCCACCATTCTCCTACTGGTTCAAGCATGTGTGAACACTCTGAAGCATGTTGGCAGAAAATTTTTTTCTCATAGTTCTACAGATTCAAAGTCCAATATCAAGGTGCCAGCAGGCTATTTTCTGATGTGGTGTCTCTGTCTTACAGACGACAGCCTCGCATGGTCTTTCCTCTCTTCCCTAGTCGGAAGACAAAGAAATACTTGGTGCCTCTTCCTGTTTCTTTTTTTTTTTTTTTAATTTTTATTTTTTTTCCCTCTTTCTGTTTCTGTAAAGACATCAGCCAGCCCTGTGGGGTCAGGGACCTACTGTTAGGATCTCATTCAACTTTCATTGCCTCCTTAAAGGCCTTTTCTCCCAATGCAGTCACATCGGTGGTTAGAGCTTCATCCAAGTTTGAAGTGGACACTATTTAGTATATACCAGTAGTGAACAATTTTTTTTAAATGAACATGACCCTTGTATGATATGCTGTTAAGAAAAAAAAATTGTGGTGGGGAAGATGATGGCTTACTGGTTATGCCAGTAAGAAAAGATACTTACTGGTTATGCCTATGATATGGAGACATTGGAAAAGTACAATATGATTGCTGTATGGTCAGAGAAGCTGTCTAAAATGTCTATAGGGTAAGCTGTGTGAAAGGGAAACATAAGTAATTGTAAGTAACAAGTAAGTCATTGTAAAGAATATTAGGATTTACATCAAAGCCTAGTTATTAAGTCATGTTTGTATTAATATTACTTGTTAACAGATTGCATTTTATAATGCCAATGGAGAGATTTTTGCTTTATAATTTGTTCTACTTTGAAAACTATTTTTTTTTATGTGTAGAAACAGACATGGCCCATTCACACACATACATATTGGTGCTGTAGGAAAATTGTTTTTGATGCAAGCTTATCAAAGGAGATTTTCAACTTGAAATTTAATAATATCTTAAGATTTTTCTTACTCAAATAACATCTAAATAAATAAATAACACGTATTATGATGTAAGAGTTTATGTTCAGATTTTACCACTTAATGAATAATTCTTTTTTTAATAAATTTCATTTGTTTATTCATGAGAGACACAGATAGAGACAGAGACACAGGCAGAGGAGAAGCAGGCTCCCTGCAGAGAGCCTGTTGTGGGACTCGATCCTGGGACCCTGGGATCACTACCTGAGACAAAGGCAAATGCTCAACTGCTGAGCCACCCAGGCGCCCCTGAATAATTCTTAAAATATTTCCCATTCAAGCACATTTGAGAGTTACACGAATACTCTGAAAGTGTGTCTGAAACAGTGTGACTGGCAGTGTAACAAGGGGAGAGAAAAAGTTGTCTAACTTTCTTTCAGATGAGACGATTATAATAGGATTACAATATAATGTTATAATATAATATAATTATGATTCCCACCCTGTTTAGAATAATCAGACATGCTCTGTGTGTTTGCCCTATTTTGATAAAATCCTTTTAACTATTTCCCTCTTGTAAATTGCTCAGATACAAGTAACACAATCTCTTACATGCTAGAAGTGAAGTATCTCTTTCCCTTTTCTGGTTAATTCCTTCCATTTCTTGAGCTTGCTTGATTTTCTTGAGAGCCACGGACTCTTCCCAATACAGGTCATATATGACCGTTGCTGCTTTCAGTGAAAATTAGGTAGGGTTTATCCTTCTGCTGTAAGTCATGATACAAGTAATTCAACTTGAACACGTTCAGCTCTTTACCCGCAGCTTATGTTAATACTTCAGCGGCTCTATGTTCATTTTCCTGCCTCTGCAACTCAACCGCTATTACTTGTTACTTAAGCTTTTGATGCCAGGCAGGTAGTCATGGCCCTGAAGTATGAGCTCGTTGCAGAAAATAAGTTCAGTTAAAAGTACCGTGAACTTAGCATGAACTGATAAAAAGTGTGAAGTTTGCAAAGCATCCAATGTTTTTTGTCTTTGTTTATTAAGTGCTACATTCCCGGAGGACTGGCTTCTCCAGGGATGACTAGCGATCTTGGTGAGTTCGTCTATATGGATAGAGTGAAATAATTGAGTATTTGATTCAGTTAAGTGTTTACTACTGTACTTCAGCAACAAAAAGGGACTTCAAGAAGTCTAAGGCAGGTCTAACTTTGAGCATCTACATGCTGTGTTAGTATGCCATTTCTTTGAAATGCAAACTCAGGTGTCATCGAAGAAATCCATGTTCTTAGAATAAATGACTATATTTATCTCACTGCATTTAAATGTAAGTTAAATTAATAAGGAACTTGCTGGTCTGGGATTCTGGGGGGTTCTGTGAGCGAATGATGTCAGATAATTAATGGAACTATTGTCTGGCCAATAGTCATTTAGCCTTCGGAGGTGTAACGGGGCCTAGCGATCTTTTACCAGTGATGACCAAAGGGGACTCTACCAAGAACTTGGGCTGTTGGTACTCAGAACAATCACAGGTTCTCTTGAAAACGTACGCAATACTACAGAAACTACCCTTTCTGGAAAGTTCAAATCGAAAATGAAAACTAGGTTAATTTTGTCTTTGGCTCCCTTTCACCCCTCAGGGCCTGTCTTCCCTTGGCACACATATGGATTTTGATTATTTGTTCAGTCATCTTTGTAAAGGCATAACTGATGATTTTCTATTCTGCTTCACCGTGGCATGTTGTTAAGGGAATATAAATTTGGAGACTTCAAATCCAGAGGAACAAGGTTTTATGGTAAAGTCGCAAGACCTGTCATGGAGTAGTTATGCCTGGCTGCACGTCCCTCTCTACACACTCGCGTATTCCACCTATTTGTGAAGTCAAAGCTATTTCAGTTGCTTTTAAGAAAGCTATCCTGTAATTAATAATAATAATAATAATAAATATTGATATTAATACAAAAAACAACTGACATTTATTGAGCAATTGCCACTTGCTATTATTTATTCCAGTCCTTTTACTTCTATTAATTTATCTCTGCTCGAGATAACCGCATGATATGAGCACTGCTGCCATCCTCCTTATACATCTGGAAAACAAAACAAAACAAAACATAAGCTATAGAGATGTTAAGCCAAATGGCAAAGTTACAGAACTGGGAAGAGGCAGATCCAGGGTTCAAACAGTTCATGGTGCTCAGCCTGAGCACCTCCAGCTCCTTTAAACCCAGTTTACAGTAAGATCTTAGATACTCTGCCTCCAACCCTCTACCCTATACTGCGATATAGCCTTCGAATACACGTACAAAATGTATTTGCACTGTATGTATTCATGAATTCGATTTGTTTATGTATTTATTTATGTCATTCTTTTGGGAAGGTATCACTGATCTACAATTGTAAGATAATTAAGGTGTACTGTGTGATGATTGGATGGATGCACAGCGTGAAAGGATCATCCCCATTGAGTTAACACATCTATCACCTCACAAGCATATGTGCGTGTGTCTACGTATCTGTGTGTGTGTGTGTGTCTGTATCTCTCACTATATCTTGGGGAGTGCATTTAAGTTCTACTCTTTTAGTAAATCTCAATTATACAACATGGTGTTATCAATTATAGCCACTATGTTATACATTAAATCATCTGACCTTATTCATCTTTCAACTGAAAGTTTGTTTACCAACCTCTCCCTATTTCTTTCCCTGCTCTTTTTTCACTCGAAATAATTTTCTACTTTTTATTTTATTTTTTTTAGATTTCACATGTAAGTGATACCAGCAGTCTTTCTTTCTTTCTTTGGCTTCCTTCACTTAGAATGAAGCCTTCCAGGTTCAGGTCCATTCATGTTGTTGGAAATGGCAGGATTTCCTTCCTTTTATTATTATTTTTTTAATGTTTTAAAAGATTGGTATGAATAAAATGTGTTAAAAGAAAGACATGAATAAAATTTTAAAAATATATTTTCTAAACAGCATTGTAAGTCTTCTAGTTTCTGTGGAATTATATGAAAACACATCGAACAGCCATATTTATATCATTGCACTTAAATGTAAATTAGACAAATACAGAACCTGCTGTTTTGGCTAATAACAAGTAAATTAGTGGGGCGAGTGGGTGGCTCAGCTGGTTAAGCATCTGCCTTTGGTTCAAGCCCTGATCTCAGTGTCCTGGGGTTGAGCCCTGTGTCAGGCTCCCTGGTCAGTGGAGAATCTGCTTCTCCTTTGATCTCTCCCTCTGCCTCTCGCCCTGCTTATGCTTTCTCTCTCTCTGAAATAAATAAAATCCTAAAACAACAACAACAACAACAACAAAAAACAACCAAGTAAATTAGGGTCATTGATAGTATTAACAAAGGAACTCAATAAATCCATGCATTTTTTGTTTTATCTACATTCTTGAAACTCAGTAGATAAGTAAATGACCTGAAAGTTCAGTTTCCTCCTTTATCAATACTAAAGTAAAGTGGAATTTACAGTAGCTTTGAAACTTGAAACAGAATTAAAAGGTAAGCGATTTTAGGCCATTGTAAGGACAAACAGAAAGCTGTTTCAAATGAAGAGATAGGGATGCCTGGGTGACTCAGTGGTTGGGCACCTGCCTTTGGCTCAGGGTGTGACCCTAGGGACCTGGGATCAAGTCCCACATCAGGCTCCCTGCATGCCTGCTTCTCCCTCTGCCTCTGTCTGTGAGGCTCTCATGAATAAATAAATAAAATCTTTAAAAAAAAATTACCTATTCAAAAGTTAAAGAAATGCTTAGTCAGCATTTTGTGAGGCGTCATTGTGACTACAAATGAAATTTGTAGTTTCTTTGTTTGTTGATTTTTATTTAATTGAACAAATTGCTGGTTACTTTGATTCTAAACAGTTAAAACCCAAGATCCGATATTTAAAATAAGATAGAAATGCACTTTATAATTTCAGTGTAAACATGGAATTAATAAATTGTATATATATTTTCTTTCCAAATAACTTTACTCATATTCAAAAGATAAAACCATACACGATGTGTTCAATATTTTTTCTTTCTGTTTTTCTTTTTAATTAGAGAGAGAGAGAGAGGGTGTGTGTGTGTGCTTGTGCAGTGGGGAGGGGTATACGGAGAGGGAGAGAGAATCTGAAATAGACTCCATGCCCAGCACGGAGCTCCATTTGGGGCTGGGATCTCACAACCCTGAGATCATGAACCCAGCTGAAATCAAGAGTCCAACACTCAACCAACTGAGCCACCCAGATGTCCCTCAATATTTTATTTCTAAAGTTATAAAGAGTAATCTATCTTCTGGAAGTGCTATACAAACATTAACTAGTGTTATTGTTTCTGTTATAGTTTATAATTTTGAATTAATTTGCTGAAATTTAAGTAGCAAATTATGAGAGAATGTGTTAGTATATAATCAATATTGGGATTGTATCCCTTTATTGTATGTGTATTTCCCAATGCCAATATTAATATTTTTGGAAAATGTCATTTATATTTCATTTTATTTTTTTAAATATTTTTTATTATTTATTCATGAGAGACACACACACACAGAGAGAGAGAGAGAGAGAAAGGGAGAGGGAGAAGCAGAGACACAGGCAGAGGGAGAAGCAGGCTCCATGCAGGGAGCCCGACATGGGACTCGATCCCGGATTTCCAGGATAAGACCCTGGGCTGAAGGCAGGCACTTAACTTCTGAGCCACCCAGGGATCTCGAAAATGTCATTTATTAATGCAAGTCACATTTCCTTTAATCTTCTATAGACTTGAGAGTGGCTTTATATTTTGGGATTGATATTGTATATATGCATATTATTTAATTATACATATATCTAATTAATCAAACTGTTTTTTTTCCCTCTAAGGATACTTGCATCATATATCCGTTTGTTTTTCCTTACCATGTGTCTTTTCTTTTTTCTCTTTTCTCTTTTTTTTTAAAGATTTTTATTTGAGAGAGAGAGTGTGTGTAAGCAAGAGAACACAGGCAAGGGGTGCATCAGAGGGAGAGGGAGAAGCAGACTCCACACTAAGCAGGGAGCCCAATGCTGAACTCGATCCCAGGACCCTGAAATCATGACCTGAGCTGAAGGCAGATGCTTAACCAACCGAGCCACCCAGGTGCCCCCTTATCGTGTTTCTTTATTCAAAGTTTACTTCATGTGAAATTTTTACCTTATAGACATAGGAGTTAAGATGTTTGCAGCTTGATGGTATTGCGTGCTTGCTAATTTAGTCCCATGATTGTTTTGCACAGAAAATTGTGTGTGCAGATACCTTGATTAGATTCACATTCTCTGGCTAAGTTCTGAAAATTTATCATTGAAAAAGTAAATTTACATTTAAATGTTCTCCTGCTACAGCTACAAGTTAAATTCCAATTTAGCCCTGTCAACAAAAATTAAGCTTATATATACAAAAGTCTAATCTGATGGAGTGACGATCGGGTATGATGTATATGACTTTGAATTTGATGTTAGTTAATACTTTCTGAATAGGCAGATAATTATAAGTCACAGACTGAAGCTTCAGAACTTGAATGCTGTTACATAGAAAGTTCTAAATTGAGTTTCCCAAGTTTGTGATGAAAAACTGCATTTGATTAGTTTGTGGATCAAGTGAAGTGTTTGAAGAGAGGAAGGAAAAGATTGGGAACGAAGGGAGTGAATAAAACGAGACTGACGGGACATCAGATTAATATTCCCAGCAAGTGGCCTACTTCCTGTTTTTTGGATATTATGAATTAAAATGTGTACTTTTTTGGATTGCTGTATCATCAAACCTTGCAGGGAGGGAAAGGCCTAAAATTATTACTTTGTTAAGTAATAATGTTAAGTACTCATACAAAATGTACCCACAAGGGAACTCTTGTCTGTACTTTGCACACAAGAGAAGGTTGCAAAAAAATGAGTAAATCTCTGTCCTTACAGAAAAGCCTTTTCTAAAAATTCAGTCAAAGGGAGGTCATTGAAGCGCATGTCCATTTGACAGAGTGGTTGTGTTAAACTTTAGGCAGCGGATTATCTACTCTAGGCACAAAAGGCAACAAACACCAAGGAACAAAAAACGATGATGCCCAAACAAACAAATTGTTAAAGACATTTTTGAAATTTAAGTCCATAGAATATATTTGAGAAATTGCCTTTTTTGAACCGCATCGCCACGCTTAGATTTCTTGAAAGTTTGTTGGTTATTATTGGTTTTTGTTTTCTGAATCAAACGCTTATGCTGCAGTGATTTGAAATGTGTTAGAGGGAATAAGAGTGGCTCAGGGGGACTGATGAATGTTGAGAGCCGATGAAAGCGTTCGGGCTGAAAATAATTTTTTCGGTGTGATGACTATGGTTATCCTGGTCAAGGTTCAGGGCACTTGGCTGGAGAAAGCACCGGGGATGTTAAATTGGAGCAGTGAATTAAAGAGGGAAAGTACATCCTGCCAGGAGATTAGGAGAGGATTTGTGAACTATTCTTAGATCTTAACTCTATCCAGGGCTCGGAAGGAGTAGGCTGTGGAGTATGTGCACCCCCCTTGGTAACTAAACTTCATCCTTGTCTTAAAATTGCACACAGAGTTGGAGTGTACATATCACCTTTCGTGATCAGAATACAAATTCTGCCTCCAACCTCCTCATTCAGTACACAATTTATTTTGTTGTTTGGTGGTAAGAATGTTTTCCATGTTTACAGTTTTTTGAGTTGACTATTCTCCTTGCCTTTGTGATTCTCATTCTCTTTTATGTGATTTTTAAAATGTTTACCATAAAAGTTTTGGTGCTTCTTTCTTTCTACATGCCATATTTTTAAAAAAATGTATATGTGTCTGGGGGGACGATCCTTTTTCCTTTCCTCTACTTTTCAAATTTGGACAAAAATCTTATTGTAGCCCATTTATACATTTAAAGATGTAAAGACTTCATAAAGGTGCAAAAATTTTTTTAGCATATTTATGACACCGTATCCTTAAAATTGGAAAATAAAACAGGAAAAAAATATGTAATTTGTTCGGAAAATGAAGACTCCAGCTAACACTCTTAGTTCTGTGGAGAGAAAAGTGTAACAGGACTGGGACCCTGCCACCCTGGTGAGCACTAAAATGGAGACATTGGACGTATTCTTTGGGTAAAAGGGACATTCTTAGATAACATGGAATGATTTAGAAATGCTAAAATTTTAAAGCATGCTAACAGCAAATAGTGGAGGCAGAAAGAGTAGATATTTTTGAAGTAATGATTGAAAATTATAATTTGAGTGGTATAAGAGTGTTAATTATTAAACAAAACAAAGAGGGGATGAGATCAATTAAAAGGAAGGTAAATAAAGTAGACAAGTTAAAATGTAGAAATAAAATACACTGTGTGAATGAAGTACATGATGGAACCTGAAGAAAATCAAGCCAGAAAATAACCCTCCCCTCAGAATAAACAGATAAAATGTGGAGATAAAAATAGGCAGAATTTGAGGAAGCTGAAGATAAAGGATAGCTACTTGAGTACCTGTATTGAGTATTCTTCAAGAAAAAAGCACAATATTTAATGTATAATGGAAAAGGAATTGTCTGAATGCAAATTGAAAATCTCACTATCACAGAAAAAAGCCCGCATTTAAGCTGAAATCACATCGAATAAATCTCAGAAGAAATAAATTTAATGATGAAAATTAATAAAATATTCATTATTTCTGTAAAATCTGTAAAGTAAAACTATACTGGATGTACTTACGAAGTTAACTTTATTTGTATTCCGCTCTGTAATACAAATTTCCTGAACACAATAGGATTATGAAGCAACTTAGTTCCAAGAAAAACACATCTTCCTATTGATATTAAATATGAAAAAAAAAAACACCTGAAACCTAAGATACATCAATACAAATAACACAGATCTGACTGCTACAGCTTTCCTCTAGTCCTCTAGTGAGGCATGTGTGCATTTATGTGATAGACCCCATGCTCTTTATTGTCTTTTGTTGTGTAACTTAGCAAGACTTTCTGTGTTCCAGGAAAAGAGTAGATTGTGTGGTCAATGGCTAACCTAGTTGAAGTGGAAATACACTGTGGCCATGAAGAAAGCAGGCCTCTAATCACATCCTTATTGTACTAGTAACTAATCTATTTCTAATACCCTACCTTTAAAATATGTTAAATTTGTGAGCTCTTGTCTTTATCAAACTATATTTGCTACTATATTAAAAATAAACTTTGTTATTTTTATTATAATTGATAATCTACTCTCATTATTTCATATGTCTCAAGGTCAATTCATTAGCATATACACTGAGACTTTAGTCACATAATAACGCATAATTGTCACTCCACCCTTGAATAGGTCCAGTATTTGATGAAACTCATGAAAGTGGGTGGAACCTGTCTTGCCCCTCCTCTTTTCTAGGATGCACTATATATGTGACTGTGACTTTCAAGGAAATCTGTTTGCCATTTACTGAATTTTTTTTTGAAGTTAATTTCTAACTTCTTTCACTGATAAATGAAGAAAAATATTGCACCTTTTGAAATACACCAAATGGATTGAGTACGTAATTAAAAAACATTTTTCCCTGTCAAAAAAAAAAAAGTCCAACTAAGCAATCTTTGACAACCCATCTAGATTGAATTATTAGTACGTATGATAAACCAACCTTGTGCGCATCTCTGATTACTTTCTATGGATTTATTTCTAAATGTGCAGCTTCCAAATTGAAGCAGAAGGATGTAATAGTTTTCTCAATCTGAAGTTTACAAACAAATGTTATATAATGTTGATGAAAGCAACAATCCCTTACTTGGGTTCTTATGTGAGTGACGATATGAATGTTTTCTCAATGAATACTATGCTGGATATTGATTTAAGGTGATCATGAAATAGCATGGTAGTGACTAGAAACCATTAATACTGATCAAATGATATAACAAGATTATAGACATCTATGGTGGTCTTACATATGCTAATAAAATACATTTTTTTTAAAGACTTGGAATGAAATGTTCATAGTTTGGGGTTGTTGACTTATGAATATTTTTCTCTATGTTGAACATCCTCATAATTCCTACAGTGTTTTTTTAAGATTTTATTATTTTATTCATGAGAGACACAGAGAGAGGCAGAGACATTGGCAGAAAGAGAAGCAGTCTCCATGCAGGGAGCCCGATGTGGGACTCGATTCCAGGTACCAGGCTCACAACCTGAGCTGAGGTCAGATGCTCAACCACTGAGCCACTTGGGCATCCAAATTCCTACACTTCCAATAGCCTCTTGTATTAATATTATTTCCTGAAATGGACCTCTAAAATAACTGTAATTCCATATTAGTGATATTATTGATATTGAAACTTCTAAATTTAAACAGTTTCTTAAATTAACTACATTTGTGCATTTCACTGTGTTCTGGTATACTCTGCCCGACTTCAGGGAAAGTAGATATGTAGTATGCAAGACATTCAATACCCAGAAAGAATAGGGTATTGGAACTTATTAAAGGTTGAAAGTAGAATATATCTCACTAATAAAATATATTAAAAATTAATACCAGAGGTACAGAAGAAAAAAAAGTTTATTTGGAGATACACTATCACTGTAGAAATTCAGTTTTAAAGATGGAATAAAAATTCAAGTAGAATTCACTACCTGCTACCTATTCTTCAAGATACTAGAATGTACACAGTTGGGAATTGCCTAAAATATCGATGTGAATTAAAATAGTTGTTAATTGAGGCATCTGGGTAGCTCAGCGGGTGACCGTCTGCCTGCAGCTCAGGTCATGACCCCAGGGTCCCAGGATCAAGTCCCACATCGGGCTCCACTCAGGGAGCCTGCTTCTCCCCCTGCCTGTGTCTCTGCCTCTCTCTCTGTGTGTTCCTCATGAATAAATAAATAAGTTCTTAAAAAAAATTAAAAACTAAAATAGTTGTAAATTCTCTTAGTGCTTATTCTCTATTCCTATAAATTTAGAGAAAACAAAATTTCATTAAAAACTCATTATACTATCCTCCTCACCTCCTGACCTCCTCACACCCCCACTCCCACCCCCTGGAAAAAACTCTTTACAATGTCTGTACACTTTATATGTTAGGGAAATGCATATAGTTCAATGCTTTACTATACACACAGACTGAATTAAACAGCACTGCGACTTTATAAACATATCATAAAATTTTGAGGCTATTTAAATGTTTTCTATTTTTGCTCATTACAGTACTTATTTCAGTGCTTTTAGCTTTGTCTATTTCCTGTTTCCCTTCTCTTCCTTTTGGAATTAATGTTTTCTTACACCTTTAGAGTAAACTCTCAGACATTATTGAAGAAGTCTAACTGTTTAAATTATCCGGGATAGGGACAGTGTGTTTTATATAGTTGTATTCTCCAATGTGACTGTCTCATGTGTTTTGCATAGTAGGTGTTCAATAACTATTGATTAAATGCAGATAATTTGGGATCTATAAATTACATACAAATCTATTTCATACTTCCTACTTGAATGGAACAGATTAGGATATATTTCAAACAAGGCAGGTCAATTCCTTTTGTTCATTTGTAATCTCGTTGAAGTTAATAGACCCCATAAGTCACTCTCCTGGTGTAAGTAACTCAGTTGAAAAGACATATTAACTCTTTCAGTGCATAATGGAACCATTCGTATTTTAGAGATTGATTACTACTACAAGTCACTTAGGCACTGATGATCATATGTTTATTAAGGAAGTTTAGGATACTGACTGACACCTGAATTAATAAATTTCATGTTAATATACAGTGGAAGAGAAAATAAAAGTCAAGATTATACCAATAACCCAATATTCTTACTGAGGAAAAGCTGCCAATTTTAAAGGAACTTTTATGTCAAACCACTATTTCCTTACACATCTTTTTAGAGTATGTGAAAAATATGCAAAATGTCTTTTGCTTACCACTAAAGGAAAATATGGCTTCCTAATGAATAAGGTAGAAATTGAAGAAATGATAGATCGCCTCTCCCCTGACCCTCCACCCCTCCACTCACAGAGGGTACTCTGTTCCAAGCAGTTAAGATGCTATTGGGATGTATGTTTTAAAAAATAAGAGGGACAAAGGTAAGAACTTACTGTCTCCAAATTCTGCAATTTTACTTTCTTCCTTAAGAATATTTTCATTACATAATGTGACTCATAAAGGTGAAGCATACGCATATCATATTGCATTTGCCTACATGGGCAGAAGAAAATAAAAATTCTACAGTTTGTTTTTATGTAACTTTACTGCTATATTCTTGATCTTATGATCCAAAATAAATACAAGCAAATGGACATTATCCCCTTATTGACTTAAAAGTCAATATGAAAACATCTATTTGCTATTCAAGCCCAATTATAGCGAGGAAATTTGATTTTTTTCTCTCACGTCTCTTATAGAGCTAAATAAGAATGGAAAATAAAAGGTTGTACATTTAAGTTTTAGTCCTAGGATTCAGGAATACAAAAGTCACTTTTCTACCCTATCCCTGCCTGTATCTGTAAATGTTAGCAAGGCGGTAAAACTGTGGACCTTAGTTCTCCTCATACATAAAATTCAAGGATATCATAGCAACTCATTTCTATGACATTCTATCAGCCTTTTCCTGCAAATATGTTTCTGCTTATTTATTACAGATTCCATGATTTCTCATCTTAATAATTTTCCATATGACTAATTCATCTCTCTTAATTACCTCTTCTTTTTCACAATTGCATGTAAATAACCAACTCTGGATGAATCAGTCATCTGTATTCTCCATGTGTGCATAGCAAGGAGCTGTAAAAATGTATAATTTAATTAATTTTAAATCAATTCCTATGTATCAGGCTCCTTTCAAGGCTCTAGGAAACAGAAATTAACAAAATATACTAAGATTCCTGCTTATATTCTAATGAGGGAAACAATGATAAATGAGATAAATTAGAAAAATTTATGGTAATAATGTTAAGTTCTAAGGAATAAAAGAAAAAGCAGGGAAAAAGAATAGAATTTGGGAATATGTTGAAAGAAGTTTTCATGAGAAGGCAAACATTTAGTCAATCTAAAAGGATGATCTAAAAGAATGAAGACATGATCCACACAGATATATGTAGGAAGAGCATTACTAGCAGATATGGAACAGCAGTGCAAAATCCTAAGGGAAGATCGGGCTTGGCATGCTTTCAAGTTGCAAGAAGGCTAGCTTATTAGACAAAGGATCAAGATAAATTATTACATGTCATTAACGTCAGGGCAGGTAAGTGGGACACAAGGATCCTAGAGGTTATTTAAGAACACATGCATGCACACACATGTGATGCGATTGTTGGGACTAGTAGGTTTAAAATCTGTAGGGCAATCCAACATGCTGGAAACTCACGTAGGGGTTGTTATGACAATGGACCAAAAATGACCCATGTATGCTAGTGCTCAAATTGTTTATTTCTTCACAGAGGGCTAGGAAAGCTAGCCTTGAGATTTCAAAAGGTCATTCCACCATTCCTCAAACCATCTGCTCCAGGACGATGGGCAGCGTGGTAAAACCAGAGAATCACAGGAGCCACACTTCTTCATTGTGAAGTGAGTTCCTGTAGCAGAAGCAGTGCCACTCTGACAGTGGATAAGGCATTCTGCATGTAGGCAAACAGTAGTCTTGACAGAAACATTGCATGTAGGGAAGGTAAACCTGTATCCAGATTGAGAGACTTACTTCAGGAAAAAGCCTCTTTTATGATGGAAACCATCCAACAATATTAACCTACAAATCTGGTAGCTGGCGGACTGCTCTGAGGAATGGTGCTGTAACGGGGGCTCAGTGTTGGTCTCCATTGCTGGCTGTTTGGTCATTCAGCAGTGGCTGTCGGGTCCGCCATTGATGAATGGAAGTCTATGTTACTGAGCCCATGCATAACCTCCCATCGTGGCCATTGTCTTTTTGAGCCCATTGGGCAATAATACAGTGGTCTAGAGAAAGGGGCTGACTGGTATCCCCAGATTGCATCACCCTATAAAATTAATTATTAAAATCCCCCTCTTCTGAGGGGGATTGCACACTTTGGTGAGCATTGACATGGGATAGAAATAACTTCTCATTTTTTTGCCCATTTTGAGACGTGTTTCCACATACTTCTTCCCTAGACCTTCTTGTCATTTCTAATTATTTTCCTTCCAACTCCCTGATCATCCAGCCAAATCATTTGGCCCGAATCCATGAATCAGTATGCAATTGCTCATCTGACTGTTTTCTCCTTGCTAGTAAAATGAAAAATCATGTGCACTGCTCAAAGCTCTGCCCACTGGGAGGGTTTTCCTTTTTCACTGTCCTTCAAGGGATGTCACAGGAAGTGAGTTTATGGTGCTGGAGCTCTCCACTTTCAGGTGGTACCTGCTTATCACACAGAACCACCTGGAAACCACTGCCAAGTTTTCTTTTCCTCAGTCAGCAGACTGTAGGGAACTCCCCTTGAGACTATAGGTGCCAGCTGGGAGAGAGAAGGTAATGCAGCAGGAATGAGGATCTTGGACATTAGTCCACTTTCTCGGTAATTCACTTGTGCCTTCAGGGCCTGCTGTGTGTAGTCCAGGCTTGTGTGATTCCCCTCGTATTTGATGAAATGCTGCTGTGCAGGCCCAGCTTTATCGCTAATTGTGTCAGATGGCATCCGATTGATAATGCTCAGATCACAGGGTAACTGGGGCTCAGGATTAATATTTTATTCTCTACTAAGGCCCAGAGGATGAAAGTTGTTTCTCAAAAGAAGAGTAATTGTCTTCAGATAATGAGGCCCGACTTTGCCTCCCAAATACTAAGGGTACATGCTGTGATTCAACCACAAGGGCTAATGCTTTATGTTATATATGTACTATATTACATTTGGACAACAAACAAATGTGGCCAAATACAAACAATAAGCAAATGTGTGTAAAAGGTATTTCAGATTATCTTGTACTACTGCTGCACCTTCTTAGTTTGAATTTATCTCAACATATTTCATTTGTTTTCTCTGCTAATTTCTTTCCCACATGAGATTACTATTTACTTTGAACTTGGTCCTCTTCCTTGAACATAGTAAACACATAACATATGTGTGCTAAATCCTTGGAAATAAAGTGATTTAGAAGCATTGAAATTTCATTTAAAGAAGGCTGTATGCTTATCCTTTCACAGTAATGTATTAAAAGATGCTTTTCTGATAGTTATTCTTTGATTTATAAAAATAATATTTTTTCATCTAAGCTATGACATCAAAATTTGTTGTGTTTGGGAGGGGTTTGTGTTTAAACTCTTAGTTTACAATTTTTTAAAAATTTTTTTCTAAAATGGACTGATTCTTTCCTTCTAATATTAAGGAAATTTAACAGAGCTAGAGAGACACTTTAGTACTGTGAAATAATTTGTTTCTGTTTTGTCCCCATTCTTTCTCCCACTTTTCCAACAGGACTTTGATATTTTTTCTGGACTACAGTTTTGATATTACTTAAATCCAGTATTTCCAAAGTGACATTTTTAATTTTTAATAATGTCTGGGGAGGATCAGATAATTTGAGAATCTTGAGACAGAATCATCAAATGGTTACTATTTATTGGAATGTACTCCTTTTAAGGGAGCTTTCCACTAAACTAAATCTCTCCACATTGGTGAGAAATAAACATCTGTATTTCCAATGCAGGGTATACATAAATTTGGACCAACTTAGTTTTCTAATTAAAGTAAGTAATCAAAAACTTCATTTGGTTAAAAAAAAAAGGCTCTTATAGCTCAAGAAATGCTGAATTTTGTCCTTATGGTGTAGAAATTGCTTGTCTCAATTCCAAGCTCTGTTTTGCACATTAGAAAGCATTAGATAATTGATTCACAAGTCATAGCTGAGCTAAACTTGGGAAGGCACTGAGGAATTTAGAGCAGAAATTGTAATCTCAATGTAAAAATTAAAATATAATTGGGCAGCTTTCTATAAGAATATTAATCTCTAAATTTAGAATAAAAAAAATCCTTGAAATAAAACTCAGACATCACTTAGTATCTTCCCATAGGAGTAGCTTATTGTACCAATTAGTTCATTGAATTAGGGAACAACTCAAATGTCAATAAATGCCTTGAGCACCATTACAAATAAAAGAAATTAAAATCTGTATTGGTTCCACGGTATTTTTAGTTTGAATATGATATTAGTTTTTTTTAATTCTTTAAATGATTAATAGTTCTTTAAAGGATTCACACCTGCTATGACTTCATTGACTTCCATACTATTTACCAGGATTTCAGGATACTTGAAAAATAGTATTTATCTTAATACAGTCACATATAGTAAAAAGTCTGCCAATATGTCTAACATACACGGTTGTCCTATTCCCATAAACATTTTTTTTTCGGTAAATGTCTATTTTGGTATGTAATCTGAAAGTATTTGTTTTAAGTTTACAATGTAACTGGAGATTATTATGCACTTTTTAAATATTTAATCACTTCTAAGTAAAATTAATATTATTTAAATTTTGCATTTGAGGGTAAATAGTTCTCATTAAACTTGCTAATATCATATCCTTTCAGTTAAGCCATTGTAATTGAATTATTATAAATAGTTATTGCAATTATTATAGTGCCTATTTTTCTTTTTTTTTTTTAATTTTTATTTATTTATGATAGTCACAGAGAGAGAGAGAGAGAGGCAGAGACACAGGCAGAGGGAGAAGCAGGCTCCATGCACCAGGAGCCCGATGTGGGATTCGATCCCGGGTCTCCAGGATCGCGCCCTGGGCCAAAGGCAGGCGCCAAACCGCTGCGCCACCCAGGGATCCCAGTGCCTATTTTTCTATATAAGAACTAGTTGTCTAAAAATTCCAGTACTAAACAAATAAAGGTTTCAGTAAGTTTTTTTTATATCCACACTACTGTAAACATTATACCTTTAATAAATAAATGCACACCTTTAAACATTTATGATCAAGTTTTTTTTAGTAAAGTTTGTTTATTTGGTTTTTAAATCATCTCTACACCCAACGTGGGGCTCCAACTCACAACCCAGAGATCAAGAGTTGCATGCTCTTCCCACAGCCAGCCAGATGCCCCTGATCAAGATTTTTTTGTTATCAAATCTAGTACTTCAGTGTTGCTTCATACTTTGAAAATATCCTCAGTGTTAGACAAACTGTTCATTAATACTGTATTTAACATAGGTTTTAATTAATTTTCAGGCCAGCCAATATGTAAAAATGTGTGTTTTCACTATCTTTAAAAAATTGCATTCATTGATATACATTAAGAAATATATTGATAGATATTAAGAAAAATACCTATAGTGAGTCTGTACTTTCTAATTTCAACTTTTTGTCTACTAATGTGTGCACATCCTAAAGTGATTACAAGGTATTTTTCATATACTTAGCTGAATGTAGATATACAAGTGTTTAAGGATATTTTCTTTATGAAAGAATCCGTGTAATTAGACTCATTTTGTGTCATAATCTGTGTTCTTAATAAAATGCTCTATAGCTACTATAAAAGCTTTCTCTCTCAATTATAAAATTAATTAAGTTTTATTTTTTTGAGAAAGGGAGGATATGTGGATGGCAAGTACGAAGTTAAGTGAATAATGTCTACACTTTACTGTAGATTAAAGCATTGCTTATCTACTAAATTGAGTGTTTTGGTTTGTATCATTCAATTTTTAGAATTATTGTATATAATATAGCAAATATGTATTGACAGCCTGGTATGTTATTAATCAAATCTAATGAACATGTACATATATGGGAAAATAGGGTAATCAAAAATATGTTTTATACTTTTTTATGCTTTATGCTTTTGTTTGAGTGGCTGGTTGGTTGAGAAGTGGAGATTATTGTGAGGAAGATGAGAGAACATCAAGAAAGGTGAGTGAGTGTGGGGAGGCACTGCACAAGAATAAACTTTCATGGTTTGAGCATGTAAAATTTATGCACCTATTAGGAATTTAAGTTACAGAAATATTGACTAGATGTAGAGAGTAAAGTCAAGGCTGAGGAATCCATCTAAGTAAAATTTGCATTTGTAAGATTGTATATAGCATTTTAAATCCAGGAAATTAGGTGAGATTTCTTAAACATAATTTGTAGATAGGGAATATAAAGAGGTCTCAGACAGCACATTCAGAAGTTTCAGAGGAGACATGAAGAAAAGATAATGATAGCCCAGTCATGTTGGAGTATAAGATGTTCCAAAGGAAAGGGGAAAATGTGCCTGAATAAAGATCCCCTCTTGTCAAATTTTGCGGAAATCAAAAGTCTGATAAGAACAGAGCAATGGCATTTGCATTTTGCAGAATGAAGGTCATGTGTACCTTCTACAATGGGAGATTCATCATAATGGAAAGAAAAAGCTCGAAATATTTTGAGGATATGATATATATATATTTACACACATTATCTCTATATATAGAGATACCTCTATATATCATAAATATATATATATATATAATGATGACAAAAGAAAAGTTTCTTTAGAAGATAGGAAGTGAAATAGAGCAAAAAATAGATCAGTATTCCAGGAGATTTAGGACAATAGCATTTTTTTTTTCAGAAATTCTCCCAAACAAAGCATGTGTTAACATTTATCTCCAGGTTTTCCAATTTCTCTTATTTTGAGGAAGTGGTGTTCTATCATTCCCTCCTGTTGTCATTGCTCAACATTCCTTTTAATCCAGCAATTCAGTTGTTTGAGGAAAAAAGTTGTTTAGGTCATCTAATCTGGTCCATAGTCTGTTTCCTCGTGTAAAGTTTTATTGGAACACAGCTGACCATTTCTTTAAGTGATCTCTATACTTGCTTTCATTCTATAGCAGTAGAGTTGAGAAGCTATAACAGAGACCTTAAACCTACAAAACCTAAAATATTTTCCAGATATATTTTTACAGGAAATGATTGCCAGCCCGTGATCAACTTATCCAATTGCTGTAAATTAAGTCCTTCTTTACTTCATCTTTATTTGTCAATATTTCAAATGTCATCCAGAAGACTCATCATGGAGAATTCTATTAAGTTCCAATGAATTGAAACACTTTTTAAATAATTCTGATGGTGGATTTATATTCATTTATGCCATTGTATTAAATCTGGTTGCAAGGACACAAAATTAAAATACTAGTTATGTTGATGAAAGTAAAAAAACAAAAATGAAGTTAAAAATCCTTGTCGTTTTTAATGAAACTATGTTATCAAAGATTTAAATCTAAATATAAGATTATTGAAGATAACTTTTTTCATCTGAATTTCAGAATATAATAATTGCTAGCAGATTCTGAAATTATATGGAATTAAACACTTTATATTCTGCTGCTTAAATCATTACTTACCTGATGGTTATCGAATTTTGATCTGCACTACAAGTCACAAGAAGTAGTGTCTGAGTTAAGAAATACACACATACAAACACACACACACATACACACACACCCCTATTCTGTGCCTTTGAGAAACAGGAACAAAGAAGCTTAGAGCAATAAACAAAAGATCCTGTGGTCAGTTTGTTCCTTTTGAATTTATGAGTTTTTAATATCTCAAAGCATTTCCCTGGAGAACTAGAAATATAAAATCAAAAGTGCTATGGAAAGAAGATAAAAGCAAATTTATTAACTGCTGAACAAGAGTGTAAATAGGTTTAAGCAGGCGGTCACTAGACTTTCTATTACTAAAACTATTTCTTTAACATTCTAGAAATTTCTATTCCTCTTGTACATATTACTTTTGAAATAATGCTGTGAAAAGAAAAAAAACCAGAAAATGTTAATTTTAAAAAATCTAAAAGATAAAAATTAGTTGAATTCCTAAAAAGAAATTAAATATAACTATTGATATAACTGACATTATTAGAAAGATTTTTTTATTAGAAAGATTATAAAAAAATACTGCCTGTAATTATCCAGGACACATCTTTTAAAATTTAGGGAAAATACATTTTTATAAGCAAAATGTAAGTTATCAAAATCAATCCACAAAGAGGCAGAAACTTTAACATCCAAATAATGCAACAGAGACTGGAAAGACTTACTGAAACAAAGACACCAGAACTACATGCTTTACAACTGAGAAAAGATGTCTTTCCCTAAATTATTTAAATGATTTCAGAGCATATGAAAATGAAAACTTCCCTCTATTATTTTTACACATTAGAATAATATTAATTCTAAAACTTTTAAAAAGTCATATATGTGACTACCATGTATGTATGTTTGTGTGTGTGTGTGTGTGTGTGAGTATTCAACTCCTTTCATCCTAAAAACTTATTTCAGTTACTTTTTGTAACACTTATTTTGTAAGGCTCCTTTTACTAATTTAGAATAAAACTCATTAATATATAAACTATGCCTATGTATACCAAAAATCAATATAATGTTTTAATTACAATATAAGGAATAAAGGTAATTAATAAATAATATATACATAATTAGCAAAAATTTACTAGAAAGCACGTTTGATGTATATGTTCAGATTTAGAGGTCTGTGCCTAGAGACTATTTACTCAAACATTCCTATTGATGTTAGTAAAGGGATTTTAGGAAACAATTGCCAATTTTTAGTTTTAACTAAAAAAATTAATCTTTTCTCAATTCTTTGAAAAATTGATTTATTTAATACCTCATCCACCTCCAAACAACTAAAATAGAAGATATGCATTTTAGAAATGAGGTGTAAAATGCCGGTTGAATCATTTCAACAGCTATTCTAACAAAATTTCTAAATTAAACTAAAACAGAACAGTTTACCAAATGATAAAGACTATTCGCAATATCAACAGAAAGAAATACAACAGTGAAATTCTGAAGTCATTTTCAAGATTATGTGGAATAAACATTGACATGTACTCTTACCTTGTTTTTAATACTGAAATGAATTTCTGAGAATTTAGTAAAATTATACAATAAAAAAATATCTTTACATGCTGAGATACAGAAATTTTAAGAGATTTTTAAAAATTTACTAGAATCAATAAAGTAATTTTATAAAGTGGCTGAATGCAAGACAAAGACACACAAATCAATATTTTATTTTTGTTCTGGTAATCATCAACTTGAAACAGAAGTGGAAAATAAACTCCATTCCAAATAGTCATAAAAACTATCAATTTGACAATAAAAGTACATAACATTAGTAATCATCAGACATAAATTTTATTGACACATGTAAGCCAAAGGATAAGCAAATGGAAGACTAGTAATAATGGAATTTTGGTAATTTGGGGGTTAAGTGTAAATCTACTCTTATAGCGGCAATAATAAAATGAACATACACAAGATACAAAGCTAAATTTGAGTAGAAAAATGTGAAACATTAAGTATCAGCAGAAAGTACAAGTATATAGTACAAATATATGATTCAGTTACAAATAATTAAATGGCTTATTGGAAACTCAAGAGGGAGTTAGTTTGGATTCAGAGACCCCTACTTACTTATCGTCCAGTCAGTATTATGAACACACTTAGGTTCTTAGCCTGATAAACGTGCTTCGTTTTGCAATGATGTTTCATTGCGTAAAATCTATTGCTACCATCTGTTTCTCATGACAGAAAAAAAAAAGAAAAAAGAAAAAAGCTGATTGCTTAGTGTCTGTGATGTTATGGAAATGATGCCTACATTCAGTTCTATAATAGACTAAATGACTTACAAGTTTTCCATCTCTGTCAACATTATACATTCCAAATTATGTTTCTCTGTGCTGCTTGGGATCTTGATATACACACAAGATACCAGGAAAAGAAGTCTAAATTTTCAAAATTATTGATAGTATTTTTAAAAATAATTAAAAAAAACCCCAAAAACTTAACATTCCCGACTTGAGAATGATAATTCTGGACAGTTTTTGACTGAAAGAAATCTGAAATCCACACGTTGGGCAGTTAATGACACAAGATTGAGGAGGGATGAAGCCAGTGCTAGCCATAACCTTGGTGTCACCGCAAATGGTTAAGAGCCACACCTTGAAAGACAACAGAGCCAGAGAGGCATGGCCTCAGAGCTGGCTTCAAAACCATGAGGGGACCTTCAAGAGCTGAGCATGTACACAAAGTGTACAACATGTCCTTAATTACCTTTAAGGTCACAACCAAAGCTCATTAGACCCTCATGAATATGAACATACAATACATAATAAATAAAAACACGAATATACAATACATAAATAAAAACAATTATACCAAAATGCATCACTGGTAGGCACATATGCAGAGGCCAAAATGTGGTATAACCACCAGCTGTTGATGGGAAATGTCAATCAAAGCTAGATTTGCATATACACAAACCTGGCAGCTAGAACTGCTCTGGGCCATTGCTCTGCTTTCACCCTTGAAAGTGCAACAGATGGAAGAGTCCAACAAAGATCCTGATTTTGGGTCCCTTGAAGTTATATTTGAGAAATTGTTATTGATGGTGTTAGGTAAATTACCACAGCATCACCAGGAGGATGGGTGGGGGGCGGGTGGATGGCGAGTAACTTCAATACAACCACAGATGAAATAGTAAAGAACTCGATTAAATGAATCTAGCAGCTTAAATTTCATGAGTAGATGAATAAGCACCACAAATGAGGAAGATTTATCCTCTTAATCAGCCGGTTCCTACTTGCAGCATTTGTTGTAGTCTACAAGTGGACTGACAGGCTTATCCAAATCAAATATATGAGACAGAGCAATATCCAACCAATATTTGTCAGACTGTATTTCTGAGGGAAGAAAAGAGAAATAAAATTTAGTAAAATCAGTAAGGTTATTTTAGCATATGCTAGAAATCCTGAAGATGGTTCTGTATTTAATAAAAATTGCCTATTTTTATATGGCCAGAGAAAAAGCTATACCTATTGCTGAGTGAATGCACTTCTATTAATAAGTACTTTAGAAAGTGGGCCCATAGTCACATAGCCTATGAAACTTCTAATGAGTTTCTTAGAAAAGATAAGATTACTCCTTCAGAAGCCTGAATTAAAAATGGTTACTCTGATTTTATATTCATTTTCAAATGAATGAATTTGAAAGATAAAACACCAACTATTGGAATATTCTGTTATTACTTCACATCTATAAAATTGTAGATTTGGAAAAGATCCAAGGAAATATTCTTTAAACACTGTCAATAATAAAAATTTAAAACATGTCTCCAGGAGATTAGAGTTGCCTCAGTGCCAGGTGGTAGTGGATGATTTGTCTTTGTGGGAGATCTGGACTTGGCAACTTGAGTGGGAATTTACAAATAATCGGATTCAAACTCCTTTCCTGAATAAAGAAAATACACATTTGCCTTTGTAAACATAGACGATTTTAAATAGAATTCTTAGGAGTCATGGAGTGCTGCATATATTTAGGTTTTTTTAAAAGTAAACTTTCTTACTCTACGTCCATTTATTAACTAATTACTTTGCACACCACCTATACACTAAAGCATTCCAATACCAATTTTCCTCTTGAGTCTAGGCTCATATTTAGAATATTAGAGTCTTCATGTCTGAAAGGCATCTCAAATTCATTTCCAACTGTTGCATTGAATGGTATCCATTATGCAATATCTAATCTTCCTTTCTCCTTTATTTATTCACTTTTATTCAATTATCCATTTATTAACTCTCTTATTAACAGGTATTATGGGAGAAGCAATATAGGCACTGGGGTTCTAGCACACAAAACCCTTCCCCTCATAAAGCTCACTTCCCAGTATGGTAGACATACCCCAAACTGGGTAAATAACTGAATGTTGGTATAAGAATAATGATATGTGAAACGAAGTGGGGGGAAAAGGAGAGGAATTGAGAATGCCATTCAGGGAAATAGCATATCATAATAAGAATAGGATAGTCAGAGAAATGCTTAGCCATATCATTAAAATCGGAGCCAAGACTTGAGAAGTATGGGCTGCAAACCACAGGCTATCTGAGGGCAAAAAAACTTCAAGTAGAAGGATTAGCCAACACAAAGACCTTCCACTATAGATACTGTTGAAGTCCCGTTGAAAAAATTTTGAGGAAGACCGAGTGCTGAGAGCAGAATGATTGAGCGGGAGGGTAGTAAGAGAGAGCTAGTGGAGTGACATAATCTGAATTGCACCTTTAAAAGCTTACACAGTCCGGCTGCTATATTGATAATAAACCTGTTAATACAGAAGTTAGAATAGACCAGTTAGAATTCTACTGTGAAATCCAGGTGGAGTTTTGGCTAGGGCATTAGCCTTGGAAGCCATAGGAAGCGGTAGCAATATGGATACGTACTGAGGTCAAGCCAACAAGAGGTACAAGTAGGTAGCATGCGAGAAGAAAAATCCAGTCACATTTCCCCGTTGTTTAATTTTAGCAAGAAGAATAATGGTGTTCCCAATTGCCGAGACATACAACACTATGGTTGGAGATGTTTGGGAGGAAAGATTACAGATTTTTTTCTGGGTATATTAAGTGATGTATATTAATCAAATATTAAATATTAAATATTTATTTTACAAATATATGTGCAAAGGTAATAAATATTTACTGTACTTAAGTATAAATGTCAAAAAGGCAGATAGATCTAATGTATGGTGTTAAGGAGAAAAAGTCTTTATTAGCAGAACCATAATTTCATTTGTGGCAGCAATGTACCTTGCTAAAAATCAAGATTTTCCAGGTTCTGAGAATCTATGATTGTTCTTGAGATTAGATTCTGGTCGGTAGTATACAGCAGATAGTCAGGTATGGTTTCCAAATGTCCTTAAAAATGAAAATTTACTTATTTATATAAAGATCTTTTTTTCTCCTCTCCATGTTTCTCTTCTGACTGCCTGAAATACAAACATTATGGCAATAACCATAATGGCTATTTTCAGCTATGAGGATGCCACCTTGAGTGTGGAAGGCCACACACAAAATGGTGCAGCGACACGTCCAGAGGAAGTTGGACCGTGGGTATCATGAAAGTGCCAGGCTAGCCCTGTATTGCCTGTCTCCTGACTTCATTTTATTGAAGGAAAAGAAACCCCTGTCCTAATTAAATGACTGGTTTTGGCTTTCTCTGATTAGCAGCTGAACAACAGCAAAAGCTCACATAATGCACCCAAGTTAATCTATTCGATTCTAATCAATGCCTCTATAATCTTTGTTTCATTCTACATTCTATTTAATAGTAACAAGTTAAGCAACTTGCTGTGCTTTTTGGGTTTTCCTATCACTCCTAAATCAAATCAATAGCAAGGATCTGTGGTTCTAAAAAAAAAAAAAAAAAAAAAAAGAAGGATCTGTGGTTCTGTTAATTTTACAACTAAATTCTTCTAAAATGTAAGTCAAAACACAAATAAAATGTTAAAGTGACTCTTAAGTCTTATAAACAGAATTCTTGATTCTATAATAAGACCAATCTATCAAATTTTTTTCAGCCTCAATAACCAACCATTGTTAGAAAAATTTAGGAGTTACATTTATTTCCATGCATTTTATCTTGTCAGTCACATAGTCCTGTTATATCTATCTCCAAAATAGATTCCACTTTCTTTTTCATGATCTTCAGTTTTATATATGGCACTTACAGAGTACTATGTGAGTTTTTCTTACTTATTTGTTTACATATTTGTTTTCCCAAATAATATGTTTTCTGAAATTAAGGGCTTACGACTTATTGATATCTGCATCCTGTATTTCCAGGGTCTAAAAATTAGTTAAGTGTTCAAAATTATTTACAGAAAATAAACATATAAGTCCACATATGTTAATGTATATATGTGTGTATAATGTACATTCATTTATACACTAAGAGGAGAGAGGGGGAAAATAGAAAATGTGAGTTTTATACCCGAATGTGACTCAGTTATAAACTTAGGATTACTACAATTACTAAAATCAGATTAAATTTTGTTTGTTTTTCTGAAAGTGACTCATTTAAATACTCAACTAAGAAGAATAGGAGTTCAAGATAGAAAACAACTTGTGACTTGAAAATTGACACATGTAATGTGATTCCGAGTAATTTTGTTCAAGTGTGTTATCTCAGAAATATATTCAATATCTAGAAGACTTGGACTTTTAAGATAAGACATCAGGATTTTTTTTTAAAGACTAGGTAGAAAAAAGTAATAAAGACTAGGTAGTTATCCAAAATACAACACATAATATTTCCAGTACTTGGTATTAACTGCAGGGGAGGTTAAAAAAAATCCATATACATGCTCATAAATATGTTGTCAGGGATATTAAACAAGCATATGGTATTTCTACAACAAAGTGTAAATAAATATTTTCTATGTCCAAAGAAAAAGTTAATTAAAAATCCATTACCTGCTATTTCCCAATCTAAAACATTCACACTTACAACATGCTGCTTGAATTGAAGATTGACTACTTGATAAAAATAAAAACAAATCTCTTCAAACTATCAGTTTGATTTAAAGATTCAGAGCCCTTAATGGTGTCAGCTTCACTCTTCTATCTTTACCAGTGATCCAAAGTTGTGAGTTAAGATTCTCTATATCCCAAATATATATCAAAAGTAAAAGCAGAAACCTGAATGTGGAACTTACCCTACAGCTTAAGTTAATGTAAATTTGAATATTGATAGTTGATAAAACATTATGAACATTTTTTGCTTCATTAATATTACATAATAATGATTATTAATGTTCAATATATATTATATTTCCATTAAAAATATTTGATGAAAACATAAAGAACAAATGGAGTACAAAATCTACTATACTTACAGTGTATTATGTGAAAAATGTATATAAGGGAATATCTAGACCTGTTACAAAGAAAATATTAATGTATTAAAATAGATTCTTGAAATTGTATGCTGCTAAAATTGTAAATCCTATTTAAGTTTTTTCTTTTGAAGTTACATACAGTTATTAAATTATTAGTTTAATTTAATGAGTTTAATCCTGAATCCGGGTGCTTAATCATGCTGTATAAAATTCATTATACCTTACCTTTGCTTAATTTATAGCAGAGATTAATGAAAATGTCACAGTTAAAAATATTTCAGTGATGCATTTATAGAAATGATTCTGCATTTTGGTATGGTTTCTTATTTACTCACCAATCTATTCCAGACAAAATTAAAAACTCTAGTTGAGAGAATTATATACACATTTGTTATATAGGGATAATTCAATATTAAGAAGGTTTGTTTATGCTGCTGATTTTGCTGGTACCACTCTGCCACTGAATATAGAATCCCTTTTTGATATCATAGACAGATATACTTCTAGTGTCTGAAAATATGTAGGGAACTCAATTGCCCTCCTTTTGTGGGAATTTTTTTCTGTATTTTAACTGTGTTGATTACCAAAAAAGAGCCACCATTAATTTTCAACCATTTGTCTTATTGTAGATATTCCAAAAATTTTTAAAGACCTTATTTTTTTTTAGAACAGTTTTAGGTTCAGAGAAAAAGAAGGTACAGATATTTCCCATATGTTCCCTGCCCCTGCACATGCATAGCTTCACCATTTTTTTTTTTTAGCTTCACCATTATTAACATTACTCATCAGAGTGGTACATTTGTTATGGTTAATGAACCTATATTAACAATTACCCGAAGTCCATAATTTAACTTAGGGTTCACTCTTGATAATGTACATTCTATGGGATGGAACAAGTGTACAATGACATATATCCATCATTATAAAATGATACAGAGTATAATAACATCCTCTGTGTTCTGCCTTTTTATCCCTCCCTTCCCCTCAACCCCTGGCAAGAAACACAATTGCTAAACATATGGTGAGAATAGGTCTAGTTTTGTAAAAAAAAATCCGCCAACCTCTCTTTCAAAGTAGCTGGACCATTTTGCATTCTCACCAGGGATGAAGGACAATACCTGTTGCTCTACATCCCCACCAATTTGGTGTTGTTAATGTTCCAGATTTAAGAGGAAAAAGTATAATCTCACATTGCTCTTAAGAGGTAGGTCAGAAATTGCACTGTCACTTATGCCATATTTTACAGTCAAGGTAAGTCACTAGGACAGGCTGAACTGACATCTAGATGTGTGGAATGGCAGGTGTTTAAGAGAAGAAAAGGAATTTATAATTACCATCTTTTATTCTATTAGCCACAATCTATTTTACACATTAGATTTTAGTAAATCAAGCATGACTTGGTACTTTTGATAATAAGTAAATATTACATTAACCGAAAATGTCAAGAGGGAAAAGAAAATGGAACATAGAATGGAACATAGAATAGGTGATCCAAATAAAATAAATGGTAAATTGATAGATATAAATCTCATTTGTATTTGTCATTATTTTAGAAGTAAATTAACATAATTTTCAGATTCATTTAAAAGAAACATATGCTGCTTACAAGATACATACCTTAAATGTAGAGATAAAGAATGGGTGCACATAAAGGACAGAGAAGTGTATTTCATTAAATCACTATCTGCAGAAACCTGATAAAGGCTTTAAAAAATAATACATTTCTAGAAATAGAGACCTAGTGGCATAGCAGAAGTAGAGAAAGCAACTTGAGGGCAAAAGAATCAATCAACGTGGAATATATTTTAAAATTTGCACTCAACTAATCACAATCTTAAAAATATTTAAGCAAAAAAAAAAATCAATAAAAATAAAAGCAGAAGGGCTGCCTGGGTGGCTCAGTGGTTGAGCATCTGCCTTTGGATCAGGGCATGATCCCGGAATCCAGGGATTGAGTCCCACATCGGGCTTCCTGCATGGAGCCTACTTCTCCCTCTGCCTGTTTCTACCTCTCTTTCTCTCTGTGTCTCTCATGAATGAATAAATAAATAAATAAATAAATAAATAAACAAATAAATAAATAAAATCTTAAAATAAATAAAAGCAGAAAAAGAACAAAATCCACATTACACCTAGAGCGCTAGAATATAAAAAAGTCATCAGTTATAGACGTTCTGAATAACACAAACTCTATTTGACATATGTAAAACAGTGCAACTGGCAATGACAAAATATATGCTCTTTTCATGTTCATACGATCACATAGTAGATGATAAGGCTCAACAAACTTGAAACTTCAAGACAAAATGTTCAATAGCAATACAGAAATTAATCCAGATCTTTATTACATGATAAATGGATAATCACCAAATGTTTGAAAATTAAATACACTTTTAAATAACACAAAGTCAAAGAAGAAAACCGAATGGCAATTATAAACTACTTTGAATTACGTAATAAAAATTAAAATTTGTGATAAACTGAGATGAAAATGTTTAGATACGCAAGATAGAAAAATATGCCTTGAGAAATGATCTAGGTGTCCAGCTCAAGAAGTTAGAAAATAAAAAAACTGGGGATTATACCCACTGAACTTAGAGGAAGGAAATAATAAAATAGAAGACAAACATATCATGAAGTAATAATATTGTCAGATTTGATTCCTTGAAAATACTAAAAACATTTTTTAAAAGAATGATCAGAAGAAAAAGTGAAAGAAAGAAAAAGTAATATAAAATATTAAAGGAAATATCACCAAAATATAACAAATGTGTACTAAATACAACAGTATGTTTGAAACAATTTTTAAAATAATTTGAAAATTTAGAAGAAATGGACACATTTCTAAAAAGGCATAGTTTCTAAAAACTGAAAGAAGTAATAGAAAATTTGAGTTTTCAATACTAATTTTAAGAAAATAGATCTGCAATTAAAAGCCTTTCTCCAAATAAATCTCCAGGCCCAGATGTCTACCTCAATGATTTAATATAGATCTTAAATAGTCTCTTAGAAAATAGGTAGTAGAATTGTTGAGGGCTTCCATGAAGCCAGACACTTTTATTTCCCAAACCTGACAAATACATTAAAAGAATAGAAAAGTAGCATCTGAGAGCCAGGAGCTGGCCTGGAGCTAGCCTTGTACTTTGTGCAAGACTTTGGTGTTGCTAAGAACGTGTAGGGAGGGCCCTCACAGCTCTACCCTCATGCTCTACTTCATAAAGAATTTAACATCAACATCAGAGGAGACCCCTCCGGGAACTCAGTGGATCAAGACAAAACAAGACCACTCCCTATTCACATATAAATTTAGAAAAAAAAAGAAATTGTCCAAGCTACAAAAATAGCCAAATAGCCCCATTTCTGCCTAATATAAATGACTGCTGCTTCCTTAGCAAGGACAACTTTAGCCTCACATTGTTCTTCCTATCTTCTAGATAAGAAATATTAAGATACCAATTAATAGCATTATCTCCATTTCCTGATAATATCCAATCTAGGGCAGATCCCCACTTTCTGAAATCCTCCGAAAACCCCCCCCACCATAAAACAATTCCTATGTAAGTGAAGACTGTTACTGGGAAGCAAGCGGCTTGCTTCCCCTGGTGTGCATTCACCCTCAGAGCGACAAGTCAACCAACACGGCTGTACTCAAATACAGACGTGTTCCTCATAATCCATTTTTTAAAGGACATTGATATAACTTATATATTGAGCCTAGAATTTTGTAAAATGCAGTGAGAGGTGTGAGATGAGATTAGGGGTTGGGAGAAAGGAGAATGCCAGCCATCGGAGGAGGCTCTAAAGGATTTTAAGGAAGACGGTGTAATGATTGCTCTTGACCTTTTATAATCTTATAAACCCCCCTCCAACTCAGACATTTCACATTGTTCTCATTCAAGAATGGAGCAAAATCCATTTCTTACTGATTTGATCTGACTCCAGCTTTAATTTTTGTCTATGAGATCAGATTGTCAGGCTTCCCAGAGTCATGGAATGGGTAGGGTGTTTAGGTTCAGCATTTTTAGAACAATCTACTTTTGGGATATTTTATCTACAGTCCCATTCCTTCCAAACCAGCTGATGCTGAAAATTACTTGATAGCAAAAAAGGAGTCATTCTGCCTAAAATCTGAAAGAAACTTTATTTTGTGGTAACGAAACACAACCCATCGCTCTTATCTAATCCCTTTTCACCCTTCCCCCTAATTGACTTTTTTGCTGATCAACTGTGTCAATTGTGGCCCTCTGGGCCCTGCCTTGCTCCTGCTGTTCCCCTCGTTCAGAACCCCCTCTGGGGGAGGCATTCTCTTTCCCACCCCCTCCATTCCAGTCAGGCTTCTGCTCAAACGGGAGCTGTTCTGACAACCTCACCTGCAGTGTCACCCATGGCCTCAGGTCACCCTCTGGCTCAGGGGCACACGTTACACTACAGCATAAAAGCTTAGTACGTGTTTGGCGATATATAAATTAGTTAACAAGAAAAGCTGGAAATCTGTTTACAGACAAAAGCTGGTATCATTCCATTGTTTTCTGCTAATTTTGAATACAGGGTGTTTCTTTTTTTAAGTTTGAGGTTAAGTGAAATAAAAACAAAATAAATGACTTAAATATGAAACCAGCTTCCTTTACTGCTCATTTTCTCATCTTTGCTTCCTACGGAGCACGGTACCTAGCTCTTAATTAATAGGTACCCCCTAACCTGAGAAGAAAAGACCTTAAAAAACTTCAATTATTTTTTTTTCCCTGGTCAATCTTCAGAGTTTTACTGATACCTGGAGGCGGAGCTGCTATTGGAATACAGGTTCATTTCAGCACAGTAAATGATCTTGAACATTCATTATAGTTTCTATTTACAGAAACTTTAACTCTTTTATAAGTTAATGAACAAAATAGCAACTTGCCATCTTATACTATATCACAAGATAAATTGAAGGAGATGTGCTGTTTTCACCTTCCTGAGGAAATTCCAATGTGATAGATGGAATGTCAGAGCATTATAATAAATGCAAGGGCTTCTAGCCTATTAATCCTACTTGATATGTGATGGAGCAAATTAAGAAAGATTATTTCTGCACTGCATCTACTTTTACATTTTCTTTAGCATCCTTGCCAGTTCAAAACAGTAGCCTCATAGTTTATCATCCCTGGTTTATCTATCCAGCAGATTGATGTATAGGAATGAGAGGTAGGGAAGTAGCACTATTTAAATCAATTCACTGTCCCATATTAATGTTTAGAGAATAAACTATATTTAACATATAGAATATATCTATGTCATAAATCTGTGTTTCTATCTTATATATGTATATATATATTGCTATGTCAAAATTGTTCTATTACACAGAAAGAGGGAGCTTGACTTAAGGACTGCTTGGAGAAATTGAAGAATATAATATTTTAAAATCTTAGCTACGACTACCTTTGGTATTATTTATAAATGATCAAATATACCGTGCCATTAAAAGTTACCCTGAGTTTTCTCCAAAGCAGAATGCCCCCTTCAATATATTAAATATAATGCTACCATAAACATACTTGGGGGGCACCTGGGTAGCTCAGTCGGTTGAGTCTGATCTTGGTTTTGGCTCAGGTCATGATCTTGAGGTCATGAGATCAAGCCCTGCATTGGGCTCTGTGCTGAGTGTGGAGCCTGCTTGAGATTCTCTCTCTCCCTCTCCCATTGCCCCTCCCCTGCTCACTTGCTCATGCTCTGTCTCAAATAAATAAACATGTAATAAGGGATATAGTGTATGTAATTTGGTATTTAAGCTGAAGATTTGAGATTATTTTGATGCTCAACTCTAATTTAAAGAAGAAAGTACATGATGACTATGGGAAGTCTTTTTTTCTAAAATATTAAGATGGACACCTGGGTGGCTCAGTGGTTGGGCGTCTGCCTTTGGCCCAGGGCGTGATCCTGAGTCACTGGATGGAGTCCCGCGTCGGGCTCCCTGCATGGAGCCTGCTTCTCCCTCTGCCTGTGTCTCTGCCTCTCTCTCTCTCTCTTTCTCTCTCTCTCTCTGTGTGTCTCTCACTAATAAATAAATAAAATCTTTTAAAAATAAAAAAATAAAAAATAAAATAAAATATTAAGAAAATTCTCAAAAGAATGATGAAGAAGATGGTTTTAAATTAAAACATATTAGCTGTTGCTTCTAACGCAGTGAAAATTTGTTTTTTAATCTGTCCTAAAGACTAGGGCAGATCTAGTAATTTACAAATTCAATATATAATACCCCAAGGAATAATAATCATTTTCTGATGTGTAGATGTATTTTCTGAGTGACTTCTCTATCCCTAATCCAAACATGACTCAATCTGAATTTCCATTATGAAATTATTTCAGAAGTGAAATTATGTTTATTTAATTTGTCACTCAATATAAACTGCTGGATAGTTGAAATCTTACAATTGTAGAGGTTGTATTGCCTTGCACTGTAAATTCTTATTTCTTTCATCTTTGTTTTTGCCTTTTGATGGGCTTTTGTGCTTTTATGATATCCTAGGACACATTCTTTTTGGACTCAATCTGAAGTCCTGCAGACAAATATACTCTCATTGTTGTATAGTACGAGGTAACCCCTGAGATTTAAACTTTTAAAATCCATGCGCCAATGTGGTTAGCCATCCAATTGACTGAATGAAAGAAATTTTAAAAAATTATAATTGAAAAAATTGAAAAAAGAAAGAAATTTTAAAGTCTTGGATTCCCAAAACTCTAATCCAAGTGACCTAATTTTAATATGAAAAATTGTACAATTAGAGTATGGTAATAGTGTCACATGAGGAAATTTATCCTATTAAACCCTGATTCAAAAATTATATGTGATTAAAAGAGATTATCTGGATGAATCAGAATATGGAAGGCTTGGCTCAAAAATGAACAATTTATTCATTAAAATTCAGGATAAAGAGACACTGTGTTTTCAGGAAAAAGGATAAAACTTCTTTTACAAGATTCATAACTGCCTGAGTGGAATATTTCTTTAAAATAGTCATTTCCAGGCAGTCCGGGTGGCTCAGCAGTTTATCGCCTGCCTTCAGCACAGGGCGTGATCCTGGAGACCCGGGATCAGGTCCCAGGTCAGGCTCCCTGCATGGAGCTGGCTTCTTCTCTGCCTGTGTCTCTGACTCTCTCTCTCTGTCTCTCATGAATAAATAAATAAAATCTTTTAAAAATGAATAGAATAAAATAAAATAAAATAGTCATTTCCTTTTGCTGTAGATTGATGCTTTATAAGGAATCCTACTTAAAAAAAAAAAGGAATCCTACTAATTATTATTTGGTTCTCCATATGTAGTGATACTAGAAAGAGCTTCCAATTTAGATAATATAAGCATTGCAATTCGTGGAAAAGTTTATTTTTACTTCTAAATGAATGAAATACCAATTATAGTTATGTACTTTATTCTCTTAGTGTGTTCTAGTGCTACGTTTCCTCCCAAGATATGATCATTTCTAGATTATAGAAATACTACTATTCAGACCACAAAAATGATACATGTACAAAGACAGTGTCATATGTGGAAGGAGCTCTGTGGTCCTCCTTGCAAGATGTTTAAACTTACTGCTGTGCCTTTTCAAATTTTGAGGTAGTGACCTAGATCCAGGGCTGGTTCATGGAACTTGATTCCAGAAATGTAAGAAACTTCACTATAAGGGATGCGTCCAAAAGAAAGGCAGGAGGAAAATCAACTTTTAGTGAAATGTGTATATTATACACTAACAGATCATTTGAAAACAGTGAACACTTGGAGTGACCTTGGTGGATGGAAAGAATAAATACAATTTCATAGAACAGTGCGAACCCTCACCCTTCAATGCTAGTCCAACACCCATTGTAATAAATAACTCTCAGGCCCATAATATAGTTTCTGTGAATTGCTTATGTTGATGGTGTGCAGCATGTCATTTACATTCCATGATAAATAATAAAACATCTCTGGTGCCATAGCACTTCCATTATGCTCTCTATTACGGTCTGTGACCAGGTTGAAATTGAATTCCAAATTTAAAATCTACCCTGGCTTATTGCAATTTTACAACTGAAGTTGAATTATTTAAACTTTTTTCATGGCACTTTTAGACACCACAGACCAGAGCATAATTGCTAACTAATTAGATAATATGTCTGAGTAAAAGACACAAATTAACACAGATGGAAAGTTATAATATTGCTCTGATAAAGAACTGATGGATTAATGTGTTCTTCACCTATAGTATATTCAATATTCTTTCAAATTATCAGTAAAATTGGTTTAAACATTATATTCAATACCACATTAAATTTTGTTCTTTGATGCATAAAAAATCATTTTTTCTTTTGATTTTGAGTAATATTTCACCCTTTATCCAATTAGACCAAAGAATTTATGGGATCCAAATAAACTAGCTGCATATATGAGCAGTAGTATTTCAAGGGGAATATGCCCTCAGTGATTTATCAGAAAACCTTGTTAACTTGTAAGGATGATTCATAAGTTGCTGCACTCAAAAGCAAAGCAGAGTGTGTGAGAAAAGCCAAGTAGAGACGCTGCATTCTGAATTTGTACTGGTTTTAGTAACTATCAACACAATTAATACCCTCACTCCGTTCACTGTGAAGCCTTTGTGAAATATACCACTGCACACCGATATCTAATTTTTAATGACTTAACCACCTAAAATTTGGTGGTCATCGATTGCTCTTGATTTATTATTGCTACTGCTATATTATGGTTATTATTATTATTATTATTATTATTAAGTAAACCCTTTATTATAACCTGGGCATATTGCTGATATCTTTGCTTAGTTAATGCATTTGATTTTCACAGCAACATGATAAGGCAAGTGCTCTTATTATTTGCATCACATCTGTAAGTAACATAAGTTTATGGAAGCTAAGAAAGACACAGAAGCAGGCCACCCCTCACCAATTTTTTTCCCCTGACTTGAAGTCATTATTCTCTGATTTCTCATTTTGCATGCAGACAATTCTTACCTTCAAATTCAGATTATAAATGTGCTAAGTCATAAGGTCACATTTTATATATTTTTTTCTCTTTCTCACAGCTCTTACAGATAGTGCTTCTAGTTGATTGCTTGATTAGTCATTCTGAAATATTGTTATGGGTTAAGTTGTGTCTCCTGCAAAAGGTGTGAAGTCCTAACCCCCAGTAACTGTGAAGATGACCTTATTTCAAAATGGGATCTTTGCAAATGATCAAGTTAAGACGAGGCCATTAGTAGTGCCTCTGATCCAGTATGACTGTATCCTTACAAACCAGTGGAAGATTTCGACACAGAAAACATGCATACAGGCAGGAACCATGTCAACATGGTTGACAGATATCAGACATGGTATGGCAGATATCAGAGTGATACATTTACAGGCCAAAGAATGCCAAAGATTTCCAGCATACCACCAGAAGCTAGCAGAGAGGCATGGAACAGATCCTAACATGCCATCAGAAGAAACCAACTGTGTCCGCACCTTGACCTCAGAACCTCTAAGTTTCCAGAACTGTGAGATAATCAATATCCACTAGACTGCATACTAGTTCTGTGGTACTTTGTTAGAGCTATCCAAGCAAACCAATAACAAACATGCTGCATTCCTTTGCTTAAAACAAGAAGTATATTACATATAAATATGTCTGATGAAAAACAAAATATAAATCACTGCTATATTTTATTTAAAATGGCAAAGACTTTTTTAGCCTAAGAATCTAAAAAAATAAAAGCACAGTATATAATAGTGAAAAATACATGTTTTTAAAAACTACTGGCTATTAAATGTAAGATCTAAAAGTCTCAGACTGAAATTAAATTCCTTTTTTTTTAAGATTGTATTTATTCATGAGAGACACAGAGAGAGAGGCAGAGACACAGGCAGAGGGAGAAACAGGGTCCCTGCAGGGAGTCCGATGTGGGACTAGATCCAATCCAGGGACTCCGGGATCATGCCCTGGGCTGAAGAGAGTCACCCAACCACTGAGCCATCCAGGCATCCCAACTGAAATTAAATTTTAATTTAGCTCTTGACTTTGTAAATTAAATACAATTATTTATTTAATATAAATGTTTTAACTTACTGAACTTGCAGAGAAGAATTTGTTGTATAGAATTTCCTAACTATAATTTTTCACAGTTATATTTGGTCCTTTTCAAGTGTCTATTTTTCAAGCAGATTTTAAAATAATGACCAAACATAATGGTATGGTAGCCCATTTTAAAATTTACTCAATACAAATAAACACATATGCTTCTAGGAAAATTATTTTAGAAATAGAAGAGTAGTTTTAGAAGAAACTGGATTTTCACTTGGAACTATGCAATTTTTTTATTTAGGTCCAGAAAAACGCTTTTTTCTATACCTAAATTGCATTTGGAAAAATTCAGGCTACTTTCCAACAAAGCATTAAGAAAGCAATTTCATCCTTGGTCTTGGATTTCTTAAAGCAAACTCCTTTTGCTTATTTTCTATGAGGTATTACTACCAGTTTTTGATCAACTATAAGAATCTGTACACTAAGAATTATTTCAAGACTTTCCTGAGAATAATGTTTAATAGAAAACCATAATACGAAAGGTACTTAACAAAAGTAACTAATGAAATACATAATTTACTCATTTCCATATTAGAAATGTAATTGTCTAAATTCACAAAAAAAATGTCAACTTCATTTAATTCTAATAGAGAAAAATGGATTTTCCATATCCTTCTTTGACATTAAACCAATTGTTCTATAGAGAATCTCACTTATTTTAATTACAAATGCCCTTTATCTATGTGAAAGAAAACTCATATCTAAACTCATATCTGATGTGTTTTAATTTCATGGAAAATATTTATGAAAATACTGATAATAATTAGACACTCAGAAAGAGACTCTGAACTTTTCTTCCTATCACCTCAGTAAATATTTTCAAACTTAATCAAGGTCAACAACAATAGTTCCTTCACCTCTGATCCAAAGCTTCTTAATTGTTAGCTTTCAAGACCTAATTTAAAATAAATTGATGAAATAGAGTTTTAAATGTCTTCTAATTCCTTTTGGCTTTTCATTTTAATAAGCGTTCTAGCAAGTCACTTTACCATCCTGAAAACTTATATTATGTATGTAACTCAATTCACTCTTTGATAATAAGAACGGAGTGGACAGGGGCACCGGGGTAGCTCAGTGGTTGAGCGTCTGTCTTTGGCTCAGGTCGTGATCCCAGGGTCTGTGTCTCTACCTCTCTCTCTGTATCTCTCCTGAATAAATAAATAAAATCTTTTTATTTTATTTATTTATTTTTTTTAAATAAAATCTTTTTAAAAATGGACAGAAATTATATGAGTATTAATACTTTGCATTGAATATTGTTTAGTATACTTTCAACAATATATGAAAAATATACCATACTTTCCTCTTGTGCGTTTGACCATTTCAACCTCCTTCTGTATTGATATGCACATTAATAGTAATTTGCACCTAATTACGTCATGAAAATTTATATTTATGATCATGACCCTACATTTCCTACACTTATAACTAAAATATATATCTTATTTCCATACGTATTACAAATTTTTTTCTCATTTCATTGCATTAAAATCAATTATAGAAGTTAATGAAAAACTTACAAATGTCAGGAGTATGTGGAGGAAATCTGACATGGTCCGGTTCGTAAAAACAGCCTTCATGACATTACATGTTCTGTCTCTATTTCCTATCTTCCTGTCTGTCTCTTTCTTTTTAGCCAAGTTGGTAAAATCCCTCTGCCTGTATAAACACCAGTTATCTTGTTTATGAAGTAGACAGGTTTGATCAAATACTAATGAAAATATCTTCCTATTTATGTTCAGTAATTCTATTTTTGTCTAGGAAAATATGTATTTCATTAGCATTCAAGAAATCAAAGTAAATACTAGACTTAGATAATATAGGATAAATTTATAAAATATTTACCTTTAGTAAATTTTTATCAGTCACTACTCTGGGGAAAAAAAATAATGACAGAACACTCCAACTTGATCAATAAAAACAGGTTCGATAGTGTGGTTATTTACATTGTTAAACAGGCTTACAGGCATCAAACAAGGAAAATTAAATAACCCGTAGTTAGTAGAGAGCCGTTACCAGCCCTAGGAATCAGTGTGCAAGAGAGGAGAGCAGCTACTCGAACCCGAAGAAGGTTTGAATGGAAAGGTCCAATCCATAGTGGTCAATGTGCTACTGGTCACTATTCAGAAGAGAAGAAACTGGGGAAATGGGTCCCCTCGAGGATATCCAGCCCAGAACTTTCTCCCCTGAGACTGATTGGTCCTGATGCCCCAAGTTCAAATTTTCTTTGGGTTAACATCTTCACAGGGTGTACAATTTTTGCCTGTGGAGAAAAATGGCATGTTGTTCAACTGCACTGCCCTAGGGAGGGCATTAGATTATCATACTATTCATTAAACAGAATTTCAACTAATTTTATTATTTTCAGTCCTACCATCCCCTTCAGAAGTCTCTGATATCTATCAAAGCAGAACTAAGACAACACATATCAATTAATTTCTTTTTAGACATGCATATGTTAAAATTCTAATTTGTATGCAAGGAATATGCATGTTTGCTTTTGTTTAGTACATGGGGGCATATTTTTTAATTCCTCAGGAGACTTCCAAAAATGGTTAGTGTCTTAAGCAAGAGAGCCACAGGGATTATGCTTCATGATTAAGACTACTTAGATGTGGAGCTAGATCATCGGACTGAAAATCCTGGTTCCTCATTTATCAGTAGCGTGAGTAGGAATAACTGCTTAAAATCTCTGAGCCTCAGTTTTCACATGTGAAAGTAGAACTAATCTGTAATTAACAGAGCTAATCTGTAATTAATCGCATGTTACATTCAGTACAGTGCCTGGAGCACCGAAGTCACGATTACTGTATTAATAACCGGATTTATTTTGTTTTGCTTTATTTTATATAGGATCATCTGCAGAGAAAAGATCACTGGCCACCAGGAATGAATTTGAGGAAGCTTGTTATAGAGGCGGCATTCTAAAGATGTTCGTATTAGTTCCTTGTTGATGTAACAAATTACCACAAATTTAGTGGCTTAAAGCAACATAAAATCATTATCCTTATAGTTCTGCAGCTCAGAAATCTGAAATGCTTTTCACTGTGTTAAAATCAAGGACCTGGCAGGTGTTTGCCCTTCTCCTGGAGATTCAGTCCTTGAAAGAGTTCTTTCCTTTTTTCCCCCAGCTTCCAGAGGCCACCTGTACTGTTTGGCTTTGGCACCTCGTCAAAGCTATCAGTGTAGTACCTTTCATTCTCTCTCAGACGTGGACCCTCTGCCCCTTTCTTGAATTATAAAGAATTTTGTCCTTATCCTCATGCAACCCACCTAACGCACCATAATCTCCCCTTCTCAACAACCTTAATTTAATCACATCTACAAAATCCCCATTGCCATGTAAGATAACCAATTTATAGGTTCTGAGGATTGGGACATGGACACCTTTGGATGGCCCTTATCCTGCCCATTGTAATTCAGTCAAACACTAATCTATATACTCATGTAAATGCTTCAGAGATGGAATTAAGGCTAAATATCAGCTGAACATAAAATATGGATATAATCTTGGATTATCCTGGATATTGCTAGTTTAGCCTATTTGATTATTATTTTTCAATTGCTCCTTAAACCATATTAATATATATGTGGGGTTTTGCACAATAGACATCAAATAAGTTCTCTATATTTGCTCATGTCTTCCTGGGACTAATGGGAAATGCACACACACACACACATATAATTTAATTTTGACAGAGAATCAACAGAACTTTTAAGAATAGATCTGTTTCAATTTGGTTAAGTCTTTCTTGAAAATAATTCAGAGGAAGTCCCTGTATCAATGAAAGACAATATTCCTCATAACTGTACAAGTTAGCTGACTACAGAGTTTCTCAAAATCCATGAGTTATGAAACTGTGTGGAGATAACTGTATTAATTATATCAATAGTTCCCTTGTCCCCCATTGACCACATGTCCCCACCCCAGCAAATTCTCTCATTGAGAGATGACACGCTTTCAGTATTCCTTAAAGGGAGAATAAACACTTTCGTGGACTAAACACATGTAGATTTGAAACTACATGACTCATAAAGAGTATATTATATCATTTGTTTGCCATAACCATAACTGAATATAAATGTTTGACAGTAATGCCTCTTTTAGAACATTTACACCCCTTTGGTTAGTTCTGCCTGTGGACAGCTCAATTCTTCCCGCCCCACCACTTCTCTGGTACAAATGCACAGCCAGCTGCAGCTGGAACAGCAACAATGCAACCCGGCAACAATGCAGCCCCGCATACTAACACAGGCAGCGTCACCACCATGATCATGTCACCCACAGGAACAACCAAGACAGCCAAGACATAGAGTCAGGAAACTCTCCAGAATTCCCAATTTCCTTTAACAAAGTGAAATGATTCTATGTCTGAAACAGAGGGCCAGTGTGCAGAAAGCGAGCGTGCAGATGGCGGTCTATTTGTCGAGAGCTTCTCTGTCCACTTCAGCCAGTGAAGAGAGCTGGTTGTCAGGGGAGGTTGAACGTGGGGAGATGGCAGGTGTGGGTGCTCTGGGATGTGCAGATATTATACCTGCAGATGTTTTAAAACCTAAATTTAAAAGAGAGTCATCAAGGAAACCAGCCTTCACCACCTTGACTCTGATGACCTCCCAATTCAAAGACAATGTCCTCTCTGCTGAATTTGCCGATAAAAATGGGCAACAGCTGTCTTGAGTTTGTTTGGTGGTTGTTATTTCAGGTCTATCACTCCTGCAACATTGTGTTCATTCAAAAGGAAGAGAGAAGATATATATGATAACCATTTAGACGAATCACTAACTTTACATGCAATTTTTATTACATAGGTCTGATGGTAGTATCATTTTCCAGATGCATGTCTCTATAAAATCTGCTTTTGTTATTTTGATTTTTTAAAATAAATTACTTTATATTTAAAAAATAGTATATTGATTTTGATTATTTTTATTATTTTGATTTATTATTTAAAATATATTTT
This sequence comes from Vulpes lagopus, assembly GCF_018345385.1. NCBI lineage: Eukaryota > Metazoa > Chordata > Mammalia > Carnivora > Canidae > Vulpes > Vulpes lagopus. Next base: position 101,316,184 of record NC_054824.1, read on the forward strand.
GATTATTTTTAAAATAATCATTTTGATTATTTTTTAAAATAAATTTCTTTATATTTAAAAGCAATTTTAGAGTCACAGCAAAACTGAACAGAAAGTAGAGAGTTCTCGTATACCTTCTCTCACCAACATCCCACGTAGGAGTGGGACATTTGTTACAATCAATGAACCGACACTGTCACACCATTACCACCCAAAATCCATAGTTTATGTTAGGGTGTTGACTTTCTATGGGTTTTGACAAATGTATAATGACATCTATCCCCCAGTACAGCATCATAAAGAATAGTTTCACTGCCCTGAAAATTCTCTGTGCTCTACCTATTCTTCACTCCTTCTCACTAAAGCCTGGACAACCACTGATCTTTTCACTGTTTCAATAGCTTCACTTTGAAAAGAGTGGAAAGATTAGTGATTATATGGTCGTGATCATCAGTATGTAGACTTTGAAGATTGGCTTCTTTTGTTTAGTAACAGACCTTTAAGTTTCCTCCACGTTTTTTCCTGGCTTGATGGCTCATTTCTTTTTAGTGGATAGATATACCAGAATACAAGAACTTCTATGAACTTTCAGTGAGATATAGTCTAACTCTTACCTTTATCCATTGTAAAGTCTTCTATGTCTGTCTTTGCTTTGTTATATTCCATTAAGAATACTGATAATAAAATTTTGAGTCAGGTTAGGAGTGTTTGATTTTAGATTTGACTGGTGAGTGAAACCATAATTTAGTAAATGCTTCATGTTTTAAAGCACCTGCTCATTGTCATCAGTAATATACATATAATGCTTGTATAAAGTTTTTTCTTTTAAATGGTTTTTTGAATGATCACGATATGGATTGCTACTCTGAGAGTTCTTGATTAGCCTCCTTTAGAATTGTACCTGCCACATAACAAATGGAATTAACCTTCTGTTTTCTGTTAAGCCTTAATTCCACTTTTAACTTCTCCTGTATGTACCAAAGTGTCACTAACACTGTTGTGGTTATATTTCCCAGAGATTTCAAGTATTATCTAATACCTCTTTTTGGACAAGATGTGTTATAGACTCTGTGTGTATTGATCATTTGAAGACCTCATTTAACTTTTAAAGACTCATGAATAACAGTTTTCTTAGCCCTAGTTTATATTCTCTAAATGCTATATACATATATAAAATATATAATAAACACATACTATATATTATATATAGATTATGTGAAAACATAATTTTTGAATCTCAAGAATTTACTGAATACTAATTCACCTTCCAAACAACCATATGCAGTGATTATGTGTGCATTATACAGCTAATACCCAAAGGGAAAAATAAAGAATTTGATCATCGTTACATAACGAAGTATTTTCCTTTCTTATGAATGACTGTGGCTGGGTAGTTTTATTATAGGATGTTAAACTTCTTTTTTTTAAGATTTTATTTATTTATTTATGAGAGACATAGAGAGGCAGAGACACAGACAGACAGAGAAGCAGGATCCATGCAGGGAGCCCGGCATGGGACTCGATCCCGGGTCTCCAGGATCATGCCCTGAGCCAAAGGCAGGTGCTAAACTGCTGAGCCACCCAGGGATCCCCAGGGTGTTAAACTTCTGATATATCTCACCTGAGAGAAAGAAGAAACTTCCTCCATGAGGATATTAGGAAGCACCCAAAGACAATCATGTTTTTCACCCCAGGCTCAGTTATTTGTAACTCATTTACAATTCTGTCTTTGTAAACCTTCAGAAATTGATATATAGCATCTATTTAAGGAGAACTTATTAATGTAAAAGGGACCAACTTGGCTCTTGAATTTCAAATGTTATCTTAATTAAATTGGTGTTCTTGTACTACATGTGCCTGGGGGCCTGGGAAATAGATGAGTTCTGTAAATCAAAATATTAATAATGCACATGAATTTTAGTTTATGAAATGTCTCTGTATCCCCAGATATAGTAAGAACTATCTTAATCTGGTTTGTGTTTTCATTAGGATGCATTTTTCCATTGATTGTCAATTTCCTGGACATTGCTCACAATTGCACTGATCTTTCAATTTTGTTAGTTTACAGTAACTATAACCAAGTGTTTCTTATAGTATAAATGTTATCTAAACCATATTTTATTCTAAATGAGGTAAATATATATGTGTGTGTGTGAGTGTGTGTTTATGTATGTGTAGAAATGAATATATAGGTGCAAATATAATTCCTTCTCAAAGACTTGCAGATTTTAAAATATTTAAATTCCCAGAAAGAGTGTATGGCACTGCTTTTAATTTTTCTTATGGACTTTTGGATTAAAACAGTGATGGAAAGTAATTGATTTTCAAATGAATATAGGTATTTATTCATCCTAATTATTTTTCTCCTTTTTCTTTCATAGAAGTGTCACCTTTGTCAGAGCATATATTCCTTGATTAGTGCTCTTGTATTTCATTCACGATGTCAAAAATTAAAAATGTAAGGATTTCAAGATAATAGTGCTTTTTATTATTTATGTACATGGTATTATGGGTTATGGATATTTGTGACCTGTTAATTGAATTACTAAATTATAAAGAACCCTAAATATAAAAACACTTAAAGATACTGAGACTAAATATATGTCTGTTGCATGCACAATGTATATGCAGATGCACATACTAGTTCTCTCTTTTCCATGTAATCTAATCAGAAGTTAGTTTCCATATGGTATTAAACAAGGCTATTTATAAATGAATCTGAGTTTAAATTTCAAGTTATATATCACAACACTCATTCAATGCTTGTAGGTAATAAACATATTCCTCCAATAAATATTCATTAAGTATTGATAATGGCATTGTGGTATTGCTATGTAGGACACAAAGTCAGGAAATAAACTCTTCATGACAATATGGAGATTTTATTCTGGTAAGGAAGATGACGTTTTACAAAATTTAGTTAGTATAAAGTAGATACTATAAGAGCACAAGTGAGTTGGATGATCAAAGTTATAAGAGAGCAATATCAGCCAAGGGACCAGAAAACCTTTATAAGCAGCATTTCCATTGGTTTTTGAAGAATAATTAAGATTAGAAATGTAGAGAAAAAGCACAGATTAGAACAGTTCAGTACACAAAAAATAACTAGAATGAAAAGGACAGAAAGCTAAGACAGCCTGGAGTATATTCTGGGGAAAATGAACTATTTATTTAGTTTTATGATACGTGAGGCTCTGATTGATAAAATTCACAGAAAATTGAGAAGCTTGGATTTTATTCTCTATACCTTATGGAATGCATTTAAGCGAAAGTAATGTTTTAATTCATATTTAATGAGTATTAATATAAAAACAATGTACAGCATATATAGTAGATTGATTTTAAAAATTGATTAAAATATGTTTTTATTTGTCATTGTCATCTTCGTTATAGTGGATTATAAATTACTCCATGAAAAAGCACTTTATTTTTTTCTCTCACTCTCTCATTAAAAAATAAAAAAAATCAGTTGTGCTTATTACAATAGACTGAAAACCATATGGCTCAATAAATATGATGTGTTAATGACCAGACTGGTTGATACTAAACATCGTGTTGATTTAAGTTTTATAATTTCTCTATACAATCAATGCATGTTATGACAACTCAGAATTCCTTTTCAAGCAGTCGGTATGGCGGACCACCAGTATTTTTTTACTGAATTCTGTAAGCCAGATTACATTCCCTATAGATAGAAACTAGCAGTGTGTGCATTGGCCAGTCAGGGTAGATGCTTCCAGTAGGCCATCCCAGTTTCTAGTGGCTGATTCTCAGCATTTACACTAAGTTGCAATTTGACTATGATTATACTTCGTCCACGTCATATAAATAACTACACAGTTGAAGGTATGAGTTTAATTTTTCAGTAGATACCTATTTTGTTTATAAGTATATTATTTGAGTATTTTTCATGATCCAGGTGAAAAACATAATAGATATGTATTAGATTTTATTTCCTGCCTGAGACATTTACTCATTAAAACTTCTTTTTTTTTTAAATCAAAACGTGCAAGTTTAATTTTCTTTTTAAAAAGTAGTCATTCATTGAATTTATATCATTACATCCTCATAAAATAACAGCATTTCAGTTGACAATAAAAAAGCAAATTAGTTTGTCTAATGTATCTGATTCCCACCACGGCAGCAATTTTCTAACATCTGCATCTATACATTTTCATAAAATTTCTCTAATGTTTTTTTTAAATTTCTCTAATATTATAAAGCAAAGGATTATCATTGATCTTTTAAAGAGTTGGAAAGAAACAGAGGTTGTAAGATAACTACTGTACTTTACTTGGCTTTTGTAAATTTTCTTTTTATTTTTTTATTAGTTTTAAAGATCTTATTTACCTGTTTTTGTGAAAGAGAGAGCACGAGCAGCAGGGAGGGGTAGAAGGAGAAGCAGATTCTCCTCTGAGCAGGGAGCCCAATGAGGGTCATGATTCCAGGACACCGGGACCATGACCTGAGCTGAAGCCACCCAAGCAGTAAATTTTCTTTTAGATATGTATTTTGTATTTTTACTTTCAGTGAACATTTTAAAAGAATACTCTAAGTTGCCTTCATCAATTTTTTTGTTTGTTTGGAGGAAAATAACTGTTGAAACTTAAGGCATTATTTGGCCCTGTTATTTCATAATTGGAAGCCAGTTGGTCTAAATCTCACATCTATCAGGATTTCACTTAGGAATGAATGAACAATTCCAGTTAATTTGTGTGTTTGTACTGTGTGTTTTGAAAGACAGAGAATGTTTCCCTGACGAGGAAAAGTTTGTTATACCGGATTTATTTTTCCCTCTACTGGGCTCTTGCAAATGAAGTCTATGTCATGGGATTTCCCTTTAAGGAAAGACTTGTTGCTCCAGCAATAAAGCTCCTTCAGCATTTGACTTGGGTGCAGAAAGCCGTCTTCCCAGGTCCTCCTCAGAACGGCCCATGTCCAATAACAGACCAAAGCAGCAGCTATAATCCCTGGTCACTGAGTCCCAAATTAGCTGTTTTAAATACCAATATTTACTCCCAAGCTCTCAATGGTTTTGACCCGTGAGTGCTTCATGGGCACGTATCACAATTTGATTCTGCTCCCAAATTCTACTTCTCTATCCCTTCCAAATTTGTTGTCCCCTAAAAGTACCCTGTACACCAAATGCCAGCTCTAAAAAACCTAGCCCAGAACAAGGAGCATCTTCAGCACACAGAGAACCAGATGATACATGGTCAGTGGTGTTTTTCTGTCTCATACACTGAAAGAAAAGGGGTTAGTCCGCCCATGATGCCACATACTTTTTGTAAGAAAAGAAAATGTTAAAAATGAAAGATATCCAGACAGTTCTCATGTGTGAAGGTATGAACATGGCTATGTCAGCCATGAAAGCTGGTAGCTTCTCTCCTGTCTATCCTTTGGGGCAGATTTCTAAGGTCGTTTGGTTCCCCTGAAGTGTACCCCCCCCACAGACCCATTTGTCAGCAGCTCTTTCGAAGCATTTCCCACTGGGTCAGGTGAATCGACTCATCTCTGTGCAGAGACAATTATCAATTACCAGTTTAAATGTACTCATTTACTTAAAACCCACTCAAATGAGAGAGACTGAGCACCATTTGACAGGCACCGGGCTAGGCCCTGGATATACCACAGGCAATGCGTATGGAATACACCCTTCAACTGAAGCAACTCACAGTCTCATGCAGAGGAAAAGTAGGAGAGCAAATAAGGTAATTGTTGTAAAAGAAAGAGTTGCAGGATCCTGTAGAGCCACAAAGGAGGGAGCAATGTATTGTCACCTTTCGTGTGTTTATTGGTCTGTCCCAGCTACTCTTACTCCTTCAACTGTGCTACTTCTCATTTGCTCTGGGTGGGTCACAGGCATCAGCTGTTTCACTGTAATCCTGTATAAAGTAAACATTCATGAATGATATTCTGTGAAGGCTCCCTTTTGAAAAAAAAAATATGATCTTTATAGGATAAAGTAGGGACAAACTCATTTTGAATATTTGAGAAAATTTAAAAAATAACTTTCTGGTTTTAATCTCAATTTCAGTTAGAAGATTGGCTGGGAAGTGGAGTTTCACAGACATGGTTTTGCACTGCTGCATCTTTCACCGGATTGTGGGGGAGAAGAAAATCCAGGCCATTGAGCTAAATTGTTGAGGATATTAATGGATAACCCTCATGGTTTCAGAGAAAAAAGAGCCGGAGAATGTGAAGGGAATGCTTCAAACTCTGCTGGCTTCTGGAAAGAGGGATTTTCTCTTAACATCTCTGGAATTTTGCCTGAACTATTTTTTCTCTTTTCTGTAGAGATGGAATGAATTACCCTAATGGTCAATGTGAGGAAAGACCCATGCCAGTTTATTTCTTCTTTCTTTCTTTTTTTCTTTCTTTTTTTTTTTCAGACATGGCTGCCCTCAGGAAGCTTTTATACATTCAACTGATATTGACAATACTTACAATATGCCAAATTCTATACTTCATATTGGGTATACCACAGTGAGTAAATCCGACAAAAATCCTACTCTGCGTAGAACTTATTCTCTAGTAGAGTTAGCAAGACAGGAATGAAGTAAATAAATAAAGTATGAACTACTTGAAATGGCCATGAGTGCAATGGAGAAACATAAAGCAGAAAGGGGGAAGATTCACATACATGGGAAGGGTTGGCAGCTATTTTAAATGTGGTGGTTTGGGAAGTTCTTATTGAGAAAGTGGTATGTGAGCCAAAAGTGTAAGGGGAGGGAGGAAATGATATGTATAGCTATGGGAAGAATATTTTAGTTGTGGAAAGAACAGTCACAAAGGCCTAGGAATGGAATCCTAGCCAGGAAATTCAAGGAAGAACAAGTTGATCTGTGAATCATTCTATTGCTTTTTTTGACGCTATTAAATTTTAAGAAGCTGACTCACACACATTCACACGAAGGGAAGGAACAGCTGCAATGATCCCTATTTGCCATTAGAACAGAACAGGTTCAGCATATTCTGTGATTCACTGGTAGGAATACTATGTTTCTTCCTATTTAAGGCATGTTTTGATAAGGTAAAATTAGTGAAAGTATGCAGTTTTTGTCTTCCTCTGACTTATTTCACTTAGCCTAGTGCCTTCGAGGCGTGTCTATCTTATTGCAAATGGCAAGATTTCATTCTTTTTTATGACTAATTAATAGCCCATTATATGCATATACCACATTTTCTTTAATCACTCCTCTGTCAAGGGACGCTTAGGTTGGTTCCACATCTTGGCTATTGTAAATAATACTGCTATGAATGCGAGGGTGCATGTATCTTTTCAAGTTAGTTTTTCATTTAACTCAGGTAAATAATCATATGTGAAATTGCTGGATGATATGGTGGTTCCATCTTTATTATTTTGCAGACACTCCATACTGTTTTCTTTTTTTTTTAATATTTTTTTCTTTATTTATTTATGATAGAGAGAGAGAGAGAGAGAGAAGCAGAGACACAGGCAGAGGGAGAAGCAGGCTCCATGCACCGGGAGCCCGACGTGGGATTCGATCCCGGGTCTCCAGGATCGCGCCCTGGGCCAAAGGCAGGCACCAAACCACTGCGCCACCCAGGGATCCCTCCATACTATCTTCCATAGTGGCCGTAGTTTTTTTTTTTTTTTTTTTAATAAAGATTTATGCTTTTTCAAAGATAAAATTTAGGAAATCATTTTTTAAAGGGCTAAGACAGCATGAAAATATTTGTTATAAGAATGGACAGTTATAGTTTTGAAACATTGTTAACTAAAATTTCCATAAGAAAGCACAGAATCTGGAGACAATCAAAGGTTCACAAAATGAGAACATTTGTCCACAAAAGCCTCAGTCCAGTATCTTTTGTGGGAAGATCTGACTCTGGATTCAGAATAGTTATGGCAGCACCAATTTACGTTCTCACCAACAGTGCATAAGAATTCTCTTTTCTCCACATCCTTATCAACACTTGTTATTTCTGGTCTTTTTGACAATAGCCATTCTAAGAGGTGTAAGGTGATAACTCACTGTGGGTTTGATTTGCATTTCCATTATGCTCAGTTTTGGCGAGCATCTTTTCAGGTGTCTGTTGGCATCTGGATGTCTTACTATTTATTTATTTATTTATTTATTTATTTATTTATTTATTTATTTATTTTCATGAGAGACACACACAAAGAGAGAGAGGCAGAGACAGAGGCAGAGGGAGAAGCAGGCCCCATGCAAGGAGCCTGACCTGGGACTCGATCTTGGGTCTCCAGGTTCAGGCCCTGGGCTGAAGGGGGCGCTAAACTGCTGAGCCAGCTGGGCTGCCTTTTTTTTTTTTTTTTTTTAATATTTTAGATGTCTTCTTTGGGAAAATGTCTATCCAGATCTTCTGTCCACTTTTTAATTGAATTGGTTTTGTTTTACTATTGAGGTGTATAAGTAATTTTTAAAATATTTTATTTATTCATGAGAAACACAGAGAGAGAGGCAGAGACACGGGCAGAGGAAGAGCCAAAGGCAGATGCTCAACCACTAAGACATCCAGGAGCCTGAGATGTTTAAGTTCTTTAAATACTCTGGACATTAACCCCCTCTCGGATATATCACTTGCAGATATCTTCTCTCATTCGAAGGTTGTTTTTTTGTTTTGTTGATGGTTTCCTTTGCTGTTCAGAAGCTTTTTAGTTTGCTATAGTGTCACTGTTTATTTTTGCTTTTGTTACTGCTTTTGGTATCAGAACCAAAATATCATCACCAGAAATTAGTGTAATATTTTGATTGGGGGGGTAATATTTTGGTTTTCTATCTGCTATTAGATACTAATCAGATTTGAACAGATGCAGAACAGGGCTTTATTTTGTTGATTCACATAAATCCTAATATTTTTTTAACATCCAGTAATTTAGGCAAATAAATGTAATATCATTTAAAAATTGGCTCTACCTATTAGGCTAATGTTCACATGCTGATGGTCCTCTTAGACTGACATCTGGGGACTTATGTCTTTCCTGCCTCAGCTCATAATAGTGACATGGGACCATTTTAAGCAACCAGGGTGTGTTAATTTGTGCCAATCAGGGCTTTGATCATGCATCCATCTACCTGTTAGGTTAATGTTCACATGCTGATGGTCCAGTCTAAGCTGCAAAACAGGGTGTCAGTGCTGCTTTGTTTTAGGCATCCTAACTCCACGTTTTCTTATTGAGGACCCAGGCCTGACTACCCAACTGTTCAACTAACTCTTAACAGCATTTCCAGGTTTACAAGCTTATCTCTATCATAAGTATCTCATATTCTTTTATCTTTTAAGTACAGTAAACTTTGAGGTAATTCAACCAGACATTTAAGACTTTGGTCTCTAATTGTACTTTAGCGGGTAAATATCAGGGTCACAGTGACCAATGGAGAAAGCAGGCATCCTGTTCTAATTAAAGGGCAAGAAAGATGAGCCTACACCAGTTTCCAGGCTCAGAAAGCATGCACCATGAATTCTTGCTCACAGGCTGGTAGGACAACTTCTACAATATCATAATGCCCCTAACACTAATTTCTTTTCAACTTGGTTAAATAAGGCCACTTTAGACAGATTATAGATATTCCTTGTTTGTAAAAGTTGACCTTGAGTCTACACCAGTCTACTCTGTGTAAAATTGCTGTATGTTTACCTAGTCAAGTGTCAACCCACTATATACTTCAACAATAGAGAGAATGCCTTTTTCAAGGTAAGTGAACACTAGAAGTGTTTCTTCTTCACTTCACACTCTCATTAACTGGCTGCCTTTGGTGTTGTGCTCTCTGTGAATTAAAATTGGCAGATTTAGGTCTGAATTAAATTCACTCTGCCTTCTTTGCATATTTTTTATCACAGACTTATTCACAGCTGTTCATCTTTTTCCTCCATTAAGTATGTTAGCACACTGCCACCTCACATTCAGGTTTCGCAATAGAAAGAAAATAATTTTCATCTGAATAATATGCCTTTACACTTTCATTTAATTACCGCATTTAAAAAGTAGCACAAACTAATGTAAAACTTTATCAACCTTCATCATCCTAAACAAATACTATGCATGGCATTCATAAAACAATGTCACAAACTTTACCATTAATTGTTTAGCTTTCACAATATCCTAAGAAATATAGCTTATTAAAGAAAGTAAGTGGCCTGTCAATGGTCATCGAATGATTAATAGTCAAAACTTGGATTGATCCCATGTTTTCTAAGTCATACCATTTATTAAAATAGTATTTAATTTCTTTAAAAGTAAAGGATAACACATCAGAATATGAAAGATAAGCATTTTGTATAATTTTATAGCCAAAAAATTCCTGTGATATCAATAGCTCAAAAAAAAAATCAGGTTACAGTTGAGGAATATAATATCTCAATAGTTTAAGGCTAACCCCTGCCTCAAATAGTGTTCTAAATCCTGGTAACAAGTCCTTAGCATCACCAGACAACTTAGCCTATGCTAAAACAACAATATATTTATACAGGATCCTGTTTGTAACCATAAGAACACCTGAAACTGTATAATGAGACATACAAACTGGATATTTTGGGCAAGCCAGAATGTATGTTCACCCTACCACTAACCTGAACTTTCCTGAGTCTTAAACTGTGGTTTTTCAGATAAAGCTATTTTTATCTATTATTCCTTTGCTTACTGGAGTAACACTCTATACCCTCTCCAACTGAACTGACCTTCAACTTAAAACACAGCATCCTGCCAACTTTCAAAGGTTCATGTTCTTTCCCTTCTCTTATTTTTCTAGCATAATTGTTGTCAGATGTTTTGGTCTCAAGATCCCTTTACACTATTATTACTGAAAACCCCCAAAGAGATTTAGTTGATGGGAGTTCTGTCTATTGGTATTTACCATATTGAAGATTTAAAAACTAGGATATAAAAGTATTTACTTATTAAAAATGATCATAAACGTTTTACATGGAAACACTCTTGTTTAAAAACATGTACTTTCCAAACAAAAAACAAATAAATGAGAAGAGTGATATTTTGCACTTTATTTCTTAAAGACATGGCTTAACAGAAAATAGATGCTCATATCTCTTGCATTCACTCTATTATGATATATTAATTCGTTGAAAGATAAGGAAAGAATCTAGCATTACACAGATATGTAGTTGGGAAAGGAAAGACATTTGAATAGTCTTTTCAGATAGTTGTAGACATTTCTGCCACTACACAAAAACAAAAAACATAATGGTAGTTTCTCTCTCTCTCTCTCTCTCTTTTTAATTCTATGTATTTATTCAGGAGAGACACAGAGAGAGGCAGAGACACAGGCAGAAGAAAAAGCAGGCTCCCTGCAGGGAGCCTGATGTGGGACTCGATCCCAGGACTGCAGGATCACAACCACTGAGCCACTCAGGGGCCCCAATAAATGGTAGTTTCTTGAAGATTAGTTGTGTTGGTCAATCTGAAACTACATGAATAAAATTTTCATAGTTTGTTACATTAAAAGATATTTAATGTCTCTCTATGTAATTTTGGGTAAATGGTCCATTTGAACTCTGAGTAGATGATTTACCCTAAGCATTATTTTTTTTGATATTATATCATGAAAAATATAGTATGAGAAGATCTATGCAATTTGCTAAATATTATGCAATGGCCATTGCATAATAGTAGATTAAGAGCTGGTGCCATGGACAAATCAAGTGGGGGATAGTTAAGTGTCCTAGCAGTCATTGTATTTTTTGGCCATTGCATAATATTTAGCAAATTGCATAAATCTTCTCATACTATATATTTCATGATATAATATCAAAAAATAATCCTTTAAAAAGTCAAGCAACCTCATAAAAAGTCTATAAGTATTGGATAAGTATTGGATGCTAATACAGGCTAATAGTGGTGGATGCAAGTTTCCAAGGTCAAAATTTCACTTGAAAGCTCAAAGTTTATTATCACTGACAACAAGTGCTGCCATTTTTTAAGCAACAGATTTATTTTGTTCATTTTCAAAAAAAAAATATCTGCCAAATAGAAAGCCTGAAAAGGCATTATTATCACTCATTCTTTCAAGTAAATAATGATACTTCATGGAAACAAAACAAAAAAGTTCATCCGATAACACGGATCATAAAACAAATATTTTTTATTTTTGGCAATCATAGTTTTAATACAGTAACTCACAGGATATTAAAAATAGGTGTGCTTAGGTTGAGATTTAATAAAATAATAATTTTACTGCTTCCTAAAATATATTTTATTTTAAGTAAAAGTTTTAAAGTAATTTTAAATAATTTTTTTTAACTGAACATGTGTCATTAAAGAATACAATGACTGCTAGGACACTTAACTATCCCCCACTTGATTTGTCCATGGCACCAGCTTTTAATGTACTATTGTTTATGCCTCATCAAGGCAAATGGCAACAAAATAAAAAGGGCACATATGTTTCTTTGAAGGTAGTGTGATGAGACACCTGGACTAGACTCACCATTTTGCATTAAAAGATTTCTTAGGTTCCATGCTCTACTTACATAACCAGAAACTCTGAGCTTGCTAAAAATTCATATTCCTTACTGGATGTGCCTATAATTAGTGTCTTATGCTTATAACTCTGGCTGGCTTGTAGGAAGATGATCTTTATTCTGGCGTCCTGCTATTTTGGAAGGCAGTGAGGAGTATCATGAAGGAGGAAACAAGAGGGCAGGAAAGGTAGGAGCTTTTATTACAACTGTCTCCTTCTTCATCCCAGTATCCTTAGTTTAGACTTTAAGTAAACTGACGGTAGCAGGATTAAAGTGTTCAGACATATATTTTCACTGCTCAAGAAACTAAGTGTAGTTCTTGGTGCTGAGCATGTCCTGTTGTGTCAGATATCACTGACAAAGTTGTTGCTTCCCTGCTTTCTCTTTCTCTCTCTCTCTTTCTCCTCTTCCTGATCTCCAATTGTTATCAGAATGCAAGGTTTCTGGGTACTATTACAAGAGAGATGTCCCTAGATACTATTTTCCCTAAATATTTCCCTAAAATATTCTGGAATACTTTAAACTATTTCTACTAAGAAGATCCCAAAGTGAGGGATGCCTGGATGGCTCAGTGGTTGAGCGTCTGCCTTTGGCTTGGGGAGTGATCCCGGGGTCCTGGGATTGAGTTTTCTCCCGTGAGGAGCCTTCTTCTACCCTCTGCCTATGTCTCTGCCTGTCTCTCCTGAATAAATATATAAAATCTTAAAAAAAAAAAAAAAAAGAATATCCCAAAGTGACTAGTTTTCTGATTTACTAAAATCTAATCTCACCAGACTTTTCATCTTTAACATTCTTGGTTAATGTCCACAGGAAGACTCATTTTATGTCTCTACCCTTGATTATCCCCATATTATTTTTACTTGACACACAAAAAACTACCATTGCCTTTTATACAGAGATCTTCCTTTCAGTGAGGCCATTTTCCAACTCTTTTGTCATTATGCTCTCTGCTGCCACCATATTAGTCTATGGTGTGGTGTATGGTTAGGGTTTTTGTTTGTTTGAGTTTTTGAGTTTTTATTTTTTCCTTTGGTCTCCTGGGTTTTTCCTAACCCTTTCCTTTTTCCTACATTGGTCATCTTGGGACTTCTCTCCAAGTCATCCCCATAGAAAGGGGTGTGTGCCCAGGGCCTCCGTCTGCCTGTAGCATGCATTCAAGGACAGAGCTCAGGTCTGCAGACTGGGTTGGCGCCTCCTCTGCCTCAGGAGCATGGGAGCTGTGAAAGGGGTTTTTAAGAAATAAAGTAAAAAGATTTAATAAAGTCTTTGGCAGTTTCCGCTTCTCAGATCCTCGAAGGTTAATAAGGTTTTGATGATCTAGAGTCATTAGGAATGACTCCTTGCCAGCCATGGCAGAGACAGGCCTGCTGAGAGCAGAGGTCCTCCCAGTCTCTGGGCTGCCACCACCCCAGGGGGGCCTTGACTCACAGAGGCCCAGGCCAGAGGCTGTAGAAATCTGAGGCCGCCACCATCAAGAAGCTCCTCTCAGGGGCCAGAACTCCTTTGCCAGCGTCGATTCAAGTTGGGACTGCATAACGAAAGCAGTTGCAGTTTTATTTTTTATAGCTTTTTTTCCAAAAATGATTTGTAGTTGTGTGTGAAGCACTTTGCCCTGATAGGTGTGCTCTACAGTAAAAACCAAATCTAACATAAAAAACCCCTGGGTCCTCAACCTCTTTGCTAACTAGAATTTCTGCCTTCTTACATAATGCTTACATTACCATTCTTTGACTGCTTCATGGCCTCTTCTTATCTTTCTCAAGTCAGACTCATTTACACCCAGGGTTTCAAAAATAGCCCATGAGCTAATGCTGAGCCCAAACATGGTTCTTGATTTCTAGGACCATATACCCAACCACAATATCCAATGCTCAGATAATCATTACCCTCGGAAACTTGCTGTACATCACCATGATTAGACTGGGTTAGATGTCATTTATGTATTCATTTGCTCATTCGGCACAGATACATTAAGTACTTACTTTCAGCTATGTCTTATGCTAAGAGATAAGGAAATAAGACCCATTGCACTCATAGGTTTATTGCAGTGTTGATAATGATTTCTATGTAAAGAACTAATTTCAACATAGTGTTACAGAACTATGAAAGATCAAAGATGGGTATGGAGAGAACTCTAAGTTCATGACACATAGAACATTTAATTATATCTGAACAGATCAAAAGAGTTTTATGGAGAAGAATGGATCTTGAGCCGTATCATAAAAGATTAATAGGTTGTAGCCAGATGGATGGAGGTGGGGGGATTGTGGAATCACAGAAGTGTTTAAACTGCCATTGTCATATCATGAGTAAGATTCCATCCTTGTACTTATTAAGATGTATTTACTTACTCTTCCTTCCTTTGACAGAGACTGAACTTTTGTTTTTTATTTTTTTTAAAGATTTATTTATTCATTTATGATAGACATAGAGAGAGACAGAGAGAGAGAGAGAGAGAATGAGAGAGAGGCAGAGACACAGGAGGAGGGAGAAGCAGGCTCCATGCAGGGAGCCCGACGCGGGACTCGATCCCGGGTCTCCAGGATTGCACCCTGGGCCAAAGGCAGGCACTAAACCGCTGAGCCACCCAGGGATCCCCTGAGCTTTTGTTTTTTAATCCCCATGTGTGGCACAAAATCTGACATAGATTAGGCATCACATAAATGTTTGTAATGAACTAGTGACTTCTGGCAGTTTCTGAAAGCTTTTAATAGAAGAGCCAGCACCAAAACCTAAGCCTCATTACCTCAGTTGGTTTTTTAAAAAAAAGTTATATTGTACTTTCTACATTTGCTAGGATACTGACAAAAAATATGTGACATTAGTGTTAACTGTCTTCTTATTTGGCCTTTAAATGGAGGTTTACAAACTTCTACCAGTAGATGAGTGCCAGAGATTTTATACTAGTGGATTTTAATATATTCTTTGCTACACCTTCGAATTAATTATTTATGAAATTGTCATGAGAAAAATGGAAGTTACACTCCAAAAGAGAATTTTTATCATTGATTGGAGCCTCTTCTCCCTTAACGAAAATCTGTAATATAAAGCATTACATTACATGTAATATTTTACAATCACATTTTTAGATGCATTTACAAACATTTATGAGTATAATGCTCTTCAGCTTTTTGAATCAGTTTCTTTGTTCCATGCCTGCTCTCATAAATGGTTTTCATTTATTCTCTGTCATGTACCTTTGGCTTGTGGTGATATTTATAATGAGTCAATCAGCAAAGGTGACTGACTGAATTGATTTATGCCAGATGGACCTATCCCCTTCACATATAAATGGCATGAACTCCATAAATCTAAGTTCTAAAGGTGTTACCCAGCTTTAATGAAAGCAGAGACATTCACCCAAGAGGAGTGAGCAATGACTTTCCCCTCTGTTCCTTTAACCTGTAAAGAGCAAGAAGAGTTCTAATATGTAGCCGACACAATTTTCTGTTATTTCCTGGTCGCCATCTGTTTTATATGGCTTACATGTTTTAAACTTTTGAATTTATAAATATTTCTCAGAATTATTAATATTACAGACTTTCATAAATTAATTAGTAGATATGAATAATATGACTAACAGTCATTGCATAGCTGCTTTATACCATGTATTGAGGTAAGGGATTTGCAATTTCTTTTATTCTTCAAAAGAACCTTTTATAGCAAGTAGTAAAATAGCCAATATCATTTAGCATTTGAAGAAACAAAAGCATTAGGGAAGTCAAGTTAGTTACTCAGTCATACCACAGGTAAGGACTGGAGCAAGGATTTCAAACTTTGCAGTCTAACTCCAGAGCCCAAGCTTTAAGCACTATATTACATGACCTCTTGTCTGTTACAGTCAGGACACTTCATGGATTTCTAAGAATCTTATATTCTAAACTGAAAAAAGTAAAATATAATTTAATATATGTTGTTTAAGAGGAAAAAAGCATATAAATTTAAAAGTTCAAATAATTACTGGAATAAAAAAATGTACCCATTATCAGCAGAAATTGAATTAGAAAAATACTAAAATAATCTAGGCAAGAGATGAAAAGGAAGTTTCAAAACAATGAAGTTATCTGGAAGTTGGTTGGAAATATGAGTCTCATGAAGATACTCATTCTTGTAACAAATAAGTATGACTTGTTATGTTTAATTTTGCTTTCTGTCTAAGAAATGTTAATAACTGGAAATAATTAAAATGATGTTTAATCATGGCTGTCAGCTTTGAGAATCTCTTCCTTGTAGCCATGTCTCATAAATCAGTTAAACGAGAAAAAGAGACAGTCTGACTCGAGGAATCTTAGGGAATATTATCGGCAGCATGTTGCAAAGTATTCACATTCACGAAAATATTATGTATGAATCTTTTATTTATTACAGTAACATTTGTCTTCCACAACTACTCATTACTATCTTGCTATAACAACTCATTAGCCCTAATATTTCATAGTTATTGAAATTTAAAATGTATATATGTTCAAAAGAGGAAAATTCTGATGTTTGTCTTTTGGGGATTATGAGTAATTTTCTAGTACTTCTTAATGAAGCACCCTCTAAAATAGCACTTAAAATGTCCTGAGTTGTCATCTTGCTTTTAAATGCTTCTGAAAGCTAGTTACGTTATTTTAAGGCCATACATATTTTCCCTAATTTTAGCATATACAATGAAAAAGAAAAATTATCAGTTTTTAGCCCTTTTCTTGTTATAGAGACTTTAACAAATGCTAGTATATAATATGAACATGTTTTAAGACCAGGGCTACCACATATAGCTATACAGCTTATGCAGTTCATAACTCTACAAGATGCCACTCAAAAGCAGCATCCATGTGCCAGCCCCACAGTAGATGGAATATTGGAAATAAGGCACCAGTTAGGAAATTCATACTTGGAGAAAAGAAGAAGAAAATGACATATTTAATGTGCTTACACACATCAGATTCAAACTTTAATTCTTTTAGAATCTGGGGGTTTATGTAATGACACTTGGTCTCTTCAATGCTAACATAGATTTTTGTCAAATGGAGTACCTATTCAGGGACATAGACCCATGCCAGCCTTTAATGCAATATATCTACATAGATAACCTAGGAGAGTGAGGGAATTATAAAATATGTTATATCCCAGAGGAGTGGTTGATACTTATAAATGTGCTTTATTCCTATACTTTGAACAACAAGTAATAGTTCCCTTTTATTTTTTATGCCCTCAATTAGCTGCAATGGTAATGAAAAGTGCTTTATATTTGATTAAGAAAATATTAAAAACTATGAGTCTTTCCATTTAAATTCCACTAGAGCTGCTAGCGAAAAACAAAACAAAAATCTTTGTAAATAGCTGCCTTCTAATTATTTGAAAATATCTAGAGCTATCTTCAACATTTACAAAATGCTTTAATAATCGAGCGGTCACATATCTCAGAGCTCAAGAGGGATATAAACTGTAAACATTACTTACTTCATGAATATGAATACAAAATGAATACTTCATTCTGACCAGAATAAATATAAGTTATTCTAATGGCTACTTAAGTAAGACCAAATAATTACATGACATCTGAATTTGGTCTGTCAAGCATTCATTTATGCCCTTTACACTAATGTTTATTTAATGTTTGATTGTCTGTTGTTGCTATTTTACTTGAGAACATAAGCTCAGTATTAAAAGGGCCATTTTAGACTAGTATAAAAGTGTTTTAAGGGGATCCCTGGGTGGCGCAGCGGTTTGGCGCCTGCCTTTGGCCCAGGGCGCGATCCTGGAGACCCGGGATCGAGTCCCACATCAGGCTCCCGGTGCATGGAGCCTGCTTCTCCCTCTGCCTGTGTCTCTGCCTCTCTCTCTCTCTCTGTGACTATCATAAATAAAAAAAAAAAAAAAAAAAAAAATTTAAAAAAAAAAAAGTGTTTTAATAATGTGGATAATGAGGGTTTACTATTTTTATTTGAATAAATATATTTTTGAGGTAGTAAAATACCTTCATTACAAGAAAAAATGGTATGTAGTTAATTATATTACATATTTTTCTTATTTCTATTATACCTTATCATTAAAAACAAAAGTTCTCAGCACAGAGAATTTAAAATTAAGGCAATTCTGATTTCGAAAAACATTTATGCCAAAAAACTTTATTAATTTGCTGCATATCTCTTCTAGTTTCAGCATCTTGGGTAAATTCACTGGAGGTTCTACATAGAGAAGAGAGAGAAAAAGTATCAAGAAAGACAAATGTGTTCTCATTTGACAACTTTAAATAATACATGTCAAAATAATGTGGTCTGATAAAGATATTCACACAATGTGATGGGAATCAAGAAAGGTGGCATTACATTAAAATTACAGAGTCAAGGCAGGATTTGAAGAATAGTTAGAAATATGAAGAATAGAAGTTGGATTCAAAGAATGAATTGAAGTTAGTCAGGTGAAGATGTGTGGAAGAGAGTTGAAACAAAGGAGGATGAGAGGTCACAGAGTTTTAATTAGTCAGATGCAATGGTGTGTGCCATGACTGCTATGAAACGGAACTGTGGGTCTGTATCAGATACGTAGGAACTATGAAACTAGGGAGATAGTTGTATTAGGCTTAGAGTTTTTGGTTGAATTTTAGAACAATCGTTCTAATTGCAGTGATGAGGATGAAGTAGGGGAAGTTTCAAAGGCAATTAGATGTAAATATTCAGGGGGATGTTAAATACAGTATCTCAGATAAGGAACAGTGAGGTTCTGGACTAAGATACTGGCATTCATAGTAATAAGGCCAAGAACTAATTCGAAAAGTAGAATCAACAGGACTCTTCTTTCAACGGAGATTAAAGAAGCAAGAGAAAAGATGGCTAATAGAACAGAGTCACCAAGAACATAGGAGGGCATGGACTCCAAATAAAGACTAGGAATTATCAAATCGATTGATATCTAAGGCAAGTGAAATGTATATGGAGTAAATCCTAAGAAGCGGAGTGGGAAAGTAAAGGAAATTTCATTAGTATCTTTCATTTTCTTAGTTAAGTAGACGGCAAAACTAATCCATTGCAGTCAAGGAGGGATGAGAAAAGTTGTTAAAGGTGATTGGTAATTGTGTAGAATTACTGATAAAAGTAGTGGGGAAGGAAATAATTGGGGATTGCTGAATACTCTTTAAGTCTCACAACTAAAAATTATTTTGTATATTTTATTTTTTGTCTGCTTTTCAAAAAAATGTGGTATAGTGCTGAGAAATAACTAATTAAATGTGACCTATTGTCATGGGTTGCAGAAAGGAGGAGGAGTGGTTACTGGATTCAAAGAAGCTCAGGAATTTTAAAGGTAGAGTTTTGGATAAGTCATAAAGTAGATATTTACTTATAACCTAAGGGAATCATTAACTCATAAAAGTGGGGTTTTTTGTATTTATAGTATATTATACATTATGAAAACATGAGAAAATATGGATTTCTTCAAGAAATTTAAAAACCTATGAGGAATATACTATATACTTATCAAAGACAACATGTGAAGTTATATATCAAAGACAACATTTGAAGTTATAGTAGTAATTTATGTTATTACAGTCATACCTAAAGTATTTGGAAATTCACTTTATTTTTTAGGCAGTGTTGCCTTTATTGATAGAACCACATTTCTCCTATCATAATACATATATATGCATATTATATGTAGAGATATATATTTTGATTTGCCAAGTCATCCTGCAATGAGATATAATATTGCTGACCTTTTATATTGACATGATAGAGAATTATTTTGAGTAACTGTATGTCTGTACTTGCGCATAACTATGGCTAAAAGTTGAATCTTTCTACTCTCAATGAATAGAAGGAATTACTACTAAGTAGTAAAGTGATTAGAATTGACTTGGAACAAACATTCTTCCAGATTCTTTATTAATACTCATTAGAAAAGAAAGATATATTGAAAACATATTTATCCTGTTTTTCATAAAATGGACCAAGATTGACTGAAATATTTCTAACTTATCATGATTATTGTTCTAGACCTGAAATTGTTCAAATAAAATATTATAATGTGAGTTCATATTCTGAATACACTGTGCATTTGATTACATGGTCAATTTTAAATAATACTTATACTGCAAAGAATAGTAGAAGAAATAGAATTTGAGTAACAGAAAGGTGTCTTTATGTCAGCATTTTGCCTTGTAGTCATCATCATAGAATATGAAGTTCTAAAAGAAATCTTTTTATCTCAGAAGTAAAGGGCCTTTAGCCACATTCATAAATAATATGAGCATCCCAATACTGAGGGAAAATTCTTTCAATCAGGGCCTAAAATGTCTCCCCGAATTTGAGCAAATCTTGGCTTCCTCTTTCTCATCCTTAAAAGGGTCAAACCCAAAAGAAACATAGTATAACAAATGAAAACACTGGAAGACAAAATATTCTTTTTTTTTTTTTTTTTTTTTGATGAAATTCTCTGGAAAATGAATCACCTATTTAGCTAATCCTGTACTGGCATGTAGCGGCCACTCAAACATGTGTTGCATGACACAAAAAGGGATTTCTTTTGATATTAGACAAACTTGGATGACTAAAAAGTTCTGTACCAGTGAAGTTTTCTTAACTTTTGAATTCACAGATATTGGGACAATCCTATATTTCAACAAGAACAAGTAGGAAGAAAGGCAAGTTATATAAGGTTAACTGCTTTCTTGTGAAACTTTTAGAAGGATTTTATTTTAAAACAAACTTACAGAAACCCAGTTTCCTAAAAACATTAAATTTCTCTGAAGAAATGATGAAGATTAAAATCAGATATGCTTGGAATGCAAAATACAATGTCCTCTTACTCCAGCACAGATGGGTTAAATTTGGGGACCTGAATGCCATTGTGGAACTTAGTCAGATAAACTCTGGATTTTTTTTATAAAGTCCAGAAATTTGAAAATTTTTAATAGGTAATTGGAGCATGTCACTGAAACAGTACAGAAATTGACATTCTCAAAGGGAGAGAAATGCTGGCTCATCATGGTCAAGCTGTAGGAAGTACTTGAACATCAAGCAATACAGAAGTTCCGTTCGTGAAATAAACCACCATACTGCTCTAGAAAGAGCTGATGGCAAAATGGACTTCCAAGTCATTCATACGCTAGAATTCGTAACCTTACTTCAGTATGAAGGTAAAAAATATCTTATGTATATTTTCATAGTGGAAGAAGTATCCCCAAAGTCCATCCCCAGATAAAGTAAGGCTTAGGGTGTAAGGAAGAGCTAGGATCAAGTTCATGAGGGACCAATTTGCAAACCTGATGCCTCAAATAGCTATAAATATCACCACTGGATTCTCTCTCTTGGTAAAACTGATAAGACATGAAAATGAGGAAATGCCAACTCTAAATGACTCTCTCTGTGAATAAAGACATACTTATATGATCCAGATCCTAAATAAAATTACAAACTTGGGGAGCCGAAAATGATGCGATGATGCCGTTAAGCAGACTCTGACAATGAACTCCTGGTGAGTTCAAATAATTATTTCCCCAACCACAGTTGTGATAGTCACTAGAGTAGGGCCTCTCAAGATTTAATGTGCATGTGAATCACTAAGGGATCTTTTAAAAATGAAGATTTTGATTGAGTAGGTCTGAAGTTGGACCTACGATTCCACATTTCTAACCAATTCCTCGGTGATGCTGATGCTGCTGGTGTACAGAGAAAATCAAATAACAAGAACGTGGTCAGAGCCAGCCTTGGCATCAAGTCGGTATCTGCAACACTTAATTGGTTTCCAGTGAAGCAGAATATGTCAGCAGTTAGTCGGCTGTGATTGCTAAATCACACATTCTCTGGTATTTTAAAGATTGCAACAAGATGGAATAATATGGTACTCACCCTAGATTGCTGAGAAATATCATGGTTCGAGATAAAACCATGTTCTATTTAGCTCAACAATGACAGCCTTTGACGTATTTGTCTTAAACACTAATGATCTGTGGCCCCATCCCAGCTTAGTTAAGTCAGAAATTCTACACCATATTTCAATGTGAAGTCAGCCTGGGTTAATATCCAGTTGTTCTCATTCCCCTTACTAGAGCCAAACACTTAGAGGAGAAAAGAATAAAGACCCAAGACCTCATGTCTCCTCAGCAATTTTCTTTTCTCAAGTTTTAAGTTAGTGAAAGAGACTTTGGTGGGCACAGAGAGACAAGCTAAACCTGGTAATGGCACAAAGAATGTCAAACAGTATGATCATCTAAGCAGAAGAGCAGAGACCTCTCAAGGCCAAAATTTAAAAAATCAGACTCTACTGTTCCCTTCCTTGCCCTCACCCCCCTGCCCCAGCCCACAGTAAATTAATACACATTTACGTAAAAGAAACTGCAATAAGAATGAAAGAAAACACATTAAATTATAAACTTTTATTATCTTTACCAACTAAGGAAAACTATTTCTTTGACAGCTCTGGCTCTCTTTGGAATCCCTCACCTACAAAGAGAGGTAGGTGTTAAGACAGCTAGCTGGGCTAGAGGTGTTTGTGTACATAACAAAAAATAAGGGAAGTGAACAGCACTGGAGGAGGAAGGCCAATGGGTATATCCACATAGTGGGGGGCATCGTTAAATCTCTCTGTGAACTCGAATTGGCTAGACCACGCAAGCAAAGGCTTACAGAATTTTTAGGTGATGAGGAAAGCTTTGACTTGTTGACTAACTCACACTTGCTTTCATAAATAAGACATATTTTTTCTTAAATTAATAAACAATTCTCTTTCAAGTCAAAAGTGATAACAGGATTCTAACGTGTGATTTATTCAGTTATTTTTAATGTCATAATGATTAAATGAAGTGGTATATTTTCTACAATTCAAATTTGTGAAAGCCTGTTACAATTCATATTATTATCTATAATCCACTCAATTCTAGTCATTGTATTCAAATAATTTGTTACTTCCCAATTTACATAATGTTATTAAAGATTAAATACATATAGAAGTTTTAAATTGGGCTTTCCTGGTTTAATTAGTAATCAGTCAGGTAAATGCTTGATATTTATATTTTATAGACACATTCTGAGAGTAAAAAATGAACATTTAATAAAACATTCCTTTGAGTCAAATAAATGATATGCTATTAGGTTTTTTAATCTATTTTCTTAAATTAAATCTCATGTTTTTATTAATTCATTTGTTAAATTAAAAAAATCTTTAGTATGTGGCTATATCTTTGTGTAGTTTTGTGCACACACATATACAGAGAGAAAAGACTGGCTTACTACATATGGAATGCCTTACAAATCTACATATAAAATGTACTACTAATTTCTAATTGCAAATATGTTCTTTATTTTCTATTGTTACTTTATGCTTTAGACACCTGCTTGCTCCCTATTATTATAAAGAGTGAATTTTAATAACTATAGCTTTTTACATGTCTATTATACTCTATGCTCAGTTACTAGAAACTATCATTTGGCTCTTGCAAGTGAATAGCAATTAGAAAACTTTGGCAATTCCCTCTAAAATACCATGTAATAAGCTGCTTCTTTATTGTACTAATAAAACATCTAAAGGGATTTTTAAACTCTACAACAGTTTCTTTGGAATCTGTTTAGTTGCTGCATCATATGCTGCTGTCTTATTTATCACAATGTAGGAAATTGCATGGGGAGCAGGGATTGGATGGCCAACAGAGGCAGGTTTGCCTTTAATAACTATCTTGCAAAGCATTTTATAAGGAGAAGTGATTGACATTAGATCTTCAAGACATAATTGAAACCAAACAGAGGTATATCATGAGTCCAGGTAGTCAAACAGAAGAAATAATTCTTCCATGGGAAAAGTCTCAACAGACTAATGACCACACCTGTTTTTATCTTGTCTGGTACTTGTTATAATCAAAAAAGAAAATAAACTTGAATACTGTTTTTAAAAAATATATAATCTATTTAGAGTCTATCGATGCTCTATGGAAATGTTGAATCATTATATTGTACACCTGAGACTGACATAACACTGTATGTTAACTACCTGGAATTTAACTTAAAGCTGTAAGAAAATATATAGTTAATTTAGAATACTCTACCTTGAGTTCAAACTTCTAGAGAGCATTCTAGTTGAATATTTTCTACTTTGAGAATGAATTTAAATTTTTCCACAATATTACTAGGATATGTATTTATTTATATATATTTTTCTCTAGAACTTCTATTTTCATATTTATATTCAGTTTTTAAAGCTGGGGAGGCTTAGAATCATGTAATCACACTGTATTATTTTGTAAATGATAAACCTGAGACTTTAAGACTGAAGTGACTGAAGATCAGACAGAGACAAGAAGAAAAATATGAATTGATCCTAGATTTATTGATTGCAGATATGTTTGGTGGCATTGGAGAGCTTTCATATACAGATGCGTATGGCTGACCCTTATATTTGACCATTCCATGACTGGGTTACCAAATGTTTCCTTTGTGGAGACTGAATTCACAATACCATATTTGCTTTCTAAAACAAAGCACATATATCCTGGCCCTGAGTAAGATGATATGAAATATTACTTCATATAAAACTTATTTTGAGAATCTTAAGTATTCATTTATACTATGGAAGCATGTTAAAGCATCCCTAAAACTGGATTGTGTATTATTGAATTATAATAATTTCCAAAGATTTTAAGTAGAATAACAGTCTTTTACCTGTCATTATTCTTTTGTTGTTACTATTAGTGTTTTCTTTGAAGCACAAGCTTATGCTTTTGGAATCTATGAATTAGCTAACAACTATATTGAAATATGCATGTGGAGAAACAAAAAAAATAAATCTCTCTCTCTCTCTCTCGTACACACACACACACCCCTCAAATGTTCGCATGTGTTGAGACATAACCAATATATTCTGAGTGTCAAGCTTAAGAGGTTAAATAAAATTTCAAATACTATTTCAGTTTGTATCGAGTAACTTCAATGTTCATTATCAGTGATCCATAAGCAGTACTTTTAGCTTCAGAAGTCTGTCACCACGTTAATATAATTATGCTATTATTGCTGTCAATAAAAGCTAATCATTGAAAACAATCTTGTTCAAAAAATATTCAGGCACCATTTGTATTAAAATAATGAAAATCTTCTAAGGGAACGCAATAACAGTACCTTTCTTCTATACAGAAATCAGCCAGAAGAGACTGAAATTCAAAAGGTTATCTTTGAAAGAAATAAGAATAAATTAAAAAGATATTCATGCAGTGTAAAATTTTAAAGACTAGTAAAAAAGAGTAGGATTATAACTGGTACTTTCTCATTCATCCTATCAAGGGAAAAATTCCCAACTGTAAGTGCTTTTTGTTTATTTTGTTGAAAATCACTTAGGTCTGTCCATTCTGTGATCCAGAAATAAAAGTTATTCAAATACTCAAGGGCTTTCCCACCAATTGCCTAAATGACTGTGAGTTATCTTGTTGTAGAGTAACTATTATGAAATTGTCCAAACTCAAATGGCTGCAGGGAGAGACAACATTTTATCTATGTGTAAGGTAAATTTTAAATACTGGCAGTGAAATAGACTTGGTGATTTTGTTTGTTTGTTTGTTTGCTTTTGTTTTAATGTCAGTTAAGTGTATCATTCTATTGAAATCTGATCCAGAATGCAAAGAAGATCCATTTTATTTTTAATGTTTTTATTAGACCAATTTATTGTAAGGAGGACATTTTTCCATGATTGTGGGTTGAGAAAATTAATATTGTTAAAATTTCCATACTATACAAACTCTACCAAAATTACAATGGCATTTTTTCACAAAAATATAAAAATACAGTCCTAAAATTTCTGTGAAGCCACAAAAGATCCCAAAGAGCTGTATCAATTTTGAGAAAAAAAAAAAAAAAGAGTGAAGCCAGAGGCAACACACTTCCTGATTTCAAACTATTACAAAACTATAGTAATCAAAACAGTCTAACACTGGCATAAAAACAAGAGACGTAGATCAATAAAACTAAAAGAAAGTCCAGAAATAAAAACCCATGCAATAATGGTTAATGAATTTATAACAAAAGAGCCAAGAACATACAATGGGTTAAGAATAGTCTTTTCAGTAAATGGATTTAAGAAAATTGGATAGCCATATGCCAAAGAATAAAATTGGGCCACTGTATTATGCTACACACAAAAATCAACTCAAAATGGATTAAAGGCTTGAATATAAGACCTGAAACTATACAACTCCTCAAAGAAAACATAAAAGATAAACTCCTTGAGGACATTATACTAAGTGGAATAAGTCAGACAGAGAAAATACGATATGCTTTCCCTTATGTGTGGAATCTAAACAAAACCAAACTTGTAGCTGCAGAGTACATATGGTGGTTCCCAGGGATGAGAAGTGGGGAGGGGGGCAGTGAAATGTCAAGATGGTTAAAAGGCACAGCTTCCAGTTATAAGATAACTAAATCCTGGGAATATGACATACAGTATGGAAACTAAAGTGAACAATACTGCATCATATCTTTGAAAGATGCTAAGGGTGTAGGTCTTAAAAGTTCTCATCACAAGAAAAAACGGTAACTATGTGAGGTGATGAATGTTAGCTTATAGGAATTCAAAAAAAAAAGATGCTATGATTGCTACAATTTTAAAAGATTTATTTATTTTAGAGAGACAGAGAGAGAGAGAGAGAGCATGAGGGGAGGGGCAAAGGGAAAGGGAAGGAGAGAACCCCAAACAGACTCTATGTCCAGCCAGGAGCCCCACACAGAGCTCAATCCCACCACCCTGAGATCCTGACCTGGAGTGAAACCAAGAGTTGGACACTTAGCTGACTTGGCCACCCAGCTAAAAATAGCTATGATTGCTATTTTTAACAAATAATCTTTGAACTAAGTAAATAAATGAATTAAAGAAGAGTAAGAACTATCTGAAAAATTTTATGCAGTATGATTTTTTCATTTAATTAAAGGAGTATGAAAATCCAACAATTCTTTTTTTAAAATTTTATTTAAATTCAATTAATTAACATATAATGTGTTATTGGTTTTTGAGACAGAGGTCAGTGATTCGTTAGTTTTATATAAGACCCAGTGCTCATTACATCACTTGCCCTTCTTAATGTCCATCACCCAGTTACCCCATCCCAGCCCCACCCCCTACCTCCAGTAACCCTCAGTTTGTTTCCTATGATTGAGTCTTTTATGGTTTGTCTCCCTCTCTAATTTTGTCCTGTTTTTTTTCTTCCTCTATTCCCCTATGATCTTCTGTTTTGTTTCTTAAATTCCATATATGAGTGAGATCATATGATAATTAATAATGTCTTTCTCTGAATGAGGTATTTCACTCAGCATAATATGCTGTAGCTCCATCTACATTTTCACAAATGGCAAGATTTCTTTCTTTCTTTCTTTCTTTCTTTCTTTCTTTCTTTCTTTCTTTCTTTCTTTCTTTCTTTCTTTCTTTCTTTCTTTTCTTTCTTTCTTTTCTTTCTTTCTTTTTCTTTCTTTCTTTTTCTTTCTTCTTTCTTTCTTTCTTTCTTTCTTTTCTTCTTTCTTTCTTTCTTTCTTTTCTTCTTTCTTTCTTCTTTCTTTTTTCTTTCTTTCTTTCTTTCTTTTTCTTCTTTCTCTTTCTTTTGACTGCTGAGTAATATTCGATTGTATATATAGATCACATCTTCTTTATCCATTCATCTGCTGAAGGACATTGTGGCTCCTTCCACAGCCATTGTGGACATGGCTACTATAAACACTGGGGTGCAGGTGCCCCTCTGGATCACTACATTTGTATCTTTGGGGTAAATCCCTAGAAGTGCAATTGCTGGATCATAGGGTAGCTCTAATTTTAACCTTTGGAGGAACCTCTACACTGTTTTCAAGAGTGGCTGCACCAGCTTACATTCCCACCAAAGGTGTAAGAGGGAAAACCTAGCAATTCTTGATTTTTTAAATATTACTGTAGATCTATCTGATCTTTCATAAGTAAATAATAGTTTCTAATTTCTTTTTGTAATTTCCTAATTGTTATTTCATTGTGAAAATTTTGCTTATGTATGTCAATTGAGGTACAAAGTCAAAATAATATTGTACGTAGTTGATGAAATTTTCTAGGCCTTTTTCAACACTGATACAAAGAATTGGAAAGAAGTACTAAGAAATTAAACAATTTGATTACTTTTGAAATAGGTATACCTAGTTATTTTAAAATTTGCCATTTGTCTATACTGAATTGCATATTTTCTATGTTTTTATTTGTCTTTAATTTCTTCTTCCCATATTCTTTCCATCCAGATCATATTATCCTAGTATATGGTGTGATGTGGACAAAAGCTTTTTTACATAGGTTTATTTTTAGACTTATTTTATGGAACTACTAAAATGCAATTCAAGAAGGGGTTAGGACAAAAATTAATACATAAGTTACATTCATTCATGGAAACAGCATTCAGTTAGAATTTACAATGGAAGAAAGAACCCAAAAGTTAGTATTACCTGGAAAAATAATAATATAATTTTTCCAACGTTAGGATAGCATTATTTAAAACCACAACAATACAGTTACCAAAATAACTGAAAAACCAGCTAAGAGAAGCCTACATAAAAATGACTTTATTTTTTCTAACGTATTGGGGCAGCCCCGGTGGCGCAGTGGTTTAGCGCCGCCTGCTGCCCAGGGCCTGATCCTGGAGACCTTAGGATCAGGATCGAGTCCCACGTCAGGCTCCCTGCATGGAGCCTGCTTCTCCCTCTGCCTGTGTCTCTGCCTCTCTGTCTGTGTCTCTATGAATAAATAAATAAAATCTTTAAAAAATTTTTAAAATTTATTTTTCTAACATATTAAACATGTAACATATGAGCTCTCTAGGACTGGCTCAACTATGCCAGCAGTGACTGTAGCTCTTTTATTCTTTCTGTTTCACTATGTGAAGGATGTGTCTTCATTTGCATAATTAACCTGTCTTCACAGTCAAGTTGTTGTAGATCAAGCAACAAATCAAATTGTTCAGTGCACAACAGAAACACACATCACATTAGTACATATGGTTATTTAAGGACATAATAAAATAGTATTTTATTCTTCAATATACATGTGTTTTTTCAAATAGCTACTAAATTAAGACCATAAACACATACATAATTGGGACTAAGTACTTAATAAACAAAACAATTATGGGTGGTTTGTTTTTTTGTTTTTTGTTTTGTTTTGTTTTTTTCAGTATAAGTATCCTCAAAATATTACAAAGGCATTAAGAGCATCATAAATGAAGATAATTTAGAGACTTTTTCTATAAGGTCAACTTTCTACGGAAGAGTCTGGTAAGTCAAGATTTTACTTTTTGTAGATGCAGTAGAGGCAGGCCAAAAACAGGGGGAGGTGAGGCTTGAATACTTTCACCTCTTGGTGCTGTCAGCCAATCTCTGTATACCTCAACTTATTTTCCTATTCACATACTTTATACAATTGTGATGAAGATCTGTTAGTAGATTTGTACAGTAAGCAAGAGAGGGACTATCTTGTGTTGCATCTGGACATACCATCATTTATCAAAGAAGATATTTTGTCACTGAAAAATAAGATAGAATTATATCAGTGGCAAAAGGATACTCTGTGTGTTTGAAGAAATCATAGTTATAAATATTTGACTAATGACAAACACAGTTTTGTTTTATTACAGAAAAATCTGCATCAATTAAATAGCCTGAAAATACAGTAGTTTGTATACTGAATATATCACTTGTTTGATTTTATATTGCTAAAATAAAGGAAAAGCATTTTTAAAGATTTTATTTTTAAGTAATCTCTACACCCAACGTGAGGCGTAAACTCACAACCTTGAGATCAAGAGTCACATGCTCTACCGACTGAGCCAGCCAGTCACCCCAGGAAACATTTTATAAAGACCTAATGGAACAATCACAATAACAAGCGTGAAATACATGATGAGCATTTGATGTTTCGGAGTTCTGGCAACTACATCACAGACCTATTCAGAAGCCTTGGCTGCCCCTCCGCACCAGCCCATCTTTCCATTTGCTTTCATAATAGTAACTATGAGGCTTTTATTTTATTTTGTCTGCTGAGCTCAGAAAACATGTTTAACTTTCAAGCATTTCAGAAAAATGCCAAGGAAAACATTTGCTATCTTCTCTCGTAGAACTATAGTGCCAAGAATTATGTAAAATGAAACATTCCATATCTGCTTTATATTTTATAAGATTAAAAAGTCCATTGTGAAACTTCATCCTGCCTATTGTTACCATAATTCACTTTTAAAGGACTTCTGCATGCAGAAATGGCTATGATATCATGCCTAAAAATAGCCATTTTTGTATAAAAATTAGTGTTCTCATTTATCCAAAGAATGCTCTTATCTACTCTGTAGTTGCTTTTCAAGATGGGGATAATTCTTTAATGATTCAGATAAGTTTAAGCAGCCTAAATAATGTTACCTTACTTTTACATGGTGTTTTTGTATTTTTCAATGTGTTTTCTATATCTACGTTCATATTTTATCATTAGTAATTTTTCATTATGAGATATACTTACTACCCATACTTAGTTGCAAATATTTCTCATCACAAATACTTCAAAAATATGTTTTGTTAATTCAGAGTAGTCATATATTTATTAGCATCTCCTCAAGTCTTCCACCTTCTTTCAAAATGGATTAATAAAGCTATTCCATCTCATGCAATGAATCTTAAGCTGT
This sequence comes from Vulpes lagopus, assembly GCF_018345385.1. NCBI lineage: Eukaryota > Metazoa > Chordata > Mammalia > Carnivora > Canidae > Vulpes > Vulpes lagopus. Next base: position 101,347,247 of record NC_054824.1, read on the forward strand.
GGTGACTATTAAAGTGATCCAATAATAGTCTTTCACTTTTTATTTCCCATTTGTGATAGACATGACCCAGATCTCTGGCTGAACCCAGGAAAGAATATGTAGGCCTAGGTCTCCCCATTTCAAAGGTCTATTCCTTTGTGTGTGTGTGTGCCCCCTAGTGAGTTGTGATTCAAGGAGGCTGGAAAAGAACCTTGCACACATCAAACTTACAAGAGACACTGGTAAAAAATAGAATACCAGTGAGTGTATTTGTAGCAGCCAATATAACTAACAAATAGGTCAGCATACCGCCAACCTTCTTGCTGTTGACCAATCACCACATTCTCTTCATGTCAAAAAGCACACACACAAACACTCCATATTATCATTAGATGTTTCCTTATGAACACAGAATCACAGAAAAAAGAGTTGATTACATGGAATCAAATTTTTTTTGGAATTAATTTTTTCAATATGATAATCACTTCTTCTATCAATAACCCTAATAAGGAAACAGGTATTTTCTCCTCTGCTGAGCACCATAAGCTCCTAGTCCTTTTTTTTTTTTTTTTTTTTTTAAGATAACAATGCAATGGTATGTTGGAGCTGGCTGTGATAGATCCTGGAAAGAAGATTGCTAATTATTCAGAAATTTTGCTAACTCCTTGTTAAAACATCTTGAAATTATCCAGGGTAGCAGTATTTAAACCATGGGAATTGTCAAATGCTGTATAGCAGAGCTTTTTCCTGATGTTCTGGGAGATCCAGTTTACCATCACCATTGGCATATTACTATATCTATTGATTAAGCATAGCTTAAATATTTCAATACAATCAATTCTCTGACTAAAACTTGGTCATATCAATTGCATTTTGGATTTTCCTAAAATTCTGCAGGCATAGATTTATATTACCTATGATGGGTCAAATCTTTGAATTTCACAGGCCTTCATTGTAATATGGCTTGATAATTGGTTATAATTTAATTCAGAGAAGATAAGCTTATCAAGTCTTTACAATCTTTAAAGATTGTATTTATTTATTCATGAGAGACACTCACAGAGAGAGAGACTCCTCTCTGGGGGGGTCTCACTCAGCCAGTTGCATCTTTATCTAGAAGCTGGATTGTGGAAAGATCATCTTCTCAGCTGGCTGGACTTAGCAGGTTTCACCTCCTTGTGGTTTTCTAGCCCTGTTTTTTGGGGGGGTAGCTATTGGTCAGAGACAACTCTCAGCTATTTGAGCATTCATGCTTTTTGGCACATGGCCCTCTTCATAATGTCAAAGGTTTCTCCATCAAGGCTAGTACTATGCACTGTTGCTTCAAATCTCTCAACTCTTTCCAACTTTGACCTCTAGACCTACTTTTAAAAGACTTGCCTGAAAAAAAAAATAAATAAATAAAAAAATAAATAAAAGACTTGCCTGATTAGGTTAGTTTCACCCAGGATAATCTTCCTTTTGATCTACTTAGGATCAATTGACCTGAGACCTTAATTACATCTGCCAAACCTCTGCATATAACAAACATAAAATCAAAGGAGTGCTTTCCCACTGTGTTCACAGGTTGTCTCTACTCAAGGGTCTAGGGTTACACAAGGCATGCATATCAAGGGGTGGGAGTACCGGGCCATCTTAGAATCCTGCCTATCACATAGAATTATGTGCCTCTTACCGAAGAACAAACACAATTAATATTGCAATGTTAACTGAGGTCATATTAATATTAATTTGCAGAAGAAAGAATTCAAATCTAGAATGTCCAACCCCAAATACCTTGATCTGATTTGTTTACTTTTTTATTTAAATTTCAGTTACTTAACCTACAGTGTAATATTAATTTCAGTTTATACAATTCAGTGGTTCAATATAATATCCAGTGCTCATCACAAGTGTGCACCTTAATCCACATCATCTGTTTACCCATCCCCCCAACCCGCTTCTCTCTTAGCCATCAGTTTGTTCTCTATAGTTAAGAGTCTGTTTCTTGGTTTGTCTCTATTTTTTCCCTTTGCTCATTTGTTTTGTTTCTTGAATTCCACATATGAGTGAAAACATATGGTTTTTGTCCTTCCCGGACTAACTTATTTCACATAGCATAATCATGTCTACTCTACCTATGTCATTGCAGATGGCAAGATTTCATTCTTTTTTATGGCTGAGTAACATTTCATTGCCTCTTCCTTATCTATTCATTAGTCGATAGACATTTAAACTCTTTCCATAATTTGCCTGTTGTACATAATAGTGCTATAAATATCAGGGTGCATGTATCTCTTCATGTATTTTTGTATTATTTGGGTAAATACCTGGTAGTGCAATTGTAGGTCATAGGGTAGCTCTATTTTTAACTTTTTGAGGAACCTCCATACTGTTCTCCAGAATGGCTGCACCAGTTTGCATTCCCACCAACAGCGCAAGGGGTTTCCCCTCCTCCTCATCCTTGCCAACACTTGTTGTATCTTGTGTTGTTGATTTAGGTAATTCTGACAAGTGTGAGGTGATATCTCATTGTCATTTTTATGGTATTTCCCTGAGAATGAACCATGTTGAATATCTTTTCATGTGTCTGTTGGCCATCTGTATGTCTTCTTTGGAAAAATGTTTATTCATGTCTTCTGCCCATATTTTATTTGGATTATTTGTTTTTTGGGGGTGTTGAGTTTTGTAAGTTCTTTATAGATCTTGGATACTAGCCCTTTATCAGATAGGCCATTTGCAAATATCTTCTCCCATTCTGTAGGTCGCCTTTTAGTTCTATTGATTGTTTTCTCACTGTACAGAAGCTTTTTATTTTAATGGGATCCTAGTTTATTTTTGCTTTTGTTTCCCTTGTCTCAGGATACATATTTAGAAAGAAGGTGCTATGGCCAATGTCAAAGAAGTTATTGCCTGATTTCTCCTCTGGGATGTTTTTCTCAAAGATTTTATTTATTTATTCATGAAAGTAGAGGGAGAAGCAGGCTCTCTGTAGGGAGCTCGATGTGGGACTCGATCCCTAGACCCAGGATCATGCCCTGAGCTGAAGGCAGATGATCAACTGCTGAACTACCAAGGCATCCTTCCTCTGGGATTGTAATGGCTTCCTGTCTCCCATTTAGACCTTAATCCATTTTGAATTTATTTTTGTCTATGATGTAAGAAAGTGGTCCAGTTTCATTCTTCTGCGTGTTGCTGTCCAATTTCCCCAACATCATTTGTTTAAGAGACTATCTTTTTTTCATTAGTTATTATTTCCTGATTTGTTGAAAATTAATTTACCATAAAGTTGTGGGTTCGTGTCTGGATTTTCTATTCTGTTCTATTGATCTGTGAATCTATTTTTGTGCCAGGACCATACTGTTTTGATCAATACAGCTTTGTACCACATCTTAAAGTCTGGAAATGTGGTCTCCCCAGCTTTGCTTTTTTCAAGGTTGCTTTGGCTTTTTGGAGTCTTTTGTGATTTTATACAAATTTTAAGATTTGTTTGTTCTAGCTCTGTCAAAAATGCTGCTGGTAGTTTGAAAGGGATTGCATTAAATATGTAGATTCCCTTTGGTAACATAGACATTTTAACAATATTTGTTCCTCCAATCTATGAGTATGGAAGGTTTTTCCATTTCTTTGTGTCCTCTTCAATTTCTTTCATCAATGTTTTATAGTTTTCAGAGTACAGGTCTTTCTCCTCTTGGGTTAGGTTTATTCCTAGGTATCTTCTGGGTTTTGGTGCAATTGCAAATATAATTGATTCCTTGATTTCTCTTCCTACTGCTTCATAATTGGTGTATAGAAATGCCACAGATTTCTGTACATTGGTTTTGTGTCTTGTGACTTTACTGAATTCATTTATTAGTACTAGTAGGTCTTTGGTGGAGTCTTCTGTGTTTCTACATAGAGTATCATGTCATCATGTCATCTGCAAATAGTGAAAGTTTTAATTCTTCTTTGCTGATTTAGATGTCTTCTGTTTCTTTTAGTTGTTTGATTTCTGTGAGTAGATGTCGAGTACTATGTTAAATCAGTGGCAAAAGTGGATGTCCCTATCTTGTTCCTGACCATAGAGGAAAAGCTCTCAGCTTTACCTAAGTTAAGATGATATTAGCTGTGGGTTTTTCATAAATGGCCTTTATGATGTTGAAGTACATTCCCTCCAACCCTACTCTAACCCTACTTTGTTGGGGGTTTTCATCACGAATGGATGTCATAAATTGTTAAATGCTTTTTCTGGACCTATTGAAAGGATCATATAGTTCTTATACTTTCTTGTATTTTTTAAAAAAGATTTTATTTATATATTCATGAGAGACGCACAGAGAGAGGCAGAGACATAGGCAGAGGGAGACTCAGGCTCCCCACAAGGAGCCTGATGCGGGAGGATCCCCGGGCCCCAGGATCATGCCCTGAGTCAAAGGCAGATGCTCAACTAGTGAGCCACCCAGGCGTCCTTACTTTCTTGTATTAATGTGATGTGTCCACTGATTGATTTGTAAATATTGAACCACTCTTGCAACAGAAATAAATTCCACTTGATCATGGCGAATGATTTTTTAATATACTGTTATATTTGGTATGCTAGTATTTTATTGAGAGTTTTGCAACCATGCTTATCAGGGATATTGGATATAGTTAACTATCATTCAAAAGGTTTTTGATCTTGGGATTTGTGTATACCCCAAAGTGCATTGTTAAAAAAAAACAAAACAAAACTGAAAACATTCCTGTAATGAGAAATTACATTTTATATTAAGGAATTGAAAAAAATATATTGAGTTCTGATATCAATCTCTACCGACATCATTAGAAGCATAGTGACAATCCTTAACCACAGTTGTCTGATTTATTCTTGCCCCAATCATCAAAACTATGCTATTCTCTCTCCCATTCACTTTTCAGTATGCCATTATTATTTAAGACTCTCAATCTAAACTATGTTGTGTCTGTAGAAACTTATAACAGTTTTAAATTACTGAATATGTAACACTGATTCATACAGAATTCCCTTTTACTTCTGTGTATGTTATTTTTATATTTGGTCCCCTTTATTAAAATGTCTCTGATTTTGTAGCTCTGTTCCCTTAACCTTATAGACTTTATTACTATATATCCTTTATTCTCTGTCTTCTTTTACACACATATTCTTCTGGGTGCTATAAGGACTGATATAAAAAAAAATCTGGGAGTGATTTTTAAAAAATATTATCGGGCTGGAAGAGTCACATTATATGTTCATTATGGGCAAAAACTTATTTCTCACTTGCTATACCATGTCAATATTCATGTGACACCACAAAACATCCTAAACAGGTAATTAATTAATGGTATTATCATTATTGACATCAATCATAATTTTATGCAAAAGGTCAATATAAATCATAATGTCATATGGTGATTACTAGTTTTTACAATAATTTAACATATAAGAATGAAACATTTGATCATTGTTTTAGTTAACTTGAACTGCTATGACAAAATACCATTGGCTGGGTGGCACAAACAACAGATGTTTATTTTTCACAATTCTGAAGTCTGGGAAGTTCAAGATCAAGATGACAGCAGATTTGCTGTCTGATAAGAACCTACTTCTTGGCTTGTAGATGGCTTCCTTCTTCCTGTATCTTCACATGGAGAGAGAATACTCTGATTTGTCTTCCTCTTTTTAAAAGAGCAGTAATAAAAAAAAAAATAAATAAAAAAAATAAAATAAAATAAAAGAGCAGTAATACCATTATGGGGACTCCACCCTCATGACCTCCTTTAATCCTAATTAATTCCCCAAAGACCCACCTTCTTATACTATTACTTTGGGAGTTAGAACCTCAACATATGAAATTGGAAAGACATAAATGTTTGGTCCATAACAATTATCATAGGGAGCGTACATATAAGAAATTGAATTGCAGTCAACCCTGAAATCTGCTGGCTGATCTGGGACTAAAACTAGGCCACAGTGTTCTTCTGCTAAGGATAAATAACTTCACCGAACAACAGATAAAAACACAAGGTTGTTCTATAAGTATGTCTGGTCACATGCAATAACAAAAACCCTTTGCAAATCACACATATGACTAAAAAACTTTTTTTCCAGCTAATTTGTTTGTTACTTCTTTACAGATCGCAGCTTTAACCTCACTCCATTTCTCCCATTCACTGAATGAGACTAAATCAACTGATGATAGAATTATTCTTACTTTCTGAGAGCATTCAATTCAGCAAACAAAAAGCAAAAAGCAAAAAGCAAAAAAACAAACAAACAAACAAACAACAACAAACCCACTAAAACATCACTTTTTTGAATCATCTCCAAAATTCACCTCCCACACATTCAAATCCTTTAAAAACCAGCATGGGAGCCTCGCTCACTAATATTCCTTCCTATTCCACACAGTGTGAAATCCTTCTTGTTGCAGAAAGTATTCAACCCAATTGCATTTGGCTAACCAGGTGATCCTAGTGGTCTTTAGTTGACAGACACAACACTAATAAGTAAATAATTTATTACACAGTATTATACTATACAATGCTAAATGTAGTCCAATAGAGAAACAATTAAAGCCATTCTTATACTTTCCTTACATTGATATTATGTGAGGACAGAATTAGCCAGTTGGGAAAAGGTCATGTAAAGTGAAACAGCTTCCAGCCATTAGAAAATACCCTGCCTCATCTTTTTTTTTTTTTTAAATCAATGTTCATTTTAAAACAATGAATTGTCACTTTTATTATGATATAAGGCCTTAAAAATAATGAACCATATACATAATCCCCCTTTTAAGAATCATAAAATATAATGGCATAATTCAACAATTGCAACCAAGGCTATTTGAAATATATTGTCCTGTGAAAAATATTTTCTTTTTAAAATTCTAGTAGCTAAGACATTAAACTGACACAAATAAATAGCTTATTTGTCTCAAGTGTCCAAATGAACTATATAGAAAATCAATTTTGGCTAAACAAAAAACAGATGGTAAATAATGTGATTACATTAAAATGACTATGATGGTAGTCACCACATAAAAATAAGCACTAGGTTTCATTTTCTCAAGTATGAATGCTGTAGACTAGAGAAAAGAATTATCACAAGGGAATGAGAGTAAGTCTCATGTAATTTCCTTTTATTACCCTCAGAGAAACCAGCATTATCATTATCATAAGCAGATGAGTAAAATAGAGCTCTACAATAAGTCATAATAGAAGAAGATCATTTAGAGAAAGCAGTAACATTGTCATTTTCTTTGAAATCCTTGAATGTGAATGAAAACAAAGGAGGTCTAATGAATATTTTAAATGAATAGCTTATTTAGTTACCTGAACACAAAAGATCTATTATCCAATGGCTTAATTGACTGTGTGTGTGTATTTTTTAACAGCCCAGCTTATTGCTATGTTGCTGCAAGCATTCTTCTGCAGACTTTAACTTGTATTTTTGATAGTCTTTTGATTTGAGTCTAGCTCACCAATGTCTCAGAACTCTAAGCAGAGAAATAACTATTTCTCAGTGGAACGAAATGAAAACAAGACAAAATATTGTCACAATGTTTATAAAAATATGCTTTTCCATATTCTCATAGTTGCTTAGGGGATTACTTGGGAAAAGAATTTAACAAAAATTTAATTATCCTGAGCAGTCAAAAATTATCATGATATTCTTTCATATTATATCGAATTGGTAATATATTCCTACATTTCTGAACTTCTTGTTACCTTGGATTGTATCAGCTCTTTTTCATCTTTTACTTCCAAAAAAAAAAAAAAAAAAAAAAAAAAAAAAAAAAAAAGAGGAGAAAGAAAAATAAAATAAAAGAAGAATAATAAGGAACATAAAGAATAATGAAGTGATTTCCTTTACAAAAATTTAAAAATAAACTAAGTAGTAAGATTTACATAGAAAAATTAAATTATGTGCTGTATATCTTTTTCAGGCATGCAAAGCTACTATCAACAAAAGAAACAAAACACAATCTATCATTTTATTTACAATAAAAAATCTTTGCAATTAAGAAAATTCAAAACACCAAAAGAATCAAAATTTATCATTATCATTCCAGGGTGTTACCATATATCTGGTTATAATTGTGGAAGAAGGGAAGTTGGTGATGAAAATCAGAGCAAGACAAAAATGAAAAACATAAGAAAGTTATGTCTTCACTTATAATTTGACTACATCTACTGATTCTTTGTCATTTTTTCTTTACTTAAATTACAAATCATTTACTTATTTGTTTTTGACTTCTTTTATATAAGACATGTCAAGCTACTCTTTCTAAATACGTAATTTTTTCTTTGGCTACTTTTCAGGAAGAATCTTTACTTCAAATACATCAACACAACAACTTCTCACTTTTCACATCTTCTTTTCTGTAATTTCCCATTTAAAGTCATTTCCTTTATTTTGTTACATGCTTCATAATGCCAGTTATTACTACAAAAATTTTTCTGTCTCATCTATTCTGAACATCTATTTCCCTGATTCTTTTTTGCTTCATATTATAAAAATAACATCATAACAGACCAGCTAGTTATTTAACTAAACCATTAAGGGAGAAAAAAAGCTGTATTTAATACTGTCCACTCTCAAACACTCTTCAAATGTAAGTATCCTAACTTTCAAATTAATTTTTTCAGTGTTGTTTGAAGGGTAGCATGGAAGATTTTTTTATAGTAAACCCCTGTAATCTATAATAAAGTGATCTATTCAGTTGCAGATATAGAATAGAAATATCATATTTGATATACAAATTTGATATACCAATCTCTTTATGGAATATCTCTATTTGGTAGGAAGGGAAAGATATGCTAAAAGCACAAAGGGTGATTTCTTCTTCATTTTATGTATCCTTTGTAGTTTGGCTAAGAGATTGGATCTGTAGTCTCCCATCTCCATGTTCTGGGCTGAGGGAATAGCCACCAATCGGATTATTGCTGAGAAGAAAGAAAAAAAGAGCCATGGCGTTTCATGTCTGGTTCCTAAAGCTTCCACCAGGAAGAATCACATTTCATGTGTACTTACATTTTATTAACTAAAGCAATAAAGGTCTGTCTAACTTCAATGGGGGAAATATAATCTCATCACTTCCAAAAAAATATTTTATATGACATGCAGCAAATACTTAGAGCCTTCTATGGTTAAAAATTTCTTGATGTGAAGCCATCTGAGTACACATCTAAGAAATTTTGTTCTATACAAATCTAGATAATATGTTTAGGACATTTAACATAAAAATAGCCACTAGGATGTGACACCTCGGTGTCTCAGAGGGTTAGGTGTCCAACTTTTGGTTTCAGCTCAAGTCATGACCTGCCACAAGGTCATGAGATCAAGCCCTGTGTGGGGCTCTGTACTCACCAGGAAGTCTGTTTGGGATTCCCTTCCTCTCTCTCCCTCGCAGCCCCTCCCCCTCTCATCTGTATGTTCCCTCCTTCTCTCTTTCTAAAATAAATAAGTAAATAAATAAATAAATAAATAAAATCCTAAAAACAGTGCTACTAGAAAAAACTGTTTTGTTTGAAATGTAATTAATGGCCACTTAGAAGAAATTGAGAAAAACAGAAAAATACAAATACAAATGCAAAGATTACTCACAATTTGTAACCCCCCCAAAAAAAATGATCTTAGCATTTTGATATATATTCTAGAAATTTTAACATATGCATTTTCATATATTTTTCATTAATGGCTTCAGACTTTCCATACTGTTTTTTGGATTTTTTTTTTACCTACTCTTATTTAAAAGACATCTTTCCATGCTGCATAGAATTCTCTCAATAGCTATAAAATGGCTAACTCTTGTCATTTAGATGGATTCTAATAGTAATAACTTACAAAGTAGTGAAAAATCCAACCCTCAATGTGATGGTATTAGGAGGTGGGGTCTTTCTTTGGTAGGTGATTAGGTAATGAGAGCATAGTCCTCATGAATGACATTAGTACCCTTATAAAAAAGACCCCAGAGAGCTCCCTTGCCCTTTCCCATGTGAGGACACAATACATCTATGTTCTAGGAAGTGTACTGTCACTAGACATTGAAACTGCTGGCATCTTGATCTTAAATTTCCCAGCCACCAAATCCACCAGATTTCTGTTTTTTATAAATTACCAGGTCTGTTGTATCCTGCTATAGCAGCCTGAGTGGACTAAGATACAGTCTATTTCTGGACCTTCTAATCTGTTCCCTTGATCTCTTTGCCTAACCTTAGATAAAAACCAGACTTTCCTAATTACTGTTGTTTTGTAAAAAAGCCTCAAAATTAGGTAAAATGAGTTCTCCATTTTAGCCCCTCCTCCCTTTTTTTCCCACACCAGTTTGTCCAGTGTAGTTTATTTGCCTTTTCCGATAAATTTAAGAGTAGTTTGTTGCAAAAAGTCCTGGCAGGTTGATTGTGATTATGCTGGCTCTTCAGGCTCTTTGTTGCAAGAGACAGCTCAAGGAGGGCAGTAACCAGTCTGGCAGAGGGAAATATGTTTGATCATCAGGATAAAGTTGAGTTAATGTTACATAAAGGGATAGACAGGGAAATATGTTTGGGCCCATGGAATACCTCTTAGGATTTTACTGACCAATTTTGATGGTTAAGGAGTAGGTGTGCCAGCGAAAGCCTGAGAAAGAGACTCAGGGACTCAGATACCACATAAGGCACGTAAACTAGTCAATGTGCAAGTTGATGCTAAGGGGCTCCAGAAGGGGTCATAAAGGAGAAAATAATAAATATCACTTACATTTTACTGCCAGCTGCTGAGACTGAGGCTATAGTTTGTCTCACTATTTCCCCCCTGCAAATTTCCCCAGGTAAGAGATAAACCAGAATTTTAAAGACCTGTGCTCAAGGCCAGCTTGCTGTGTGAAGTGGAGCTGCATGAGGTCTAGGTTGTAGTGGATGCCCTCTTATACCACAAAGATCCTCCCTCAAGGATCAAGGAGGATCCCACTTACTAGGAATGTTGCCAGCTAAAGTTTTACAATTTTGTTTCTCTCCAGAAATAACTCTCAACTAGCAGGATTTAAATCAGCCTGTCTCAAAGTCAGCACCATCTGAAAACGGAGTCATGTGGGGATAAAAAGGCCTGACCCCATTGCTGCAGTTATGAATTTATCCGAATGTCTGGCTATTCTCGCTTTACAGCTACCTGTCTTAAGTCTTGGTTGCAAATGCATCATAACTCAAACTCTTTTGTAACCCAATCCTACTGTCCATATATATATATTTTTAAATGTCTTGTTCCTTGAAGCATTTTGCAACAATTTCCCTCCATGTATATCTTGATCTCAAACTATTTTATAGGGGTTACGGTCTGATAAAATCTTCTTGTCACAGTTATTTTGAGGACTAGTCAAAATGTGCCAGAAGTCATATAATTAACACATTGCGGCTAGCGTACAGGAGTCACAAAGGAGATGGTAGCTAGAATGAAAAAACTATACACACGCACCTCACATGCATATATAAACTTTCACTAATTTTATTCAGACTTTTGCCCAGATATGTTATTTAGGCCTCTCAATAATATTTGAAAAGTTACTATTTCTGTAAAATCAGAAGATTGCCATTGTCCTCATTTAGTTCAAGTGTCTTATTTTATAGATTATGTTGCAATCAGATATTTATCAAGGGCCAATATTTGTAAATTTTCTCTACATTTGAAGACATTTAAAAGTGTAAATCCGTACGTCTTCATAGTGATCCTATGACCTAGAATATATCACTACTCCCATTTTACAGATGGTGAAACTGGGATACAAAGAGTTTTAAGCAACTCACCTCAGGACATGCACTTAGAAAGGAATCTGATCTTGAAGCAGCGCACTAGATCAGAAGTCAGCAAAATTTTTTTGTAAAGGACCATACAATAAATATTTTACATTTTGCAAGCCGTATACAATCTCTGTCACATAGTCTTTTAATTTTTTTTTACTACACTTTAAATCAAAACAATATGGTCCTGGCACAAAAATAGACACACAGATCAACAGAACAGAACAGAAAACCCAGACATGAACCCATTCCTGTATGGTCAGTTAATCTTCAGCAAAGCAGGAAGAGTATCCAATGGGAAAAAAAGACAGTCTGTTCAACAAATGTTGGGAAAACTGGACTTCAACCTGTTAAAGAATGAAACTGGACCTCTTTTCTTACACCATACACAAAATAAATTCAAAATCAGATGAAAGACCTAAATGTGAGATAAAAAACCATTAATATCCTATAGGAGAACACAGGCAGCAACTTCTTTGACATTGGCTGTAGCAACTTCTTACTAGATAGAACTCCAGAGGCAAGAAAAACAAAAGCAAAAATAAGAGTTCATTAAAATAAAAAGTTTTGCATAGCAAAGGAAACAACAAAACTAAAAGGCAACCTACAGAATGGGAGAAGATATGTAAATGACGTATCTGATAAAGTGCTCATATCCAAAATTTATAAAGAACTTATCAAACTCAACACCCCCAAAAATGAACAGTATAATGAAAAAAATGAGAAGACATTATTAGACATTTTTCCAAAGGAGACAAATAGACACATGAAAATATGGCCAATAGACACATGAAAATATGCTCAACATCACATATCATCAGGGAATTATAAGTCAAAACTACAAAGAGATATTACCTCATACCTGTCAGAATGGCTTAAATTAACAAAACAGGAAACAACAAACATTGTCTAGAATGTGGAGAAAGAGGAAGTGTCTTGCAGTGTTGGTGGGAATGCAAACTGGTGCAATCACTGTAGGAAACAGTTTGGAGGGTCCTTGGAAAGCTAAAAATAGGGGTGCCTGGGTGGCTAAGTGGGTTAAGCATTTGCCTTCAGCTCTGGTATGATCTCAGGGTCCTGAGATTGAGCCCCACATTGGGGTCCGTGCTCAGGGGGAAGTCTGCTTCTCCCTCTGCCCCTATTCTTCCCCACTGCATGTGTCCTCTCTCTCAAATAAATAAATAAAATATATTTTTTTAAAAAGTTGAAAATAGAAAAAATAAAAATAATATTTGGTGTATGGTGTAATAAAAAATAAATAAATAAAATATGTATATTTTTTAAAGTTGAGAATAGAACTATCTTATGAGTCAGCAGTTAAACTACTAGGTTATTTACCCAAAGGACACAATGCAATGTTTACAGCAGTATAATCTACAGTAGCCAAAGTATGGAAGCAGCCCAAGCATCTATCCACTGATGAATGGATAAAGAAGTGGTGGTATATACATATGGTGGAATATTAGCCATGAAAACAAAATCTTGCCAGTTGCAATGATGCAAATGGAGCTAGAGAGTATTATGCTAAGTGAAATAAGCCAAACAGAGAGAGACAAACACCAAATGATTTCACTAATACATGGAATTTAAGAAACAGAACAAATGAGCAAAGGGGGAAAAAAGAGGCAAATCAAGAAATAGACTCTTAACTGTTGAGAACAAATTGATGGTTACCAGAGGGGAGGTGGGCCATTGGATGGGTTAAACAGGTGATGAGGATTAAGGAGGGCACTTGCGATGAGCATCGGGTATTGCATGGAAGTGTTGAATCACTCTATTGTACACCTGAAACTAATACTACACTTCATGTTAATGGGCTGGAATTTAAATAAAAACAAAAAAGCCCAATGTGGCTTTGGGATTAAGTCTGAGCCATAATATCGACATGTGGATGTAAAAAATAAAGAATAAAAATGAAAAAAAAAGTAACCTCTTAAAAATAAAACTAGAGACATTTTTAAAAAGAAAAATTTCTACTATCGTTTAAAATTTTCAAAATCTTTCTAAGTTCTCAGACTACACAAAACAGGCAGCATGCTGAATTTATCCTGTAGGCTACATTCTGTGACCAGGTGCTAGACTGAAAGAACTAGCTTCCTTGCCCCTGGTTACCTGATGAAAAAATGATAGAAGAGAATATTTGAACCTCCTTATTGAAAGTTCTTTGTACTAAATTATTTGTTGTCTCTATACACTAGAGATAACACTATCATTAAGTGGTCTTTACTTATTATAAATATAACATTTTCAAGTAGACAGTATTAAAATGCATCTCGAAGTTCTTAGGCATTAACAATTAAATGATTGAAAATCACTTTCTCAAAATAAAAATGGAAATATGAATCTTTCCATTTATCTAAGGGATAACTTGATGTTGAATACATAAGACAGTTTATAATGTGATATTATGTCTACACAGAGATAGATTTCTTTTTCAGAGATAGATTTTTAATCAGAGAAATCAGCAGTCCCTCAAATTAAATGCTTTAAGTACCATTTTCAATTAGCAATAACACTCTATAAGTGTCCAATTAAATCTCAGTTAAATCTTTATTTGAAACACTAAGTGTGATGGAATGTCCTGTAGGTAAGATGTAATATTTACAGAGTTTGAAGATTTGTGCTGGCGAAAAGAAGTATCTTTGTGCTAAGAAAAAGATTTTTTTGCAAATTTTGTTTTATGATTCTAATTTTGCTAGGGATATAAGTCATGCTTACTCCTAATTGATATGTACTAAATAAAAATATAATCAAGTAGATTTATATATTTCTATTATATATTTATATGCATATATACACTTTCATAGTTTATATTTATGGATATATTTATTTATATGTTTTCAATATATCTTTTTTTTTAAAGATTTTACTTATTTATTCATGAGAGACACAGAGAGAGAGAGAGGACACAGGCAGAGGGAGAAGCAGGCTCCATGCAGGGAGCCCCATGTGGGACTTGATCCTGAGTCTCCAGGATCACACCCTGGACTGAAGGCGGCGCTAAACCACTGAGCCACCCGGGCTGCCTGTTTTTAACACATCTTAAGAGACTTGAACACAAAGTTAAGGAAGCCTACAGTGAATTTGCCACAATTTGTCCATGAACCATGTCAGGTAAAGAAAGTTATTGTTTTGCAGTAATATGTAAAGTGGCAAATTGAGTCCCTTATATAGCGTGTATTAAAAGAAAGACCTTGCAAATCCATCATGAATAAATATACTGGTGGAATCATAACCCAGTACTATGTTTGGAGAAGAAGTTTAGAAATCATCTAATATAAATGTAATCTCCAAGTGAATTCTTACAATCTTTTTTTTTTTTTTTTTTTTGCAAATTCTGTTCTTTATAGCCCAAAACAAATTAATTCACTGAAAAACATATCTGTAATCCATAAAATGGATATTACATACTGGAAGACAGTAAAACAAGCCTACTCCTTTCATATTACATCCTCCAGCTTCATTGGTAATATCTGGTAATGTTGAAAAATAACAAAAGAATAAAAAGTATCCATTATATCTTTATTAATGCAATCTCAGGAGATGATGTAAAATCCATGCAATATTAAAATTTTGATCAAGATTGTGTCATAGCAAGATTCACATATAAAGCATGGAGAAATCCGGATTTTGGGAGTGCTTTGTAGTTTCATTAGCTACATAAATCCCATCACACCTACTTGGTGAGTCATCATGCATAAATTTTGATGAGTCTTAAACTCTCTAAAAATTAATTTTTTATCTGTGAAGAGATGACATGAGATTAGAGAATCTTTATAAAACTTTTCAGCTCAGAATTCCCAGGGAGATAGATCTGACTTAAAATTCACGAGCAAGTTTCTAATGAAAAAAGCTCTCAGTGTGGATGGGGTATCTTGTATTTGTATTCTGTATGAGCTCGTAGACAAAAGCTGAATCTAGGTGTCGGCTCTTCCTGCATCAGCCTGATTAGATCTCTATGGTCTTACCCAAATAGGCAAATAGGTGTGACAATGTAAAACGTTTCTGGCAATGACTCATTCAAAGGTTAGCTCATGCTATCCCCATGTCTGAAGAGTTTATTGACAATTTAGGTAGCGAATGCTGTTTGGAAATATCTAGATGTATCATTTTGTTATAAATATTTCTGGTAAGATAAACCATAAAATATATAGTATTGCATATAACTATATTCAGATCTAGGATTCTTTATGCCTGTAGCCCAGAAAGGATTAGAGTATATAATGTTTCATTGGTGGCCTTTGACACCAACCCTACCTACTATATCTCTGACTTCTTATGTGTGAATCTAATTTTCTCTCTTTTTAAAGGCAAAGGCGTGTGCTTAGAACATGATTTTGAAATTGCAATTATATTCTCAGATAAGACTTTTAATCAACTTGATCATATATCATGACTAATGGAAAAAATCAAGATTTATATAAGAAAACCACGAAAGCCTTGAAATTCCAATAGTAAGTTAAATGTCAGCTACATGCTAAATTAGAATAGATTTACATAGTGTTTACTTTCAGAATAGAGACATTTGAATGGACACCAATACAAAAACCTTATGTTCATAAAACTAAGTATCACTTTTCTTTAATATTATATGACTCTCTGAAAAAATATATTTTATTTCTCATTTCTAA
Organism: Vulpes lagopus; assembly: GCF_018345385.1. Taxonomy (NCBI): domain Eukaryota; kingdom Metazoa; phylum Chordata; class Mammalia; order Carnivora; family Canidae; genus Vulpes; species Vulpes lagopus. The sequence continues at coordinate 101,363,590 of NC_054824.1, forward strand.
ATAGAAATATTGATAAGAAAAATTTTGATATATTACAGGAAGCTTTTTTCCCAAAAGACTGAAACTAATCAAAAGTGTACCAGAAACTACACAGACTTTTATATGATTTTACTTTAAATATTTCAAGTTTTCAATCTCTTGCCTGGATGATGCTGAGTATTATTCCAATAAGATCACAATTTTCTTGATTGAAATAATGTCATTTGTGATATTTAAAAAAAGGGATATATTTTATTCAGGAGGATATGACTTGCTTCTTCTTATCTTTTGGTGCCCATTATAATCAGACTCACTGGTGCCGCCATTTATAAAATATTTATAACCTAAAAAGAAAATTCAGCAAATTCTGAGTGACAACTACAAGAAATTGTCCACCAAAAAAAAATCTTCTGTTTATTAACCCCATAAGTAGGGCTAGAAATAAGATAATGACCAAAAAAAGATAATATGATTTCTCCAAGCTATTTCTCATTAATAATTTTTACTAGTGGGTTATTTATTGAAGGATAACATAACAGTACATTAGACTGAGGATATTTTGTCATAAAAATCTCTTAGTAAAGATAGAAATTCATGATTTAAGTGATTTAATAAAAATTTTATAAGTGTTTTATGATTTTAGGGAATTACATAAAAATGTGTAAAACGTATAAATTGAGCATTATTACATTCCATATATGTTAATATGTTAACATATGCTACATAATATATGTAATATTGCTAGTATAACATTGGCACAGATTCTAACACATTGGAACCAATTAGTTTTATCAAATAGCCTAAATTAAGACTTGCCTTAAAGTTTTTTGTGAAATATTAAGTTTTCCTGCTAATATGGGTTAATATAAGGCTAACATATAACCATTTATTGATTTATGTATTGGAAATAAGTTTGTTAAAGTTGTCTGAGTATGGAGAGAAAGAAAAAAAGGAATTAAGCAAAGGAGAGGTATCCGATACTGACATTTTTGCAACATTAGATACCATAAGAAATAAATCTCTACCTAGAAGGAGGAGTAGGTTGACCAGAGGATGATCAAGAATTAAGACTTCTAAGAGTCTAAGCATCACGATTTTAAGGTCCTGAGGAGTCTGGCTCCTGACTAAAAACCTGCATGTGATTTTTTTTTTTCAGGCCCAACCTTAGGCAATTACAAAGCCTTTATCTGCCAGGCTTCCGAGGAGAGAGCTACCCTCCCCACATTAGGCTTGAGGCACAGCCAATGCACCATAGTCTCTGAAGGGAGCTGTGGTCAAGGACTCAGGGACCTCTGGCTGCCCATGCTCCTATGTGTATCTTCATTCCTAGCCCGGGAGCATCTCTTTGGAGGCCTCTTCTCTCTCTCTCTCTCTCTCTCTCTCTCTCTCTCTCTTTTTGAGAAGGCCCAGGCATGTATGGGAGTAGAAGTGGGGGCGGTGGGCCGAGGGGGAGAGAGAGAGTCTTAAGCAGGTTCCGCATAAGCCCAAATGGGGGCTCAATCTCACAACTCTGAGAATATGACCTGAGCTGAAATCAAGAGTCAGATACTTAACTGACTGAGCCACCCAGGCGCCCCTATTTGGAAGCCTCTTTAATGGGGAAAGGAACTCTTTGCCTCATGCAAGCACTCCTTCTTATTCGGGGGAGAGAAGAGAACTTTGAAGACACTTCTCCAGTTTTCTACTCCTAAACTCTCCCCCTGGTCTTTTTCCTGGCCTCCAGGTCCATGAAACCACAGGAGCCTTTTGTTTGGGGTTCTCTCTGCAGTGAGAGGATATCTGTATCTGTTTGTGCTGATCCAACTGAGCCTTGATTAGAGCGGTACCTTTGGAAAAACAGAAATGGGGAAATGGAATTGGGACAGTATCCAGTTTAGTCACTTGCTTATATTATTGCAATAAGTGATTAAAGCTTTGACAGTTATTTTCACTGTGGCTTGTTGTCTTAACAGCTTCTCCAGTCCCTGGCAGCTCAGCATCAGCTCCCTCCAGCTTAGCTGAGCCCTGGACAGGCATCTCATCAATAAGCTTGTATTAAAAGATGTGTGCTATGTTTAAAACTTTTCACATAGATGCCTGGGGAAAATGAAGATATAAAGCTCTGATTAGAGTGTAGTTGTGCTTGGGAAACAAAGAGCCTGATACCAGAGCAGTAATATATTTGTCAATGAAGAAGATGTTATTAATATGTCAACTATCTCAATGCCTAGCAGATAACATAGTACATGAGGACCGTGGGAAGAGCTCATATGCGACACGGAATCAGGTGGGAATAAGGAGAAGTTTCTTTTCACACATTTTTTCATGGTGTAAAACCATAAGAAGCAGAGAATAAATTAATTTGGGTGCAACTATTAATACATTTCAATATGGAATTGTGTTAAATGAAAAATGATTCCAATATAGTAGTTCCTCTTATCTGTGGTCTCACCTTCAATGGTTTTAGTGACCTGAGGGCAGCCGTGGTCTGGAAGCAGTTATCTTTCCTTTGACATATGGTCAGGTCAACAGTAGCCTAACACTATGTCACAATGCTTATGTCATTCACTTCATTTCATCTCATCACTGAGGTATTTTATCATTTCCTATAATTAGAAGAAGGGTGAGTACGGTACAAGAAGATATTTAGAGAGCGAGAAGACCACATTCACATAACTTTTATTACAATATATCATTATAATTGTTCTATTTTATTTGTAGTTAATTTCTTACTATGCCTAATTTATAAACTAAAGCTTATTACATGTGGGCAGCCCAGGTGGCTCAGCGGTTTGGTGCTGCCTTCAGCTGGGGGCATGATCCTGGAGGCCCGGGACCGAGTCCCACATCAGGCTCCCTGCATGGAGCCTGCTTCCCCCTCTGCCTATGTCTCTGCCTCTCTCTCTCTCTCTCTCTCTCTCTCTGTCTCTCATGAATAAATAAATAAATCTTAAAAATAAATAAATAAATAAATAATAAAGTTTATTACATGTATGTACATTTTTTTCAAAAAGCATAGTATATATAGAATTTGGCACTCTCTGCAGTTTGGGGCATCGGACTGCAGGTCTTCGTATGTATCCCCACAGATGGAAGAGACTACTATACATTTAACAAGTAGCAAATCTATTTCTCTCTGCAATATACTTTGGTTAAACATACTCTTATGGGCAACATCTTCTTTGATCCTTCTGGAAAATTTGAGAAACGTCTCAGTAAATTGCATCAAAGTTACTCTAAACTGTTCACAAATTAACCTACCCATCTGTCTCATTTTCCATGTTTTGAACAAAAGACAAAACACAGCAAAACACACACACACAAATAAAAAGTCATGATTGAACTACTACACTAGATATTCACAAGTAATTGAATATATCTCTTCTTGCCAGTTGTTCCTCACAGTGTCACAGAATTTGGACCTGAAGTCAACTTAAAGACTAGATTTTTTTTTTTTACACTTGATATTCTAAGCTACCTTTCGATCATTCTTAGCTAAATGTTATGAAGATATAAGCAAGGACAGAAAAATAGCTGGGTAGAGAAAAGGAAGAGACTGACGAATTTTAGTAGAGTCAATGAAAAGATGCCTTTACTTTCTATATATTTTTTAAAAGATTTTATTCATGTATTCATGAGAGACACACAGAGAGAGAGAGAGAAAGGGAGAGGGAGAAGCAGAGACACAGGCAGAGGGAGAAGCAGGCTCCATGCAGGGAGCCTGACGTGGGAATCGATCCCAGGTCTCCAGGATCAGGCCCTGGGCTGAAGGCGGTGCTAAAGGCCTGAGCCACCCGGGCTGCCCTACTTTCTTGTTTTCTTTCTTTCTTTTCTTTTTTTTTTTTTCAAGAGTTTACAGGAAAAAAGAGAAATAAGGGAGGAAAAGGAAAGATAGTTAAATATAGCATTGATTGCACCTGCCAATATTAAATTCTAAAGAAATGATTAGACACTAGGCAAAAAAAATCCACATTATTTGCCTTCATTCTCCAGCATCCACTGAAAGTCTGATGGTAAAATGAATGAATGAATGAATGCATGCATGAATTATAGAATGAACTAAGAAATACAATTTAAGGACTTCTTTTAAAAAAGAAGTAATTACTGAAGTCTTTAATGTAGTTGTAAAATGTTCTAGGGAATTTGTTTCCTGCCTTCCTCTCCAGCCTGGTCTTTTATACTCTCCTGTTGAGTCTCTAGGCTCTAGTCACAATGGCGCCCCTCAAACCATCCACACAGCCCTAATGCAAATCTGGAATTGGCATGCCATTGACCCTGCAGCTTCTCTCCTAATCATATATAGGAAGGAACTCTTGCAGAAGATCAGTGATAGGGAGAATCCTGAGATTTCCCACCCCTCCCTGACATATAGGCCTGCACGATCCCCAGAACTGTGAGTTAGATGGAGGCACTAGCTTGACCACATTATGCTTTGGGCAAAGTTGATCTTAAGTCATTTGAATGGGCCTGACTTAGTGGCATGAGCCTTCTAAAAGCAGAGAATTTTTTTTTCCCAGTTGGTCAAAGAAGAGGAAGTCAGAGACTCCCTTCGCTGTCCTGAAAGAAAGCAAATTTAGGTGTTATGAACCATTAGGAGCTGCCTTCAAGAGGCTGGTTGACAGCCTGCAAGATGCTGTGGATCTCAGCCCTAAAACCACAAGGAAATGAATTGTGCCAGCGGCCAGTTGGCATGAAAAAGAACCCAGGGTCCCAGAGGAGAACCGCAGCCCTGGTCAACATTTTGACTTTGGCCCAGGGAGACGCTGAGAGGAGAATCTAGCCTTGCAGAGCCTCTAGAGACTGCAAGAGGATACCTTTGTGTTGCTGTCCTGCTTGTTAGGTAACCTGCTCTACAACACAGGAAAAAAGGGAGAGACGAGAGAACCGCATCAGAGCCTTAAAGACAATCAAGATTTTCCTGGAGGAAGGAAAAGAAAAATACAGAGGTTATCGCTGAGCTCTAGGTAGAAATCAGGAATATCAGACTACAGTTTCATGAAGCAACATGGATCATAAAATAAAGTGCTAAGTGGGGAAAAAAAGTAAAAGTGTGCTTACGTAAGACACACTGGGACATGTACATGGAGAAGATTGTTTATGAAATATCCATGCACGCTTTAAAATACAACATCTAAACAGAAAAGGGGAAACAAGAAGTCTGTTAGAACATCTGCATATAGTCGGGAGTGTTGGGGTTGGGAATCCAAATAGGGAAAGAATCAAGGAAACAAGCAAGAGAGGGGCTTGTGAGGATCAGTAACAACAATGCGCCCTAAAGGGAGAGTTTAAGTAACAGCTTCCAGACGCCAGGTGGGGGAAAGAGGGGCAAGGGGTCCTACCGGCTGTTTCCTTCCCTAGGACTCTTAATGATGCATGTGGTTCTGAAAAGCTCCTACTTGTCCCTAAGGATTCACTGAAACATCCTTTTCCCATAAAGGCTTTCTAGTATGTTCTACTTGAAATTGCATTGCTATGCAAACACGCATCCTATAGCATATTACATGTTCCTCTTTTTTTTTTTTTTAACTCATGAGAGATACAGAGAGAGAGGGGGGTTGGACAGAGATCCAGGCAGAGGGAGAAGCAGGCTCCATGCGGGGAGCCCGGGGCAGACTCGATCCCACGACTCCAGGGTCACGCCCTGGGCCGAAGGCAGGCCTAATCCGCTGAGCCACCCCAGAATCCCCATATGTTCCTTTTAAAACCACAAAACAGGGTAACCCCGGTGGCTCAGCGGTTGAGCATCTGCCCTTGGCCCAGGGCATGACCCGGGTTCCCGGATCGAGTCCCACATGGGCCTCCCTGCAGGGAGCCTGCTTCTCCCTCTGCCTGGGTGTCTGCCTCTCTCTCTCTCTATCATAAATAAATAAATAAAACCTTTAAAAAATAAATACATAAGTTAAAAACACAAAATACACTTGTAATCGCTTTTGTTTAATGTGATTCCGTGTTTTATGTCCAGTCGTTACTAAGTTCCATGAGGGAGGGACGGGGTTTCTCTTATCCTGCTCATCAATCATAGTGCTTGAAAAAAATACATTTCAAATGTATTAGTGATTCAAGGAATGAATTACTGTGGCCTGGAATGAGTCAAAGCAGTTTCTACATCCCCTTTTCAGAAGGAAGTGATTTTTGAGCCTCAAAAGATGAACATGTGGAAGTGATTTTCATGTCCCTCCTGTGTTTTATCTACTTTAACTCAGGAAAGCCTTCCTCTGACCAACAAATCCGTTCTGAAGCTGAAGATTTTTTTTTTTAAGCTGAAGATTTAAAGCGATAGTTAATGGGCCATTAACCCACTGACACCCATGAGGAGTAGTGTTTAACTCCCTGTCTTTTTTCTATGATGATATTGATTTTGAAGCTAAAAAAGGCCTACTTCAGGTCGTTGCATCCAAAATTTTAAACATATTCTCATGAATATATGTTTATAAATCTGTCTCTGTTTTGTTTTCTTTACACTAGTACACCCTCCTTCCAAATGAGTATTTTCCTGATAGGAAAGCTTTTTGTTTTTTAAGATTTTATTTATTTATTCATTCTTATTTTTAAGATTTTATTTATTTATTTATTTATTTATTTATTTATTTATTTATTTATTTTATTCATTCAATCTTATTTTTAAGATTTTATTTATTTATTCATGAGAGACACACAGAAAGGCAGAGACACAGGCAGAGGGAGAAGCAGGCCCCATGCAGGGAGCCCGACGTGGGACTCGATCCCGGGACCCCGGGGTCACGCCCTGGGGCTGAATGGAGCCGCTCAACCACTGAGCCACCCAGATGTCCCTCCTCATAGCTATTTATATCATTTCTGTCTGGGTTATACAAGAGTTCTGACAACTCTAGAAAGTGCATTTCTTCTAGAAATGATGGTTGAATAAGAACTAAAAGGATGTATGGATGGATGGTACATGTATGGAACATGTATGGATGTTTCTACTTAAAAGCTCTATTATAGCTTACATTGGAAAAAATCACTTACACCATTGATCATCCATTATTTACTGCACCAGAAATATTATCAGTAATATATATATTTTTTTTCTCATTATTCCATTTATAATTGTACAGGTACTTCTCCACCCCCCCCCCAAAAAAAAATCAATGAAATAAAGTTTCCAATTAAACAAAATAAAAGAGAAAAATTCTGGGTCACTATCTGGCTTCAGAAAAAAAATGAACATTTATTTTATTACCTACTAAGGAATTTGGTTACAGAAAATGTTAGCATGAAAACAATGAAAAACAATTTCTCAATAGATTATTACTTTTTTCTTACAAAAAGTGAATTCATCACAGAAATATAATTGAATTTATGACATAACTTCCCTCTTAAAATGCTAAGCCATAAGAAATTCTCTTTTATCAGATGTTTATCTTTCTTTCCTCAGAAAATCAGAGAAAGCAAATTAAAAATATAAAGTAAAACAATCCTCAAAGAAGTGAATAGATGCTTTGAGAGCATTCTGTATTCTATGTTGCATTTGAAAGCTTCTTAGAGCACTTTAGAACATTCTATACTTCTACCATTTTATAGAGATTTCAAAATGCTTACAAATGTACACTAACAAACACGAAAATTAATTTTGTTCAAAAATTGAGACCCAGGATGCTTGGGTGGCGTGGTGGTTGAGTGTCTGCATTTGGCTCAGATTGTGATCCTGGGGTCCTGGGATCGAGTCCCACATTGAGCTCCCTGCATGGAGCCTGCTTCTCCCTCTGCCTGTGTCTCTGCCTCTCTGTGTGTCTCTCATGAATAAATAAATAAAATCTTAAAAAATACCCTGAGACCTCAAGGAGGAAGGGAACTCTTACTAAGTAACTACTCTGCTATGTTAGCTAACTGTAACTACTCTGCTGTGTGTCAATTAATATTCCAACCACCTTGGCCCTAGTAGACATCCTCACCCTATCTGGCCAATGAAGAGAAGAAAGCTCATATTATTTCATCTGTTGAAGTTAAATGAAGCTGGGACATTTCAAGACCACCATTCGACCAAGAAGCAGTGTTTGCTTCCCTCTAAGTTGTTCATATCTTAGTCTCTGCGATCATGCATTCAGTCAACAGATGTTTATTGAGTAGCTACTGTGTTTAGTGTACCGTTCTGGTCACCAGAGTGGCAGAGAGTGAGGGAGTCTTGTTTACAAGTCCACCTTCTGTCTCTTGAAATTACAGAGTTAAGTAATTCTTCTTTATTAATGATCATGCCCCCTCAAATTCGGTCCCTCTTCTGAGCAATTGTGGGTCTCCGTGTAGTCAGAAAAGCATAAACAGGTACATAATATTCGTTTTCCCCTTACTGAATATATTTTATTCACTCTTAATGTAAATCAGATGATTGTCATGAGAACACCCACCTCTCCCACACTCGTGGGGCAGATGTGGATCATTACACACCTCTCTAATTTTATGTTTCTGAGTAGCTACAAATTATATAACAAGTGCTCTCTGTCACTGGAAATGTTAAAATGTGCCTCAGAAGGCCGCCAGGTACAGGGCTTTTAGATTGCAAATTAATATGGCGTTCTCACTGTTCAAATTGCTTTGAAGTTTTAAATGAAATAGAAAAATAAGAAGAGCCAGTTCACCTTTAATAACCTAATGGTTAAAAGTCTAGTGTATCCACAAGTTACTGTTGCCCAAAGGCCTCGTGCCGTAAATCATCGAAGAGATGCACCTTGGCTCATATGCAGGCCAAAATAAGTGCAGACCAATGATCTGATTTAAAAATGGTCCTAGGTCAGTTACCTGATGAATATAAGTTGGGATTCTCATTCATGCATGGAACATAAATTATCCATCTGAAAGCTTGAGAAGAAATCTTTGTATTATCAACTCAAAACCAGATTTATATAAAGTATACATTTTGTTTAGAATCTAGCTAGCCATGGCTTAAATAAAAAGCAAATCCAGACAAATTCCATTACTTCTCAAATTACGTGTTGAACCATTTGCTTATTTCATTTTGGTGAGTTAAACTATATAGAAAAATATTGCAACTGGAGATAAGCAACTTATTTTCTACATGAAAAATTATTAGATATGTTTGACATACCTCAAAGATATTTGCTTTTCTTATATTATTTTGATTGACAGTTCCTTTAACACATCACAGTGCCAACACCAAATAAAACTATACCTACCTGATGGAACAAAAGAACAGTGACAAAATATTTTTAAAACGAGATATAAAATAAATTTCATAATTATTATGGCAACCATTTCACAACATCAAAATATTCAGCTACATTTAAAAGGCCAAGCTCTTAGGACTTTCCCAGCATCTGAGTATTAAAATTGATAAGAATGCATCAAAATTCTCCAGATGAGCTAATTATAAAAGGCAAAGGAGGAATTTATAAATGTAGGACTTGACCTGATCTTAAGTAACCAATTAAGCCCATAGCAATTAACTTAATATCAGAGCTTGTGTTCTCTCAATTTATGACCAACCAAAACTTCATATATAAACTTTCAAGCTGTTAGTACATTTCCTCATATTTTAAAAAACACTGTCTTTGACCTCATGCTGATTAGTTGCTATTTTTTGTGGTTATTTATTTAGTATTTTATTTTTCAAAGCATTTGAACCTATGCCTTAATGTAGGCAGGTGTTCACAATTAAAATATATCTCCACCGAAATTAGTCTGAGACATGCCTAAGGCAAACCTCCCTCTGTATCCCTGAATGTTCCAGATCTCTTAGCCCTTATTGATCCATATTATTGAATGTATTTTTAAAAGTAACTTCACCCACATTCCCCCTATGCCTCTATTTCCATTAACCCCAAATTAGCTTTCATAGGTATATAAGTACATATCCACATCAGCAATCATTATATTGTAGCTCTTAGTACGTTTTTAAGAAACAAATAGTAATCACTGTTGATGAATTATATTTGAAGACAAAAGTGAGGTATAGTGGCAATACCTTTAATATTTGATGATTTTTTTAATGAAGTCCCAATAGTTTATTTTTGCTTTTGTTTCCCTTGACTCAGGAGATGTATCTAGAAAAATGTGCTATGACTGATGTCAGAGAAATTCCTACCTGTGTTCTCTCCTAGAATTTTCATGGTTTCAAGTCTCACATTTAAGTCCTTAATCCATTTTGAATTTATTTTTTGTATCTGATGTAAGGAAGTGGTCCAGTTTCAATCTTTTGCATGTAGCTGTCCAGTGTTCCCAGCACCATTTGTTGAAGAGACTCTCTTTTCCTCATCGCGTATTGTTGCCTCCTTTATCAAAGATTAATTGACCATATAATCATTTTCTTATTTTGGGGCCTTCTGTTCTGTTGTATTGATCTATGTGTCTGTTTTTGTGCCAGTACCATACTGCTTTGATCACTGTAGCTTTGTGGTATCTGGAAATATGGAATTGCCGTATCTCCAATTTTGTTTTTCAAGATTGCTTTGGCTGGTTGGAGTCATTTGTAGTTCCATACAGATTTTGGAATTGTTTGTTCTAGTTCTGTGAATAATGCTGCTTGCATTTTGATAGGGATGGAATTTCTATATTTTTTTACAGTGCCTTCTCCTCCACACAAATACTTTAGGTGAACTGTAATATTTCAATAGGAAAAAATGAAAGTGAACTTGCCAGAATATAGAGGTAGGAGCATTGAAAATTTGTGTCCTCAATTTCTAATTTTAAAGCTTTTATAAATTATTTTTAAGCAACCATATTAAAAAATATCAAAAAATATTACTGATATTTGCTTTGGGCACAGTCTATAGAAAGAATTATTTGGGCACACATAGTTCTGTATTCTTTATTAGGAAACTTGGTGGCATATGGTTCACACAAATTAGTTTTTAGTTGAGAATGATGAGAAGATCCTAATTCTTCCTAGAATTTCATAAAGGAAGTAATGCACAGAATTATTTATCCTATGTGAAAAGAAGTCCAGTAAAACCTGGCTTAAATCGCAGCTGGTTCTGAAACTCAATATATATTATCAGGATAGTATTTCTGTACGTTCCTTAGCTCTACTTCTTCTTTCCCCATTCCCATTCCCTTCACCTGATTCTCAAGTGGACTGTTTCCATTCAGTAGGAAAAAAGGAGACAGGCAGCACCAAGTTTATATTCTATCAGGTAAGGAATTCTGTAAAAAGTGCGTGCTTTTTTCCTACAAGCTCAACATAAATCCATGTATGACTTTATCAGCTCAGGGGGTCACCTAGAGATCTAACCATTCTATCAAAGGAGATGTATAACCTAACCTAAGCTGAACCGTATGCGTTAAGAGATGGAGAAGCTCTATAATCAGAAGGGGAAGTGGATATCAAAAGATAAAAGCAAAAGATGTCCTGGATCCTATCAGACCCAGGATGTCACTGGGTTAAAGTCCTATCTTAAAATTACTAGATAGTAGAGTGTTCTCACATATCCAAGAAATTGATTGGAAGCCAGGTAGAAATCACAAAGGAGAAATCCAGGAAATGGAAGAAGGTGGTCAATGTATATTGACTCTCTCTAAGTTGGTGTGTTTAGTCTTATGAGGAAAAAGTGCAGTGGAGTGAATCTGACAAGACTGAAGTAGTTTTTTTTCTTTTCTTTTTGAAATTTCTAAAATGATACTCATTAGCAAGTCTCTTAATCTTTGTTCCCTTTTCTCTTTATGTACATCAATGTTGACAGTAACTTACCTATTTTCAAATGTATAGGACTTGTAATAAGTGGTGAGATTATTTATTTTATAATATAAACAATAATAGATTATTTATTCATATTAATTCATTATTTTATTTATCAATTCATGTATCTCTTTGGCCAATATATGTTAATAATTGCTGACCAGGTGTTGGGAACTATTCTTAAGATAGGGTATGCAAAATTGTTAGCACTGACTTTCTCTTCTTAAAAGCCTCAATGTCTAAATATAAATGACAAAGTTAGAATATCTCAGCAAGGATTATATTCCACCATAGTCACCTTTATTATTATTTTTTATTTTATTTATTAATTAATGAGAAACAGAGAGAGAGAGAGAGGCAGAGACATAGGTAGAGGAAGAAGCAGGCTCCATGCAGGGAGTAGCCCAATGCGGGACTTGATCCTTGGACTCCAGGATCAGCCCTGGGCCAAAGGCAGGTGCTAAACCACTGAGCCACCCAGGGATCCCCCACCATAGTCACCTTTAATACTACATGTATCTCACACAATATCTGGCACATAATAAATGCTCCATATCTTTCATAAATATGTAAGTAAATGCACAAATGCAAATTATTATCAAACATACTTTCTGTATATATGAATTGAAAAATACACAAAACATTTAAAATACATTTCAATGAAATCATATTTTTCCTCAGATTAAAAGGTGAGACTTAATATTAATTTATGTAATTAATTATTTAATTAACCATAAATATTATGTTTTATATTTATTTTTATTTTTTATTTTTTTTTACTTATTTATGATAGTCACAGAGAGAGAGAGAGAGAAAGGCAGAGACATAGGCAGAGGGAGAAGCAGGCTCCATGCACCAGGAGCCCGACGTGAGATTCGATCCCATGTCTCCAGGATCGCTCCCTGGGCCAAAGGCAGGCGCTAAACGGCTGCGCCACCCAGGGATCCCCAATATTATGTTTTAGAAGGAATTTCATGGAGTGATTTGTTAACTTTTTTTACTTCAAAAATATGTACTAATTTAAAATGATGAAATTGTTTTATAAGAAAATAAATGTTCTACTGATATATAAGATATTAAAATAATTTTATTATCCTTCCATAAAAATTATTACCATAGCATTTATTTAAGGACAACATCACTGAAACCTCCTCTTTGATGGTGGAGAAAACACAGATATCTGAAATTTCACATGTTGGTTTTGATTTCTCTTCATACCACTTACTTGACTTTAAAAAAATAAGTGATTAAAAAAAGTTATTCAAATTAGGTGAATTTGAGTTCAAGAGATTGTTGGGAATTAATCACTTTACTTTGATAACGTTGATAAATGTTTGTGCATTATATGTATTTGCCAAAAACATTAATTATGTAAAATTTGTACTTTATCCAGAGGAGAGATCTTGGGCACAACAAAAACAAACAAACAAACAAATAAATAGGTAGAACTTAGATGTGTTCATTAGATCTCATTGAGAAGTGGTAAGGTAAAATTTGGAGTGCTGAATAGAAGAAAGTACAGAAGTTAGTTTGGGATATGAAAAACATTCTAGTTATATACAGCAAACAACATTTTTAGGGGGCATATATTTGATTGGGCTTTCATCACAAAATACCACAGACTACATGACTTAAACAACAGAAATGTATTTCTCATCATTCTGGAGGCTGGAGAGTCCAAGTTCAAGGTCCAGCAGGGTTTGGTTTCTGGTGAGGTCTCTCTTCCTGGTTTGCAGACGGCCACTTTGTCCTTACCTGGCCATTCCCCTATGTAGGCACTGAAGGAGAGAGGTTGTGGGGAAGCTTGGATTGGGGCCCCACCTTATGACCTCATTTACCCTTAAGTACTTACCTAATGGCCTTATCTCCAAATACAGCTATAATGGGTGTTAGGGCTTTAACTTTTTGAGGGTATACATTCAGTCCATAAAAATGTGAGTGAAACCTCAGGATAAAATACTCATTTTATTTATATTCCTGTTTTTCCTTTCCTATGAATTCTTAATGTGTTTTCTGAGTCTCAAAATAATTAAGGAAAATCAAGTTTTCTATAGTCAGCATGGTGACTGTAGTGAATAAAAGTGTATGGCATATTTAAAAATTCCTAAGAGAGTAGATCTTAACAGTTTTTGTCACAAGAAAAAAACTTGTAACTGTGTATTGTGAGAGATGTTAACTAGACTTACTGTGATCATTTAGCAATATGTACAAATATTAAATCACTACACTGTACACCTGAAACTAATATAATAGATGTCAATTATACCTCAATAAAAGTTTATCATTTACCACACTGTCCAAAGTTTATCATTTACCACACTGAATTTAAGAATTACAATTTTATGCTATTTTTAAACCAAAATTGCAATAGGAAATATGTTAATTTCATTTATAGAATGATATTTAAGTCCATTAATACTATTTGCAGTTTTTCCTTAAAACTTTCCTTAAAAAAATACTGCAAACCATTTCTGGAAATTTGATTTTGGACACCGAATAATATTGTCTGCTGGGAGATAATGGAGAACATATATTGGCTTCTGCTCCTTAGTTTCTAGCAGAACTTCTGAGTCCCTTGTAATTTCCTAAGTGATGGGAGCTCTAGGGGCATCTTTGTTCTAATACTTGGTCTCTGACTCCAGTTCATGACACAGAGCTTTTAAGACCTTTGTAGTTTCCTAAGTGATGATCTTTTGTTCTAGGGAGGTGACTCTGGATGGGCTGTTGGATGGACCCTGGATGGCTTCTGGAGGGCTGGTCATTAAAAGACTAAGCCATGGTCAGAAGCTTAAAGATTTCAGCCCCACCTCCCATTCTTTTGAGAAGTGATAAGGGCTGAAAATGGAGTTAATGACTGATGCCTACCTGATTGAGCTTTCATAAAAATCCTAATAGTATGGGTTCAGGGAACTTCTAGATGGGTGAACATGTGGATGGTATAGAAGCTCCCATACACTTGACCTACTCATGTCTTCCATTTGGGTGCCCCTTTATTACATCCTCTTATAATAAACCAGTTAAAGTAACTAGAATGTTTTCCTAAGTTTTGTGAATCACTATAGCAAGTAATGGATCCTGAGGAGGGGGTTATTGGAACCTTCACTGCATAGCTGGTTGGTCAGAAGTCCAAATGACAGTCTGGGTTTGGGGCTGCCACCTGAAGTGGGGGTGGAGGATAGTCTTAGGAGACTGAGCCCTTCTCTGTAAGAGTGTTAGAATTGGGTTAAAATAAGGTCTCCCATCTGATGTTGTAGAGAATTGTGTGGGTGATACAGGAGAGCTTGGTTCTTGTCTCATGGAGTCAAAGAATGAATCTCATGGACATGGGAGATTGAGTAAGGAGATAGAAGTTTATTAAGTAAAGATACAGAGAAAGCTTTCAGGGGTGAGAGGTGTCCCGACAGGATTGCTACTGAGGGCTTGTAGGGTAAAGCCTAATCAGGGAACCTAAATCCCTTTAACATTATCTACTGACGTCACCATTGAGTAAGGACTAGTGACAACCTCTTTAATGGTCTACTTCTTCTTTGGGGTCTGGTTATTCTTTGTTGGTCACCAGTAGCTGTTAAAACAAGACTCCCTCCCTGCCCGCACCTTAGTCCAGGGTGGTCTGGCCTGTTCCTTTATCTCTGGTGTCCTTACACTTCAGCATTTTGGGAATTTCTGTGAGTCTGCTTCCATGGCCCCCTCCTAGCCCTGCCTGGTCCTGTTTGTCCCTAACTCATGGGGGAAAACTCCCACACATTGGTGGCGGAAGTAAAGTGTTTTGTGTGAATACTAAAGGAGACTGACAGGAGAGAAAAAAATGTAGGAAGGAAGAACTGTTTTTTCCTTACACAGGAAAGAAAAGGCTGAGGTTTTCCTTTTCATCCATATTTTATGTGTTTATACAAATTTATAATTTCTCCATCTTCTTGGAAAATGAAGATGTTGTCTTCACATCTTGCACAGAATACTTGAACTGACAATCAATAAATACAATTTTTACCATTAGATTTTGTACCTTGAAAAGTTTAGCTAATTTCTTAGCTTCCTCAGTTAAACAAAGAAGGTGAACATACAAGATATATTATCTCTTTATTCTCTGGTTTTCTGAAATATACTTATGAATTTACTTCAGCTTTTTTCTCTCTTTCTTTCTTTCTTTCTTTTTTCTTCTTTCTTCTTTCTCTCTCTCTCTCTTTCTTTCTTTCTTTTTTTTTCTGTTTTCTCCTTGTTCTATTCCTTAAAATTGCATATTCCAAAGATAATTTCTTATAGGATCAAGTAAGCCCTGATTTTTAAAAGAATATTAACAAGATCAGTAGCCCTCATTGCCAAGCCAGTTACTTAGACCAAAGTGATACTTCTTGAATATTAATTCAGTGGGTCCAACTGCTGATTCTGGATTTTTCACTGAACCATCTCTTTCCTAATCCTTCCTTCCTGAGTAAAACTTTGAGATTTGGTCCTTAGACCTTTTGATGGAGAAAAGAAGGATTTAGAGGTGAAAATATTCATTATATTATTATTATTATCTTCCAAAATATATGATAACCAATTTAATTAAATTATCTTTGTATATTTTTCTATGCCATTTTAAAGGTAAGTCATAGATGAGGAATTTGAATATCAAAATTCACCAAGTGTTGGGATGAAACTTTAGATGTACCTAACTAAAATCCATACTCTGTCCTCAAATCATGTTAACATCCCAAATAGAATCTACTACTCTCTTTAGTAGGAATTCAGGATAGTGGAGTTACTTTCTCTGCTCCATTACTCTGTTTTACATTTCTCTCAGTTTCTGCTGCATTGCTGACCACTAGAGGTCTCACCACTTTTTGGAAAACCAAAATCCTGCCAAAATCATGCCTTTCTGGCACCTGATCTCCTTTCTTGCTTCCTTTTTTCAGCAGTGCAGAATCATGTGGTGAGTTGATCCTACTCTTCCATCAATTTTTCTTCCAAATCTAGATTAACCAACCGATCTTATGGGTTCCCTGAATCTTCCTCTAAATCCTGAATTTTATGAAGTCTGAGGCTTACTCAACTACCAGTGGTCATTGGATCCTGGTATCAGCAGCGATATCTAAAAACACTTTCATTCCCATACCTCCATTTCTCAGATAAAATCTTTACAAACAAGTCTTTGTCTTTGGAGACACTGGTACTCTTTCTTTCCAATTTTCAAGGTGTAGGCAGTTTCCCCAAACATAATCATATTCAATGCAATGATATAAAACTCCAAATATTTGACTTAGGTATTTTTTGTTTGTTTGGAGTATTATTTTTGTGTAGTTATCAATATAATCCTTTTGTTGTTGTTGTCATCATTGTTGCTGAAACTTTTCTCTCTTTCTGGGATCAGTTGCTTGCTTGGCAGATGGTGGGAAATCTATCTTCACATTAAGAAAGGTTAAAATATGCATGGTATATTTTATACTACATATATATCAATCATACTTAAAAATAATTAAAAAGTACTTCGTTTTAGAGCTTTTATTCACATTGATACTTTTAAATATTTTTGTACTGTTTTATGACTTGTGATATAATTATAGGTAAAAGATAAAACGATTCGTTTTTCTTCCAGTGTTATTCATATCATCTTTGTCTTATTTTATAAATTAGGCATTACTTAGTTGTGTGTACATTATTTTGATTTTGCCATATATTCATATTATTGGAAAGGTATAGACCCAGTGTTAAGAGACGTTTATCTCAGAATAGTGGAATAATATGTAATAAATAAATTGTCTACTCTGTACCTTACTATAATTTAACAGTTGAAATGGAAACATTGGAAATGGATTCTCTTTGTAATCAGCAAATAATATGTAGTAATATTTCAATATGAAAAAACACATAAGAAAGTATTTTTTGATAAAATAATTTCTCATAGTATATATTTATGTTAAGATGAAACAATCATCATACTGTAACATATTTGTAATCTTCAGTATGTGTTTTAAGGGAAGACGACCTAAAAATAATTGAACTGCCTGACTAGATGAAAACGAAAATCTACTATGTAGCTTTGCAGAGGATATTTATCTTTATTAGGTAGTGATTCTTTATTCCATGCCCCTTGGCTGATTCCTTTGGAAAAGAGATTTTTTTTTTCCATTTCAAAGCACGTTGATTTTTATATTTTCTAGTAACCATAAAGGAGTTTGTATGAGATACCACAGAATGAATACATGATGGATCAGAAAAAAAAAAAAAAAGTAAAGAAAGCAAAAGGTAACTCTCATCACACACTGCCACAAACACAAGAGACATTTATTTTATGCCCCACTGGGGATCATATGTTGAACAAAGAATGTAGGATCTTGCAGAGCAAACAGCATTGTAGAACAGCATGAATGTGAAAGTACATGGAATGATCACAGAACTTAAACGTTTCATGGTTCACAGATATAATATAATTCAGTTTTGTTACTCAAGCATAGGCTTCTAGTTTACAAGCATAAACATCATTGATCATATTAAATGAAGAAAATATTCTAAGTTTTCAATGAGGAGAGAAATTCAGTTTGCATAAAGTGATTTGAGGTTGCTGATTGGCTAAGAGTAAAAAGATATCTAATGGTCAGTTAGAAATATTTTTCAAACTTAGGAAGAAATGGGGAGTTGTAGATTTGGAAATCTACAAGAGTGTTTTTTTAAATCCATATAAGTGTAAGTTTGCCCAAGATGATACACCTAGATAATAGAAAAAGAAAGGAAATGCCAGCTTCCTAAGGAATTAAAGAGCAAAAGGAAGAGAAATAGCAAATGATATAGACTGAGAAGTAGTCTTTGGTCAATGTAGAAGCTATTTGGGCAGACAATAGTGTCTGAAAACCAAAGGAGAAAATTTCAGGGACATAGGTCATTGGTGTTTTTAAGGCAAAGTGGATATAAACTTTCGCCATTTCACATACGTTAATGTGCTATGTTTTCTGTCAATCAATATCAATAATTTATATTCTACATTAAATACTACTCAAGTGGAAGGAAATAATTCAAGATGTTAATTGATCTTTTGTTATGTTATATTTTACCCCAGAGGGTTAGTAGCTCCAAGGAGTTTCTTTTTTTTATCCCTTTGGAAGAATATCATAGCTAGTATTTACATGGAAAATAACCTATCACTCAGAAATACAACCAAATTTCATCTCTCACCACAGAACAGTTTGGAAAAAGTGGGGGTTCAGAACTGAACTTCCAGTGTTGTCAACTTTGGAGCTAATTGTATTACAGGGGAGCTTTGGAATAAAACTGTACTAGGACTCTGGGAGCGTCAGCATTAATGTGCAGGGACCAAAAAGGTAGGTGATAACTTTTCAAGGTAAAACTTAATTATATATGCACAGCAAAATGCAAGTTTACCTAACTATATGTAAGTTTAGCATGGATTAAGGAAAATAATGCTGAACAATTAAAAAAAATGAACATATGTTGTTCAGATTTTCAGCCAAATCACGAGCAATATACACACCTTTAGAACAAATGAATCCTAAGCTGCTAGTAAGAAATTATGATGAATATATGGATTTAGGGAATGTAATAAATGAGAGGTTTATATAGTAATTATTATTTGGTAAGTGTGTCTTGCTTTTTTCTTCATTGCTGTACCGATAGATTTTTTAAAAATTAACATTTCACAGTTCTGTTGGAATTAATTAAAGCCTTGACTCAACTATTGTTAATGAAATAGAAATATACTAGATAGTACAAACAAGTGTTTATGTTCTTGAATAGCAGAAGAAACCAAAGAGAATCATCAAAACGAAAAATTAGATTGACTTTAAATGATCTTTTTTTTTTTGAAGATCTATAATAAAAATCAAAAGGTTTTCTCCCTTTGTCGTTTGCTTGAGGTTGTCTTATAAGAAAAATAATCAATATGAGAAGATTAACAGAATATGGAGCTATAATAAAGAAAAAAATAAAGTAAAAAATAGAAAAAAGTATCTTTGGGTACATAGATAGATGCATATACCCATTTTAAAGGTATAAATTTTCTTTTTAAATGTTACTTATAGGGTGCCTGGAGGGCTCAGTTGGTTAAGAGTCTAACTCTTGGTTTCAGCTCAGGTCATGATCTCTCGGTCATAAGATCAAGGCCCCCATCTCACCACTCAGCCCAGGGTCCACTTGAGATTTTCTCTCCTTCTCCCTCCCTCTCTGATTCTCCCCCAGTTCATGCACTCTCTGTCTCTAAAATAAATAATAAAAAATTTTTTTAAATGATTTTATTTATTTATTTATTTATTTATTTATTTATTTATTTGAGAGAGAGAGCGTGCAAGTGGGTGGAGGGGCAGAGAGAGAGAGAGAATATCAAGCAGATTCCCTGCTGAGCTTATAGCCTGATGCAGGGCTCAATCCCACCACCTCTGAAATCATGGCCTGAGCCAAATTTAGGAGTCAGACACTCAAATGACTAAGCCACCAGGTGCCCCAATCAATAAAATCTTAAAAAAAAAAGTTATTTGTGTTATTTCATGCAGTCATTATTTTATGAGTTTACTTAATAGTTACTTATTAAAGTTCTTTTATTGTGTAAATTGCTCCAAATTATACAAAAACTCAGGGACCTTGTGGGAAGCTTATCATGTACACCATGTTCATCACTTTCATGGGACAGACGCTGCTTGTCACAGGACCAGAGCTATGTGAGGTGTCATGAAACCCAGCGTCTCTCTATTAGATTGGAGAAGTTGAAAAAAATGTGGTTGCCACAATAGGTCATAAGGCTTAACTATCCCAGGGACCTAGGTAGATTGAGCATTGGTTGAAGGGACCCTGTGCTGTAAAAGCAAGTGTTGACAGAAAAACTGTGCCAGTCAGAAGAAGAACATATATGTCTTCTCAACAAAACATTGATGGGCATGTTCAGTCTAACAAGAACAGAGGGTCTACTGGCATCAGCTCAGGAGGCGTCTGCTCTGGGACCGGGGGTCCAGCAGCTTTGTCAATGCAGGCTTGCTCCACTCCAAGAGCCACTCTGGATCTGTTCTTCCTCTAGATTTTTTTTTTTAAGATTTTTTTTTATTTATTCATGAGAGATGGAGAGAGAGAGAGAGAGAGAGAGACAGAGAGAGAGGCAGAGACACAGGCAAAGGGAGAAGCAGGCTCCATGCAGGGAGCCAGATGTGGGACTCAATCCCGGGACCCCAGGATCACACTCTGGGCCCAAGGCAGCTGCCCAGGCGTCCCTGCAGTAATTCACTTTGGAAGGCATTTGTAATATGTGTGAAGTGGCTTTTATTTCCAAAATGACTAGGACATTTGAAAGAGAAAAATTCTCCAACCTAGAAGAGCAATAACACCCTGTTAGGAAATATTGAAAGAGAGGAGGAATTGTAGTAAAGAAAAACACAGCAGTGCTTTTTGCGGAACTTTTCCCTACCTATCATAGTAATTTCTAATATAATGGAGAAAACCAAAACACCTTAGAAATCATTGTAGGTAGGATAATATGTAGAGCTTAGAAGAGGTAGAAATTCACCTGCTTCATCTAATAGAATGCTGGAACAGTTTACGGAAAGTATAAATTTAGAATGTTGTTGGTAAATAGAGAAGTATCTTGTTTTATACCAGGATAATGATGAGAAACAGAGGACATGCTTTGCAAACAGACATCCTGCTGATTGTAGGTGCTCTGTAATTTTTTAAAAGATTTTATTTTTAAGCAAGCACCACATCAAACGTGGGGCTCAAACTTACAACCCCAAGATTAAGGGTCGTATGCTCCACTAACTGAGCCAGCCAGGTGTCTTAGTAATTTTTAAAAATTACATGCATTAATATCAATACAAATACAAATATTATTAAGTTTAAGTTCTGGTGTGCACACATTCAAGTGAAATGTTTCTAAGTTTGTAATGTAAGACTGAAAAATACGTAGCATGATATTTTGGAGAACTATTCCTCTTTGTAACTAGCTATTTAGTGTACTTGCTACAAAATGTAATATTGCGTTGCTGCTGAAATTTTTCTTTGTATTTCTTTTCCTTTTATTTCTCTTCTTTAAAAGAAGATAATCTAGCTCTTTCTTTTATTGAGGTTAGTTTCCAGATATTGAGTAGTTGGTTAATTACTCAATTTGCTTTTTCCTCATTTACATCAACATGCTTAACACTGAAATAATTTCATAGCATAAGTTAGATTTGGAACTTTCCAGATCAAAGCTTTATCAATTAAAAAAAACCCACAAACATTTAGGACCATTAAAAAAGTGAGGTGCCAAATGTACTTTTATGGAGGACTATCAGCAACTTGGTCGTCAAACAAACAATGAATCCTTTCAAAGGTAGACTGTAGGAATAGATTTGTTAATAAACCAAAAGAAATCTTTCTGGCTGGTTATGGTTTCTTTATGTACTTTAAGTTTAATATTCCTAATTGTGTTACCATACTTTAGCAAATTTTAGCAAATACTAGACAACATAGAAAACAGAAAAAAAGTCTGTAATGTGTAAGATCTATACTGTAGTTTCAATATCACTATGAGAAGCAAGGAAAACTGAAAAGAAGCAAAAAATTACAATGTTTTTGTAAGGAATAACAAGATGGAGAAACAGATGTGTACTGGGAGTCAGGCCGCTTGGCTTCCCATCTGGGATCAGTCAGTAACCAAATCTTGACTTCATGTTTCTCTTTTGTAAAAGTATGTGGAAATAGGGGGACCTGGGTGGCTCAGTTGGTTGAGGTCTTGACTCTTGATTTCAGCTCAAGTCATGATCTCAGGGTTGTGAGATGGAGCCCCCACCTCCTCTGGCTCCACACTGGGCATGGAGCCTGCTCAAGATTCTCTCTCTCCCTCTCCCCTGCCACCATGTACCTGCATTCTCTTTCTCTCTCTCTCTAAAAATAAGTTTTAAAAAAGTATGTTGAACTAGAGAATGTCTCAAAATATCTCATAAGACTGACCGTTCATGCTTCTATACTTAATTAATTATAACTAATTGAAAAGAACTTGAATGACCGGAATATTCTGGACTATGATGGCACATATTCATGAAATAACCCATGAGTTAATTTTACTCTCTCATTTCTGTCACTTATTGCTTTATAATTCAGACATAATATGTATTATTTTTAGCTGTTCATTTACTCTCAGTAGATTTTGAGTTTCTTGAGGGCAAACAGATCATCAGTTTATTTATTTCTAGCACAACAGTGCATAGTAACTGCTTACTCAAAACAAACTGGACTAGTAATCTTAAGAACTATACTGGAGTCATGGATGAAAATAAAAATTATTCTCAGGTCGAGAACTTGGATATTCCTTGACGTTGATCAAAATTTGCCTACAATTGTGGTAATGTCTTTTTTTTTTTTTTAAGGTTTTATTTATTTATTCATGAGAGAGAGAGAGAGAGAGGTAGAGACCCAGGCAGAGGGAGAAGCAGGCTCCATGCAGGGAGCCTGACGTGGGACTCGATCCCAGGACTCCAAGACCTCGCCCTGGGCTGAGCCACCCAGGGATCCCTGGTTGGGGTAAGTTCTATGTCAAGTACCACATGGAAGCTCTTTCTCTTTTGCTGGTGTGTTTTGTTCGTTTGTTTTGAAAGAAGAATTCAGCACTTATCTTGTTAGTTGTTTCATAGCAGTAATGGAACACTGAGATCAAAATAAGAAGTCGATAAGCTAAAGAGAAGTCTAGTACATCCACAGAGAGATTAGTATTTCAGATTGCTGATACCCATTGGAAGATAGGAAAAGGGCATTGATTATCTGGCAAAGGTTTGTTTGGAAGCCATTTCCCTAATGCATAGACATTTGTTTACACAGCTTGTTTGTCCTTGTATTTTTCCTAAACCAAAATTATATATCAAAAGCAGATTGTTGCAGCATCAATATATTATTATAAAGCTTGCTTTCCAGTTTTGGTAATTGTAGGACTTATTTCTAGCTCATTTGTTATCATAGCAACACCCATCACTAGTTTCCCAGAAATGGAAGTAGGACTGGCAAAGTGTTCACGAGTAATTTTATTCTTCTATTGAATATACAAAACACAGTCTTACATTTTAAACTGCTATAATTTTACTATAATTTTACCAGACTTGTCACACAGAGGCTTTGAAATGGGAAGGATCTTGATGAATGACCCCATGTTGAAAAGAAATATTCACCAGCTGCTGTGAATATTGACATATCTTATTAACTTTAACCTGTAAAAACACCTCTATCTCTGACACTCAAATTGGAGATCCTCATGCATAGCAAGATGGAGTGGAAGACAAAGATTATGAGCAGAAGAGAATAATGTGCTAACCCCAAGCAAATATTTTAAGAGGCATTGTGTATTTTTGGCAGATCCTGCTGTTTTCTTAACACCACAACAGTAGTATGTCCCCAAAAAGGAGTTCTTTGATTTGGACCCTGGAATAAGACCAGTGGGACAAAGCCAGTCTGCAGCAACTGATATGCAACATAAAAAAAGTACTATTTGTTGCTATAAGCCACTGAAATTTTGGGGGTAGTTTATTCTTGCAGATGATTCTGACTCAGATTTGAGTCAGATGACCTGGATTCTACACATTATGACAAGAGGGGCCAACTTATATTGTATAGATATTTCCTTCAGTTTCCACTAGAAGGTACAAAAAGGAAAAAAAAAAAAAAAGCCAAGAAAAAAAACACAAAGAAATTTTTTTTTCCCAATTTTTCAATTTCTATCCATGGAAAAAGGAAGGATGGAAGTTTGAGGGCCTGAAACTTTGAGGCCTCGGCAGTCGAACTAATGAGATAGGGCCCACATAATATTCAAGACAAATAGCAAGATTTGTCTTCTTTTATGTACATGCTATGTTTTCATTATTTTTTAAGTTTTTATTTAAATTTTAGTTAACATTACAGTGTAATAATAGTTTCATTTTTTTTTCAAATGTGGTCTAATTTTCTTTTTTTCTTCTTTTTTTCTCCTAATTTCTAATATAACTAATTTAGATATAGGTTGTTTGATTTCTAAATATTTGCAATTTTAAAAAATCTTACATATTTTGTTTCCTAATTTAATTCCTGATGGTAAGAGAATATTTCAATTAAAAAAATTTGTTTTATGGCCCCAGGTAAAATCTGTCTTGATGAATGAATGATGTGTGCAGATGTGTGCAGTTGAAAAGTGTGT
This sequence comes from Vulpes lagopus, assembly GCF_018345385.1. Taxonomy (NCBI): domain Eukaryota; kingdom Metazoa; phylum Chordata; class Mammalia; order Carnivora; family Canidae; genus Vulpes; species Vulpes lagopus. The sequence goes on from NC_054824.1 coordinate 101,388,306, forward strand.
ATTCTACAATGGTTGACTGTATTACCTGTAAATTTAAGTTAGATCAAAGTGGTTGTTCGTATGTTTTGTATCTTTACTCCTATCCCTCCCTCCTTTTTTTCTTACTGAGAGGGGAGTACCTCAAATCTCCATTGTGAATTTGCTTATTTTTTTCTTAAATACCTTTAATTTGTTGTTCATGTTTTTGGAAGCTCTATTATTTGGTACATACACATTTATGATTGCTAGTCTTCCAGAAGTGTATTCTTTTATTATTATGAAGTATTAAATTTATCTCTGATAACACTGTCTTGAGGTTCATTTATATAATTCCATTATTGCCATTGCAGCCTTCTTAGGCTTATTGTTTATATGGTCTACCCTTTTTTATTGTATTTTCAACCAATGATTTTTATATTTAAGGTGCATCTTTTTAACCCCAATGACTGCTTTATATATGTTTTTTTCTTGATAAACATTATTTTATACTTTTCAAGCTAATGAAGTTTGAATGTAAGGGTTAGTAATTTATAATACAATACTAGAAAAACCCTAGTTGTAAGACAGACAAAACAAAACAAAACAAAACAAAAACAAAAACAAGGAAGTATTAATGTTCTCTTTTACTTTCCCTATCTTTCTCTCTTTCCCTCTCCAACTCTTCCTCTCTTTTTCTCTTTCTCTATTTCTATCTCTCTTTGTCAATGTGATTCTTGCTTTTAGAACATTCCTGAATTTAGAAGGAATTCAGGGCTTTGAAAAGAATCATATCCAGAAATATTTTGGCATACACTCAGCTGTCGCTAGTTGGTAATGTGATGATTCAATTGTAGACATTTTGTGAATTTATGTACATTTACTGTTTTCCTTTTCCTTCATGATAAATCTTGTGTATCTGAAAATACCAAAAGATTACATATATGTATATTAAGTATATATCAGATAAGAGTATATAGACATTTCATTAAGTGCATTTTACTTTAAAATGAAATTATTTCTCAATTAATTAATATTGCATTAGCCTGGATATTTTATTTTTCTGAAATGAGGTCTTTTTCCCTGACATTCATTTGAGATCAAAAGCATATTTCTAAGTAATATTCATATTTCAAAATAATATGCTAATATTTCCACTTACTATTTCTATCAGCAAATGCTGTTAGATGAATATATTTGAATGAAAACATTATGTTTTGTGGCTTTATGTTATATTATGATATTGCTTTTGGCAAATAGATATGCCTATGGAGTTTCTTATTAACTATTTTGTAGTGTTATTTATTACTGATACAGCCTCAGTTGAATTTACATTTAGCTCATGTTACTTTCTTGGTAATAAAAATGTTTCAAATGTTTTCTTCCTTCCATGTTCTAAGTAAAATTGCATCATGTGGTTCATGCATAGTTAAAGATTGGCCTTTCAAATCTCTTCTACGAAATAGTATCTGTAATGCCAGGAAATATGTTTTCTATTGTAATGGTATATTTGTGCAAGTGATGTGAATTTAACAGCTCTGAATATAAGCCAAAAAGTGACAAATTTTATAGGCAGCTAATGTGACTTCTTGTATTTTCAGAAGTATAATCCAGTAGTTGTTTGATTTGACTTGATTTTTTTGTAGATTAACACTGGTATGATTACCATTATATAAGTTACTGAAAACATTTTATAAACAATTTGGTATGGGATATTTTTGATTGAGAGATTGATGCTGCAGTTATATAATTATTACCCTGTTTCTTAAGACATTACAAAATCATTTCTTAGTCAACATTGTATTTAAAAATTTTTACAAGCCCAATTATTTCTTATACTCCGATTCAAAAGGCATAAATTAATCTGTCAAAATAATATAAATCTTTTAATTTCCATATTTGTCTTTTTCAGATATGTAATTAACAATTTGAGAAAAACGCTGTCCATGGATCTCTGAGTAGCCCTAGGATATAAAGATCTATCAGGTCTGTCTGCCAAATTCTCTGACTTTATCTCACTTAAATCAGTCTCTAATATGGTTTTTAAATATGTTTAAACAAAAACATTATTTATGCTTCAATTATAACATCACTTTTCTTATAAATTTGAAGTTTTTATTCAGAACTTCCAAAACTACTAGTACCCAGAATTGATTTTTTTGTTTTTTCCATCATGATTATCCTTAATAGTGAGAAGAACAACATTCTCCTACATTTGACTTCATTAGTGTTACTTGATTTACCATCAAAATAATGAACCATTTGTAAACATACCTATTTTCAGAATTAATAACTGCTGATTTACTTGCCATGATAACAGTAAGTCTGAGATCACTGAAAAATTGCTGAGTTCCAAGCCTGTATTTTCCACGTGATCTGGCTTGGTTTGTTAGAAGAATGCAGATACGCTTCAGATCCCAGACAATGAAATCTAACTTTCCTTGGATTAAACAGTAACCAAATCCTATCAAGAGGGTCATTTCAAAAGAGTTAAACCAGGACTCCTGGGTGGCTCAGCAGCTGAGCATCTGCCTTTGGCTTAGGTCATGACCCCTGGGGTCCTGGGATTAAGTTCCACATCAGGGTCCCCAAAGGAAGCCTGCTCTCTTTCTGCCTGTGTCTCCTCCTCTCTCTCTCTCTGTGTCTCATGGATAAATAAATAAAATCTTTAAACAAAACAAAAAACAAGAGTTGGACCTCGAAGCACAAAACTACTATGAAACAAGTGAATAGAAACCAAAGAATGCTCATCTTAGTTTGCATTAAAGGATAGAAGGTACATTTTGGAAAAAGTTTAGTTGCTGGAATGTGTAAAGAAGTATTTACAAACAGGAATGGGGACAATTCGTGGCAAGCAGAAATTTGTTTACAGTATACTTTAAATCTTCTTTATGAGTAGGGAAGGTGTTAAGAACCCTAGCTTGATTTTGAAATAGATGAAGTCATAATTTAACCTAGCATACCCCAAAAAGATTATAAATGCATATTAAGGAATAATTGGAAACCACTTGGTAAACTTAATTGTCAGAGAAGTCTCCTGAAAAACTTTCCAGAATTTCTTCTTGAAATACATTTGGCATTTTTGAGATTACTTTTATGTATTTTTTTCTGAGTTTAATCCACCAACATGAATGTAAATAACAAATAGAGTCATATGGGTCTGAAAATAGAGGATAGAGGCCATAAGAGAGGTGAACATTTTAAACATTTGTATGCAATTTGAAATGAAGTCTTGTGAACAATATTCAACATTTGACTTTAAGTCAACAAATTAGAAAAGAGAACCGGAAAAGTCTTTAAGTATTTCAGTTCCAGAATGAGTTATTTTGGTTCCAGCTATAACAAACCTGCCTAAAAATATTTAGTTATATATAAAAAAAAAAATTCCAACTGGATATCTAGTCAAAAATCAAACTTATTTGTAATGGCATGGTAAATCTTGAACTTATAAATAAATCTAGTTTATTTATTTATTTTTAAAGATTTTATTTATTTATTCATGAGAGAGAGAGAGAGACAGAGAGAGAGGCAGAGACACAGGCAGAGGGAGAAGCAGGCTCCATGCAGGGAGCCCGACTGGGGACTCAATCCTTGGTCTCCAGGATCAGGCCCTGGGCTGAAGGCAGCGCTAAACCGCTGAGCCACCCGGGCTGCCCAAAATAAATCTAGTTTAGAAAAACAATTCAAATAGAAAAATTTATAATTATACATTTCAAACAAACTTTATTTCTTTGCTTTTTCTACTAAATTAAACTTAAGTGGAGTACTTTTTTAAAGGAAGTTTTAAAATAAACTACCTTAAAAAAAGTACTCTAAATTCATTAAAATGAATAAATATATATCATTCTAATGTAATTTTTTCAACTGCATTACAACATGATATGAAATATGTTAATGGCAATAACGCTATTATTAGCAATGCCTATTTTATTTTCAGTATAAGTGCCTGTAAAGGCCATAGATCAAAATGACAATTACCAGCTTTTCACATTAAGAGGATGAATACTTATGACAAAATAAAAGAAGAAATGTCCCCAAAAATAAAGTAAATTGCTTCTATCTTACAAACTAATAAAGGAAAATGACTTTTAAATCACTCCAAACCCTTAAATTACTTTTCAGTGTCCACTTCACACATTACATCGTAAGTTCATTATCACTGAGACATATGCTCTGCTAATTGCAATATGAAATAGCCTTTAAAATTTATGGTAGAAACTATTTGAGTTACTGTGAATATTTTGCTAATTGATAATATAAATCTAATTATTTCAAAGAAGTATAATTTTTAAGTTGTAGTGTAGGTGATACTTAAAGTAGTAAGACTTCAATTTAAAAAGTTCTTAACAAAAACTCATGTTATACTTTATTAGATTTAAACATATTCTATTTCCTGTGACAATTGTGAGAAGTAATTCTGGTTCATACTATCCCTAAACCAAATATTGTTAAAACTTTCTCTAAATGTCAAGCGTCATATTTTAGTTTTCTAAAAATATTTTTATAAAAACAATAGCATTATTAAATATTAAGTTAAATTATATTATATATATACGCACAAGTAGAGAGAAATATTTAATTTTTCCCATTTGAACATTTAAGCAAATTGCACAATGCTATTATTTAATATTTATCATTTAGCCCCATAATCTGTATGTTTTAGAAAGGCAATTGGTAATGTCAGTGAAACAGGATATTGGTGAAACATTCTTTTCTTTTCTTTTTTTTAAGATTTTATTTATTTATTCATGAGAGACAGAGAGAGAGAGAGAGAGAGAGAGAGGCAGAGACACAGGCAAAGGGAGAAGCAGGCTCCATGCAGGGAGCCCGATGCAGGACTCAATCCAGGGCTCCAGGATCATTCCCTGAGCCAAAGGCAGGCACTAAACCACTGAGCCACCCAAGGATCTCCTCTTTTCAATATATTTATCGTCTGTATACATATATTAGAAACAGAATGATCTCATATACCTGTGGCAATTTTGATGTATTATAAGGAAAATATTGGAAGACTCTCCAAGAATATCTTGCTGATTGTTTTACTATTTGTTACAGTATATAAAAATTTAGTGTAGATTTGTATTGTCATTCAATATAACATTTTTTTTTCCTAAAAGGAGATTATCTTTTGTTTAGCAGCATCCTGAATACTTGAAGAGTGGGTGTATCCTCAAGTTTTAATATTACCTTAAAAAAGCAATACATCAAAATTAAGGTCTTAAAAAATATTTATTTTACTGAAGAATGTACTAAAGTGATAAATAAATGTGAGGAGGTATTTTTCAGTTGAAAATCAACAAATAATTAGTTTCTAGAATAGATGAGTAACTGTTGAAGATCAGCAAGAAGAAGAACCCTAAGAGAAAAATTATACATGATATGAGTAGGAAATTTTTAAGACCAAAATCTAAAAATACTGACAAGACCTTTTAAACCATTGCTGTAGTGGGATGAAAAATTGACCTCCCAAGATATTTTCTTGTCCTAACATCTGGTGACTATGATGTTATTAGAAGGGGGAAAAAAAAGCTCTTTGTAAGTGTAAGTATATTAATAATCTAGAGAGGTGATTGTCTTGGATTATCTGGATGACCCCTAAATTCAATCCTTAGTAGAGAAGACACCCCAGAAAAGAAGGCCATGTCAGGAGGCAGAGACTGGAGCTATGCAGCCACAGAATAAGGAATGCTCAGGCTACTAGCAACTGCAATGCAAGGAAGAGATTCTGTAGAGATTTAGGAGGGAATGTGGCCCTTGCCAGCACCTTGACTATGCATGTTCACCTTCAGGAACTGTGAGAGAATGAATTTCTCCAGAACTGTGTTGTTTTAAGCCTACCAGTTTGTAGTTGTTATAGAAGCCCTAGGAAAAAAAAATAAAAAAAAAAAAAAAGAAGCCCTAGGAAATGAATACAATTGGTAGCCAGGAAAATTAAAATGTAAAATAAGTAATTACGCATATTAGACTGAAAGAAAAATGAGTGCCTAGATAGTTCCACATGTTGGTTGATATGTGAAGACATAGGAATGTTCTTTAAAAAAAAAAAAAAGATTTTATTTATTTATTCATGAGAGACACACAGAGAGAAGCAGAGACACAGGCAGAGACACAGGCTCCCTGCGGGAAGCCCTATGGGGATTCAATCCCAGGACCCTGGGGTCACAACCTGAGCCAAAGGCAGACACTCAACCACAGAGTCACCCAGGTGACTCAAGGAAAGCTCTTTCATACATGATGGAAATGTCAACTGGCATGGCAATTTGACAGCAACCTGCCAAATAGTGGATGTTCTGATTCCACTTTGGGGCTGAATATCTCAGGAAATTGTACAGATGTCCCAAAGTAGACAAATGTAAGGCTTATTTTTATAACGTTGTTCATAGTGGTGCAGAGGTTGCCGAGTTGGAGGTAACTGAAATATGCATCACTGAGAGAATGGAAAGAAACAACATGGTGGATGCAAATAATGAAAATACACTCACAGAGATATATACATATTTACACATATATGTTCATGTATATCTAGTTAACCCACATAATGTGCAAAGATGTATTCACATAAAAATATAATAAACACATGAAAGTGGCTTCCCACATGATAGAGGAGGTGAGTGTATTGTGGGAATGACAGGAAATTAATGAATCAGTATATAATTGAAAGGGACCCTGAACACATCTAGAAAATAATGTCCAATGAACAGCTGAAAATTTAGAATATTTCAACCCTCTATACCTCAGGTTTTCCCAGAATATTGTACATAAATATATAAAATTCACGAATCCCTCTATACACAAAACATTAATGTGTGTAGGTTATGGTTACAAATATCAAATAAATTATAAAAGCTTACAATCCAGTGGAGGACACAGACACATATAGGAACATATTATGAATGGGATTGTGATTGAGTGCAAGCAAGGTGATCGATTCTGCAAGAACAGGAAAGGGAGACTCATTCTCAACTAGTGGTTTGGAAAGTTTACCTAGGAAATGTAGTCCCAGCTGCACCTTCAGGACAAGGTAATCTTCACAGAGAAGAAGATGAGAATGAGTAAAAATGCTGATGAGTTAAGTGTGTCCTGGGTTGAGGGGTGTATCTACCAGAATTAAACAGGAAGTAGGAGGTGAATCGCAGGGGTATTTAAGGTTGACTTCCTATTTGGGAGGTTAGTGTATGTCAGTCCAGAGTATCACATTTCTGAAATTATCCATTACAAAGACTTGACTGGATTGAGAAATATTTATTCAGGGAGGTCAGAGAGAAAAATGTACAGCAAAGGCCCAAAAAGGTAATGTAGTATGGGTTAGATTCAAAATGGCAGACAATGCGAGGAGTATCAAAGCAAAATCTGAGGACCAGGTGGGGGTGCAATATTAGATGTGTTCTAAGCATTTTTTTTTTTTTTGGACTAAGACTACCAAGCTTAAGAATGAAGAAAGAGTCTTAAGTGGAGAACAACACTGTGAAACTGAGAAGTGAGTGTCTTTGTCTAGAAAATCCTATGCTGGAGATCATTGGTCCAGAGGCTACTGCTATTTATGAACCTCACTAGTCGAGTTGTGACCATAAAAATCACAGATGGCCAATCTCTGCAGATAAGCCTGGATTGCAAATTCTCCATTGAGCAAAATACCAACTGCAAGATTTATAAAATGGATTTCTTATAAATCAACAATTTTATATCTCAGAAAATAATATTGATATTTCAATGTTGTGTCACTAATACCAGCCAGTAGAGATTGAAATAATTTAGGCAAGAAAGAATATTCATTTTAATGTAACTCAACTTAGAAAACTTGGGATCCCTGGGTGGCGCAGCGGTTTGGCGCCTGCCTTTGGCCCTGGGCGTGATCCTGGAGACCCGGGATCGAATCCCACGTCAGGCTCCCGGTGCATGGAGCCTGCTTCTCCCTCTGCCTGTGTCTCTGCCTCTCTCTCTATCTCTCTGTGACTATCATAAATAAATAAAAATTAAAAAAAAAAAAAATTAAAAAAAAAAAAAAAAAAGAAAACTAATAAAGCCTCAGACGGTTCAATATGTTTAGATTACTTTTTATTAGTCTCACCGAGAAGGAGAGTTTAATTTGAAAAGATCAGATGTATGGCTTAAAACATGGGGTTCCATGTATTTAGCACAAGAATGAATCCTATGAAAAGAAGATTTCTCTTTTGTGTGTTTTAGTCCCAAAGAAGTTTGATTTATGAAACCAGCTCCTCCTTTCAGTAAAATTTTAAAAATGGAAAATTTTCCAAAGGGAAAAATTTCTTTGCAAATATAGTATGTAAAAGTAAAAAATAAGCTGTAACATTTCTCTGTGAAGAGTTTCATAAAATATATATGTATCTATCATCTATCATCTCTGTATCTGTCTATATCATCTATCCATCTTCACATTAATAAACATCTATCTGCAAATTGAACAAAGGTGAAAATTCAAAAGGGGTTCTTCATTTGCTGAGAAATGTTTAATCTGAATAATAATAAATATGCTATTTATTTTAATAAAAATTAGTTTACAGGTTGCATAATTTTTCATAATTGTATTTTTATCTTTTGTATCTTTAACACATTTTAAAAATATTTTGTAAATTCTAAATAAGTCAAGTTTTCTTTCTCTTTCTTTCTCTTTCTTTTCCTTCCTTCCTTCCATCCTTCCTTCCTTCCTTCTCCTTCCTTCCTTCCTTCCTTCCTTCCTTCCTTCCTTCCTTCCTTCCTTCTCCTTCCTTCCTTCCTTCCTTCCTTCCTTCCTTCCTTCCTTCCTTCCTTCCTTCTCCTTCCTTCCTTCCTTCCTTCCTTCTTCCTTCCTTCCTTCCTTCTTCCTTCCTTCCTTCCTTCCTTCCTTCCTTCCTTCCTTCCTTCCTTCCTCCTTCCTTCCCTCCCTCCCTCTTTCTTCCTTTCTTTCTTTCTTTCTTTCTTTCTTTCTTTCTTTCTTTCTTTCTTTCTTTTCTTCTTTTTCTTTCTTTTTTTCTTTTCTTTTTTTTCTTTTCTTTCCTTTCTTTTCTTTTTTTCTTTCTTTTCTTTCTTTTTTTTCTTTTTTTCCAGTATAGTTGGGATGCCTGGGTGGCTCAGTTAGTTAAGCGTCTGCCTTTGGCTCAGGTTGTCATCCTAGGATACTGGGATCAAGCCCCACATTGGGCTCCCTGTTCAGCAGGAAGCCTGCTTCTCCCTCTCCCTCTGCTGTTCCCCTGCTTGTGCTCTTTCTCTCTCTCTGTCTGTCAAATAAACAAATAAATAAAAATCTTCAAAAAATAATTACAATATAGTTAACATATAGTATCATAGTTCAGCTGGACAGTGTTGCAATCCAACAATTCTACACCTTGCTCAGTGTTTATCATGGTAAGTGTAATCTTAATCACCATCACCGACCTCCCCTCCCCTCTGGTGACCATCAGTTTATTCTCTGTAGTTCAGGGTCTGTTTGTCTTTTTTTTTTCTTTCTTCAACTTGTTTTGTTTCTTAAATTCCACATATGAATGAAATCATATGGTATTTGCCTTTCTCTGACTGACTTATTTCACTTAGCATCATGCTCTTTAGGTCCATCTATGTTGTTGCAAATGGCAAGACTTCATTACATTTTATGGCCAAGTAGTATTCCATTATACAGATACCATATTGTCTTTATCCATTCATCTATTGATGGACATTTAGTTTGCTTCTATACTTGGCTATTAAAAATAATGCTGCAATAAACACAGGACTGCATATAGCTTTTTAAATTGGTGTTTTCATATTCTTTGGGAAAATACCCAGTAGTAGAATTACTGGATCATATGATAATTCTATTTTTTTTAATTTTTTTGAGGAAACTGCATGCTGTTTTCCACTATAGCCTCACTAGTTTGCATCCCCACCAAAGTGCATGAGGATTTAATTTCCTTCACATCTTTGACAATGCTTGTAGCTTTTTTGTGTTTTTGATGTTTTCCATTCTGACAGATGTGAAGTGACATCTCATTGTGGTTTTGATTTGCATTTTCCCGATGATGAGCGACATTGAGCATCTTTTCATGTCTCTGTTGACCATCTATATATCTCTTCTTTGGAGAAATGTCCATTTTTTTTTTTTTTTAAATTTTTTTTTTTTTTTTTAAATTTTTATTTATTTATGATAGTCAAAGACAGAGAGAGAGGCAGAGACACAGGCAGAGGGAGAAGCAGGCTCCATGCACCGGGAGCCCGATGTGGGACTCGATCCCGGGTCTCCAGGATCGCGCCCTGGGCCAAAGGCAGGCGCCAAACCGCTGCGCCACCCAGGGATCCCCGAAATGTCCATTTTTTAATTGGATTACTTGTTGTTTTGGTGTTGAGTTGTATATGTTCTTTATATATTTTGCATACCAACCCTTTACTGGGTATGTCATTTGCACATATCTTCTCCCATTTAGTAGATTGTCTTTTAGTTTTGTTCATAGTTTCCTTTGCTGTGCAGAAGCTTTTTATTTTTATGGAATCTCAGTAGCTTGTTTTTGCTTTTGTTTCCCTTGCCATAGGAGACTTATCTAGAAAAATGTTATGGCCACTGTCAGAAATATTACTGCCTCTACTCTCTTCTAGGATTTTTATGGTTGAATAAAAAGTGGTGAGAGTGGACATCATTGTCTTGTTCCTGATCTTATGGGAACAGGTCTCCTTTTATAACCATCGAGTATGATGTTCTCTGTGCATTTCTTTATGTGACCTTTATTACGTTGAGGTGTATTCTTCTAAACTAACTTTATGAATGCATGTTGTACTTTATCAAACGCTTTTTCTACATTTATTGACATGATCATGTGGTTTTTATCCTTTGTCTTATTGACGTGATGTATCACTTTTACTGATTTTTTTTTTTAATTTTTTTTTTTTTTTTTTTTTTTTTTACTTTTACTGATTTGTGAATATTGAACCACCCTTGCATCTCAGGAATAAATTTCACTTGATCATGGTGAATGATTTTTTAATGTATTGTTGGAATGGGTTTGCTAACATTTTGTTGAGGATTTTTGCATCTATGTTCATCAGAGATATTGAACTGTAGTCCTTTCTCTTTTTTTGTAGTTCCTTTTTCTGGTTTTGATATCAGGGTAATGCTAGCCTCATAGAATGACTTTGGAAGCTTTCATTTCTCCTTTATGTTTTGGAAGAGAGAAGGATAGGTATTTACCACTTCTTTAAGTGTTTGGTAGTATTTTGTCTGTGGAATCATCTGGTCCAGGATTTATGTTTGTTGGGAGTTTTTTATTACTGATTTGATTTCACCATAGGTAATTGATCTGTTCAAATTTTTTGTTTCTTCATGGTTCAGTTTTAGGACATTATCTGTTTTTAGGAACTTATCCATTTCTTCTACATTGTCCAGTTTGTTGACATATAATATTTCATCATATTCTCTTGAAATCCTTTATATTCCTATGGTATTTGTTATAACTTCTCTTTCATTTCTGATTTTGGTCATTTGAGTCCTCTCTCTATTTTAATTAATCTGGCTAAAAGTTTATCAACTTTGGTGATCTTTCAAATAACCAATGCCTGGTTCATTGATCTGTTCTATCGTTTTTTGTTTTCTTTCGTTTTTTAGTTTCTCTTTTATTTATTTCTACACTGATCTTTGTTATTTCTTTCCTTATACTGGTTTTGTATTTTGCTTATTCTTCTTTTTCTAATTCCTTTAGGTATAAGGCTAAGTTGTTTATTTGAGATTTATCTTTCTTCTTGAGGTAGGCCCATATTGCTATAAACTTCCCTGTTAGAACCACTTTGGCTGCATTACAAAGTTTTGAATCATTGTGTGTTTTATTTTTTTTTAATCTCCATGTAGTTTTTTTTATTTCCCCTTTGATTTCTTTCTTTCTTTCAGTGTTTAGTTGCATGCGATTTAAACTCCATATATTTGTGTTCTTTCTAGATTTTTTTTCTTGTGGTTGATTTCTAGTTTCATAGCATTACAATCTGAAGAAATGCATGGTATGACATCAGTCTTTCTGAATTTGTCAAGGTTTGTCTGATAAGCTAATATGTAATCTCTTCTAGACAATGTTCCATGTGTATTTGAAAAAGGGTGTGTATTCTGCTCTTATACGATAGAATATTCTGAATATGTCTGTTAAATCCATCTGCTTCCTCCAGTCTACTGTTTATCCCATTTGGTGTATACTTTCAATTACTGAATTCTTCATCTCTGATTGGTTCTTTTTTATGTTTTCTATCTCTCTGTTGAGGGTCTCCCTAAGGTCCTCCATACTTTTCTTAAGTCCAGTGAGTATATTTATGACCATTACTATGAATTTATGACATTACATTGAATTTTCTATCATGGAGATCTGCTATGGGAGGGGGCCTGAAGCTGCTTTAGAAAACTACAGCTGAAGGGTTGGAGGGGAGGATTCTCAGAAGAGCATAGCGTGAGGCATGCTGTTAGGAAGGTAGGTGAAGAGTATTGGCACTGTACGCATGTATGTAGGCTGGGGTGTGTGGAGGAAAATGCACCTGCCAGCTCCTTTATTCCTGGAGAGGTCTCCTAAAGATCCATGCTCCTCCAGCCCTGGCTCTGAGATTAGTAAATGCATCTTCTCATATACCCAGGTGTTTTTCAAAGTACTATTTCTATACTGTATCTCATTGGGGCTGTCTGTTGTCCCATCTCTTTAGGGTCAGGGACTCAGGTAGCTAAGGCCACTGATTTTTGAACTTCTAGGTGTTAAGCCCCACTGATTATAAAAGCTTGTTTAATTAGACACTCTGGTTTCCCAAACCAAATGTAATGAAGATTCATCTTCCCCATGTAGATTTAACATGCCTGCGGCATTTGGTGTGAGAGTCTGTTTCTCTCCCCTCTCCTCACCTTCAGCGTCTCTCCTCACTGTGGGCAGTCCTTCAGGTCCATTTAGCTCCCAACCACCACATCTCCGCTCTTCCCTCTTTGATGTGGCTTCTACTCTATATTTTTCTGTGGAGAGGCTTTTCTGTCAGTCTTTGGGTGGTTTTCCTGGTTATCCAGTGGCTTTCTGTGTTATCCAGTTGTATCACTGGGATGAGGTGAACTCAGAATCTTCCTACTCCATCTTCCCAGGAAGTCCGGGGCTCCATTTGGTTGGAGCCATTTTGTTCTCTTTCATCATGGTGAGTCTGTATTTCCCAAAGAATATCTGCCTTTGCTACCTATATAATTTTAACTGCAAAATATTAAACATTTTAGATGTTTAAATAAATATTAACCAATTTGAATATATACTTATTTTCCAGATTCTATCTTGTATTAATTTAACGAAACTATCAATGAAGTTTGTTTAAAATGTTTTAGTTATACATATATACATACCTCTAAGTAAATAAATAATATTTATTTATTTTGAGAGAGGGAGGTAGGAGAGGGACAGAGGTAGAGGGAGAAAATCGTAAGCAGACTCCACGCCCAGCACAGAGCCTGATGCAGGGCTCGATTTTATGACTCTGAAATCATGATCTGACCTGAAACCAAGAGTTGGGCACTTAACTGACTGAGCCATCCAGGTGCCCCTCAGTAAATAAATATTTCAAGACTTGGAGTAAATATGTACCCATAAACACAGCTAAATTTACAAAAAAAAGTATATATAACATAAATGACATTTCTATATGCTATATATATGTTTGTATGTGTATATATCAATATATATCTCTATGTAGTTATGTAGATATTTATATTTATAATGAGAAATAGTGTATAAAATTCTCCAGTCATATCTTTTCCATTATAGCCATATTTATAGTGATTATAGACACTTCTGGAAGAATCTGAATTTTAGATATTCTTTCATCTTTTTCTGAGACTAAATAATTCAGTTGTCAGGTAGTATTTAACACTTTTCTCATGAACAAATACCATACAGCTCTATATAATGACAAATGTATTTTAATAACATATTTATATGTTATATAAGAGAAATGTTATTTCTTTTAATATGGTACTCCAGTTGTCTATATTAACACTGTGAAATAAGGTTTGCAGTACAAATGAGATCCACATGTTTTTCCATGGTTTATTCTATATTTTTTATTTATATTTATGCCTACTGCATTAAAAATTTATATCTGGACAAAAGTATTTGTCTGACTGGCTGTCATGCACCCACTACAGAATTGAAACCTAAGTAGAGATTCTTCCTTGATTCAGGGAATACAGATCTCTTTTGCTAGCCTCTTCTGCTTTTAAAATATATTTGCCTGGGTTGTACATCCAAGAGAATATGTTTGCCTGGCTGTGTATATACTGCTTATTTATTGAACTGTGCTACGAGTCTTTCTTATATACTATGTTCCTTAAAAATTTAAATATTTTATGTTTTGGTGATTTTAATATGTTTTATTAAAATAACTATAATGTATTAATGTATTATAAGCAGTTTGTAGTATATTGGGTCATAAAAGAAATTATATGATTGATGACTACAGTGAAATAATTGGATAATAAAATCTAAGAGTTAGAAATTCACTCATTCATCTCTTATTTTATTGGCCTCTAAAACCTTCTCTGAGTATTTTTTTAGTCTGTTCTCAAAGACTACTACTAAGTGGAATTACATCATCTTCCAAGGCATTTTATTCTCTTTCTTTTGTTTGGTTCCAAATTTTACTTTATTTTGACCCAAAATTTATATCTAAGATGATTCCAGACAGTACTAATTATATGCAATTCTTGTTTTCCCTCTTTCACTTGATGGTCCTGCACATCTGTAGAGAGTTACCAATGGGCCCTCAGAATCTAGAATGCATAGCTTTTATGCAGACGGTTTTACTCCTACCTCCAACATCATCACTATCAGTCTCCATCTTTTCGTCTCTGTCCAGAGGCCACCTAAAATGTAGTAGTGTAATTAAGCATTTATAGTTCACTATTCTGTACAAGATTGGTACTCTAAGTTTTTTGTGCCAAATGTATCTCATTTATTTTTTCATCCAATGTCAGTAAAGTTAATTCATGATTTTCTTTCTTTATATAATGGATATATAGATATATCCTATAAAGAAATAAGTAAATACATAGCTCACAGGGAATATATATGTTTCCATGTGTATATATCTCACAGAATTTGTGTTAGTTTTCTATTACTGCTGTAACAAATCACTGCAAATTTAGCAGCTTATAAAACACAAAATTATTATCCTACAGTACAGTGGGATAATAAATTTGTATTTTATAAGCTATTAAATTTGGTCAGAAGGTCAGAAGGTGAAATAGGGCTCATCAGTTAAAAGTAAGTATATATTGGCGGGGCTGTAGAACTTTCTGGAAACTATAGTGGAAAATCTGCTTCCTTGATCAATGCATTTGTGGGAAGAAATCAATTCCTTGTGCTTGCAGGACTGAGATCCCAGTCTCTTTGCTGACTCTCATTTAAGGGCCATTCCTTTTTTTTTTTTTTTTTTTTTTTTTAAGGGCCATTCCTAACTTCTAGATGCCACCAATATTCCTCGGCCCATGGCACCCTCTCTCTGCATTTTCAAATCCTGCAATGGCAGATCGATGTTGCTTCACTCTTTAAATTGTGCCTCCTATCAGTCTTCCAACAAATGCCTCCCTCTTCCAGTTTTAAGGACTTATGTGCTTGATTAGACCCATTCACATAATCTGGGATGATTTCCCCACCTCAAATCTCTTTTATGATATGAAATAACATATTCAATGGTTCCAGGATTAGTATGTGGACTTTTTTTTTTCTCTCCAATGTTACATTACTTTCAAGTGTACAATTTAGTATTTAACAAGATTATATACATTATGCTGTGCTCACTACAAGCGTAGCTACCATCTGGCCCATTACGCCACTATTACACTATCACTGACGGTACTCTTTATGCTCTACCTTTTATTCCCGTGACTTATTCATTTCATAACTGGAAGCCTCTATCTCCCTCTCCTCTTTACCCATTTCGCAGAACACCTCAACCCCTTGTCCTGGTAACCACGTGGACATCTTTATGGTGGCATTATCCCAGCTGCCACAAAGTTTTTTCTAAGAATTAAATAATAAACACTGATATTCTTTGAATTCTTTCTTACTTCATGTCACCATATAACTGGCAGAAATTAACTGGTACAGACTGACAAAGTGTATAATAACTCTAAATAACTCTAGTGAAACGTTCATTGTTTTCTTTCCAAAATGGATGAACCAGTAGTTTACTCCATAGAATTAGTGTTGAACTTTTGTGACTATTTTGTCATCAATGTTTCAATTTCAAAGCCACTTCCCCCCCCCCCGCCCATTTATCTAAATCACTGAGCTCAGTGTTAATCCAAATTCTTCTTCAGTGAGATATGGATAATGAAACCAGCTAATGTATTTTCGATTCATGTATTGCAGCTCTCTCTGGTGAACATCAATTCCATTTTTAAAAATCCTGCGCAATGAAAAGAAACACATTTTATGAAAATATTTTTAAAATATCTTTCTGAAAATAGTATCTCTGAGGACACCTAGATTACTCTCGCCTTGAATTATTGGTGACCTTATTTATGGAAAGCAATGATATTCAAATTTGGTCAGCACACAATTAATTACTAATAGTTTCCAAGTGTGGTGATGTCAGTTATAATTGCTCTAGGGCAGCCCGGGTGGCTCAGCGGTTTAGTGCCGCCTTCGGCCCAGGGCGTGATCCTGGAGACCTGGGATGGAGTCCCACATCGGGCTCCCTGCATGGGGCCTGCTTCACCCTCTGCCTGTGTCTCTGCCTCTCTCTCTATCTCTGTGTCTCTCATGAATAAATAAATAAAATCCTTTTTTTTAAAATTTTTTTTTTCTTTTTTTTTTTAAAGACCTATCAAGCCTAACCTGAAATTGTACAGAAAATCTCTTCATCCATCCCTCAGGAAGTGAACTGTGTCTCTGCCTCTCTCTCTCTCTCTCTCTCTGTCTCTCTCTCACTGTGTCTCTCATGAATAAATAAATAAAATCTTTAAAAAATATATTTTATTTATTTCAGAGAGAGAGGGTACACACGAGTGGACAGAAGGATAAGAGAGGGAGAGAAGTGGGCTCCCCACAGAGCAGGGAGCCTGACATGGGTCACCTCCCAGGATTCTGAGATCAGGACAAAAGTCATAGGCAGACACTTAACTGAGCCATGCAGATGACCCTAAGACTCTTTTAAAAACAGTTATTATAATAAAAAAAAAAAGAAAAAAATAGTTATGATCAAGCTCCACCTCAGATTATTAAAATTAAAATATTTTAATTTATCGAATTAAACGAATTTGATCACATTCATTTTATCCATTTCCTATTAATGTTATTATAGATTTCAAGGGCACTTTGCCTTGTAAAACATCTTCCCACAATATCATTCACGTTCCAATAAACACTTCCATCATACACGGAATGCAATATTTTTAATAAGAATATTCATATGTTTATAAAAGGATTTGACATCAAAATACAAATTCTCCCTCAAGCTCCTAATGTGCAGATGGACAGGGTGACTCCACACAGCTGTGACAACTAGAACGAGCGCTTTAGACCCATAGTAGAAGGGTCATGGAATTATTAATGACTGACTGCTTCTAAAACTATTGAGGCATCTAAACTGGTTTATCTCTGAGCAAGATTTTTTGTTGTTGTTATAGAAAAAAGCCCTATTGAATATTTTATAAAATATAAACTAAAAGACTTATTATCACCTGAATTCGTGTAATCTTCAGTATTTGTCTTGGTCTTTTTTAAGACTTTCCTTGGGATTGTTAATTATTTATAAATGATTTCAGCATTTGGGGAAAAAAATCATATTCTTCCCTTTAAGCCACAATTAATTTAAGTTGATAAAATTTTCAATTAAAACACAGAAGAAATTTTTAGAATAAAATAATATACACATAATCTTCATGTGAGGAAGAACTTCCTCAGCATGTTTACAAAAGCAGAATAATCTCTGGTTTTGCAGAAATGCCTGTCCATACCAGAGCTTCCTACTTGGCGGCTCATTTCAGTTAGGCAGCGACAATGCAATACAGTAGTTCAGAGGAAGATACCAGTCGGACTGACTTGAGACCTAGGGCATGTGTCTCAGTTGACGCCTCTCAGGGTCATCATCTCTGATGTAAGAATAATAAGAATATTTACTTCCCAATGTAACTCTGAGAGGGGAAAAAAATAATTGATGCCTGGTACACCTCACATGCACCCTAAATGTTACTATTTATTGTTTTCCAACCACACTGGGATTCACTGAATTTATCCATCAGGATAAACCTCTGGATTCTACTCTCAGATAAAAGGTGCTAGCTATTTATGAGGCCATTCTTTGACCCAATCCAAGATTTTGATTGATAATATAATTAGGAACTTCAGACTGATTGAGGGCATAGACTAGCTAAAGGTATCCCTAAATCTTAGAAGTGAATAAAGAGACAGAAACATTCATAAATTATACAGATAGCATTAAGCACAAACGTAGTAATAGTATATGTAGTATTAGTGCACAGAAGAATATATATATATATATATATATATCCAGTTTTCCTGCGTGAAATATTTCATATTCAATTTACTTCTTTGAGACTTCATATCAAAGTATTTTGTCCTTGGCCTTTTAAAGTATCAGTGAATGCCAGTTAATAAAGAATAAGATTATCCAGATGTTTTGTAGCAAATTAACGTATTGCAGGTTTCAACACATTGTCCCTTTTCATTGTAATTCTTTTACATATTTTATTTATTTATTCATGAGAGACACAGTGTGAGAGAGGCAGAGACACAGCAGAGAGAGAAGCAGGCTCCATGCAGGGAGCCCGATGTGGGCCTTGATCCCAGGTTCCCTGGATCACGCCCTGGATTGAAGCCCGCACTAGACCGCTGGGCCACCCGGGCTGCCCTTTCCCTCCTATTTAGACAATGAAGCCAGGAGACAGAGCAGCGTGGGGATCCTGTGACACTGATTCACACATGATGGGTTATTAGGGTCACGAGGCTGAAAGCCAATGGTATGGGAAGGAGGAGAGTGTGAATGGGGCCCACGCAGCCTGCCTGGGCTCGCACGTCCACCTGCCTTGGGAAACGGGAGTCATCAGACCAAATTAACACCTGTAGAAATGCTCAAAACGATGAGGTGAATTAATGTCAGCAAAACCCATGACTGAGGATTGTGTGACTTGAACGGTGTTCATTAAAAGTTCAGAACTCTTGCTGGAAACACAGACAGTTGGGATTCTCTGTTCATTTGTTTTTGTTGGAATTTATTGCTTATTTGGGTCTCATGTGAGATTTGTTGATAAAGATATTAGCACAACAGCACGTCAAAGAGTCAAACACAGCAGTTAGAGGAGCCACCGTCCCACTATTTTCATGGTGTTAGGCTTCATGGTTGGCTTAGTCCTCTGTAGGCTCCACCAGTTCCCAGCGGGCACTAGCCCTTCTCTGCCTGACCGTGACTCCACCGTGACCCCACCGTGACCCCACCGTCCTCTGGGCGTTAGGACCCCGGGTACTACTGCTACGTTGGCCTGAGGCTCTCTGTACGACCTCTGAATGCTTCTATCTCCTTATTCACTTCTAAGATTTAGGGATCCCTTTAGCCGGTCTATGCCCTCAATCAGCCTGAAGTTCCTAATTATATTACAAATACAAAGAAATTTAGACACGATTTTCTGTTGTTTTAGCAGTTATAACTCATCTAAATAAATATAAGTTATGTCCCTCAAAGGAACTAGCTCCATCCTTACATGATTGCAAAAGCAATGATCACGCGCGTAGCATACACACACACATCTTTTCGTCTATTTTTGCAACATATTGGAGTCGGACCAGCACGCTCAGCCGAGCCACGAGGACTCCCCAAATATCCTTTGCTCAGCCTCTTGTATTAACATTATTGTAATCATGGAACATTCATCAAAACTGAGAATTTGTTCTTTGTACGATATTGTTCACTAAAGCTTAGAAGCTATTTGGACTTCAGCAGCTGCTCCACTAATACCCTTTTTCCTCTTTTCCTGAATCCAATACCAGATTCCACATGACATTTCATTATATCTTCTCCGTCTCCTCCAATCTATGATGGTTCTTCACACTTGTCTCGTAGTACTTTGGCACTTTGAAGATGATTGGTCAGTTATGTTCTCTAGGGTCATTTGGATTTCCGCAGTTGTTCTCTAGGGGAGATACCTAGCAGGATTAGATGGTCACATGTTTAACTTTATTATTATTTTTTAAAAATTTTTATCTATTCATGAGAGACACAGAGAGAGGCAGAGACACAGGTAGAGGGAGAAGCAGGGTCCCCGATGGAAGCCCGATTTGGGACTCGATCCCAGGACCCTGGGGTCATGCCCTGAGACGAAGGCAGGTGCTCAACGGCTGGGCCATCCAGGCTCCCCATATTTAACTTTATAAAAAATGGCCGGATTGTTTTCCAAAGTGACTGCACCATTTTACACTGTCTGCAGCATAATAGGAGAGTCTCATTTGTTGTCCCTCCTTCTCAGTACCTGGCATTGTCAGTTTTGTCAGATTTTAGACATTCCAACAGGTGTGTACTCGTCTCCTATGGTGGCCTAAAATTTTATTTTAATTATATTTTTTATTTTAATTATATTTTTATTTTAATTATATTGAATATGCTTTCATATACTTACCTGCTGTGTGTATTTTTTTTAGTGAAGTACCTATCTGGATCTTTTGCCTACTTTTTTTTAATTTTTAATTTTATTTTTTGCTTCTATATTTTTGAGTTTTGAGAATTCCTTATATTTTTTTTTTTTGTTTTTTTTTCCTTATATTTTTTTAGATAGAAATCCTTTGTGACAAATAATATGGGCAAATATTTTACCCTAGGTTGTGACTTGCCTTTTCATTCTGTTACCACTGTCTTTCGCACAAAAAAAGTTAATTTAAGAAAATATTCATAAAGTCCAATATGTAGATTGTTTTAATGGCTCAATGTATTTGGTGGAGACAATTTTTCAGTTAGACTCTTAAACTATGTGTCATATATGAGACCAATTTTGATGTTCACTTGGTATCTTCCAAGTGTATTTTTTTCTTCCCTTTTTATATAACTTGTAATGTTTATTGTTTTTAGAAGTTGAAAGCTAGACATCTCATATGGAACTGTGATACTGAGGTCAATGGGTTTGACCACTGGATATGGACATGCCTTTCGATTGGGCGTGTGAATTAATCCACCTAGAAGGTGTGGTGGGTTTGGTGTTGTTTTTGATATGATGACCTTCATTTCTCCTCAGGTTTCACAATAGTGTAGAAAGAGCTTGTATATTTAATAAAGCAGCTGGCTCAGCACAGCAGGGTCTGCTCCTTCTGAGTTTTGAGTCTTTCCTTTGCTCTGAGCCTCAGAGATAGTTTCTCTGCATGCTCTTGTTCCTCTCTTGTCCCTCTCCCAGTCAAGTTCTGCCATTTGTTGTTACTCAAACTTTGTTAGCTGGGCATTGGGATGGTGTTGATGTGTGCAGTCTCAATGGTATTGATTAAACCTTAATCTTTGACATGCACCTTGTCCTGTTTCTCAAGGGATATGGTCTTCTCTACTCGCCTGCCCTCGCTGTAGGGCGCAGCATGGAATTCTGACCCTCCCTTTAATAACCTTTATCATCCCCATGTTGTTCCCATCTTCCCAGCTATGATGAGTTTTCATCAATATCCTAGGAGTGGGAGTGCTCATTGCCTCCCATTCCCCACCCCTCAAAGGTTTTTTGTTCCTAATAGTAGAGACAAAAGAAATAGATTTGGGCCAAGGGCTTTGTTGTTCCCACAGGCACAATTGTTCCTTTAACCCAGGTTGACATCACAGACACTTCTAAGGGCTTTTCCCATCTCTCTCCTGTGAGCACCCAGCAGGGTTTCTAGAGAGTCTGGTTTGTAGCACACATGGCCATCGTCAAATGTCAACTTGTCTGGTGAAGTGTTTAGTCCTATCAAGTGTCTACACTAGGTGGGCACATGCTTACTCTTCTGTTTTCCCTGCAGGTACAGTCTCTTTTGTCCTTGGGCCATTTGATGGTTCTATAGTAATAGCTCTCCAGTAGGTCAGAAAAAAAATGTGATTTTCAAGTTGGTCCACATCTGTTGGGAAAGGCAGTCATGCCGGTCAAGTGAACCTCCTGCTGGGCTGCATGAGGGTGGGCTTGGGTTTAGGACATCTCTGACTGGCAGGAAGGAGCCCTCATAGCCTGTGCTGTGACAATACTGTGGATAGCTTCCCCCATTTCAGACTCACTGTGCTTTTTTTTTTTCTTTTCTTTTTTTTTTTTTTTTTAAGTGCATGTCAGTGACCTTTCGGCACTCCTCAGCTCTCTGTATTTCAGACCTGATCACAGGAAGGGTCTGCCACTGCAGCAGGCGGTGAGGTGCATGGCTGCAGAAGGGGACCGCTGGCCATGGAGGACTGACACCTTGCAAGGGGCTGAATCATATATACAATCTCTCTTTGTAAGTCTCTCTGTAAGTCAACCCTGTATCTCTTGAGCCTAAAGTGTGAGTTGTCTATTCTCAGCGACCTTACATCATGCCCTGGTTTCTTCCCTGGGTGGGACTTATCTGCCTCTGAACCATGGCCATGTTCATGTGATACTCTATCCTGTGGCATAGCTTGAGTGTTCAATGAGCAGTGAAACATCTTTTTCATTGTACGCTGGGAGCAGCACTTCTTCCAGCTTTTTACATCCAGGGTATAGAATTTTGGATTCCTGGCATGATATTCATGGTGCCCTTTTTTCTTAAATACAGTAAATTAAAGTTTTCTTCATTATAAAATTGTAATTATCCCTTAAAGTTGTTTATTTAGTACTAATTAATATGGAATTCAGCTTATGATCTGAAAAGGCACTGAATCTGTACAGAGTTTTTACTTTCTAATAGAATTGTCATTTTTTATGGTTTTTCAAAATTAACATTTAAATGCAATATTATGGAAGCAAGCCCAGTTGGCTCAATTGCATAAATCAGTTTAATTATATGGAAGTGTTTTCCTAACATAGTAATGATCACGCATTTCCCAATTCCACTCAATTAAACTGACAGATGTGACTCAGTTTGCAGTCACCCCTTACTTTTATCCTTCATGGTCTTCCCTGGATACAGTAAGGTTTAAGGAAAACTATCTTCAATTTTGCCTTTTAACTCCCTTCTAGAGCTTTAATTTCTCCTTGAGTGTCTAGGACATTTCTTAGCACATAGGTGGCTTCCTAAGACATTGAATTAATGACGCTGTTACACACAGACAATTTATCCGTGATATGATATTATAGGTCTAAAGAATCCTAGTTGAGCTAACTGGAGTCTGGTAGAAATGTTATGAGATTTACATTGAGTGAGGGGCTCTTGGAAACAGAACATTCAACACTGACTTTATAAAAAGAGCATTGAAAAAAAATTGGGCCATAATCAATAAGGAAGCTAAAGCATGCAGGGAAAAATAGTACTCAGAGTTGGATTAGAGATATAAAACCAGATTGTGAAGAAGAAAATGAGACATAAATTAGGAATCTAGGGGAAACGGGATCTGGAAATAACAGGTATCACGAAGGAGGATTTGTAGCCTTCCACACCAAGGCTGTTCCATTCTCATGTTTGCTTTGTTCCGCTCTCATTTGGTATCAACTGCATATGACAAATTCAAGACTAACAGTTTATAAATAAACAGCACCGAGAAACACATGCAGGCTCTCAAAACAGGTAATCTTTCAATCTCCCATGAAACTTCAAGTAAGAATTAAAATCAGATGAATTAAGATTGACCTTAAAGTATCATTTGACATTAACTTTATGATTTCTTTCTAAATTCAGAATATAATTAGGTTGCTATGCATTCATATCTTTATCTAATTTTATGAATTGGTTTAAAAATATTTGGGATTTTGGAAACATATTATTTACAAATACCAAAAGAGAATCCAAAATGAATTTTATTTTACCATTAAATGACTTGTACTTTTAATATTCAGCCAAAAGTTAAGTGCTAAATGATATCGTTTTCTTATTTTGGAAGCATTTTATAAGCAATCGATTTAACAATGTCCGGATTTTTGAGACTCATAGTTTCCATAATGATACAGTATATTAAATAAGCACTCAGTTCTCAATATTGTTTCATACGTGCTATTTAGATCTAGAGTTTGTCTCTTCAGTATTGCACATTCCTCAAAATTTCTGTAGAATTTTGTAGCACAAAAATGCCCTTCTTATCTGTATATTTTAGAATTAAAGTAGGAAAACAAGGATAAGGGTAGTTCGAAGGCCATTGATTGGGAAAACAAATTTGTATTAAAATATGAATGAATGATCTCTACCATTAAACTACTATATAATGAATTGGACTGGATAGCATTTAGAAAGCTATGTACACCAATATGGGTATAATTCACATTTTAATATTGATGGCAAACATTTTTGCAGTAAAATATGCATGAAAAAAGGAAGAGCCTATTAAAGATGTATGTTAAAAGAAAAAGTTGATGACATTTGGAAAATAGCATGTCAACTATGATTTTATTAGAAAGCTTTTCCTTTTAAACTTGAGAGTCAGAATGAGAAAATCAGATTACAAAAAAGATTACTTTCTGCTATGTTTTAAATTGTTTTGATGTCTTTAAAAAGGAGGATCTATGTTCGACATATATATTAAATAATGAATGAGAGAAATGAAAGAAAATGTATGATAAAGGATTTAAAAACCAACATAAATTATAAATTACTTCTCTAAACATTATTAAAAAATGCTTCTCCAGGGTTAATGACTATACTGGTTCAAATAACATACAAATAATAATTATAATATATTTTATTTTTCTGGATAAATTATTTAATAAGATGAGTTGTGAGCGTTAAAACATAGACTCATTAAAAGATGGCATATTCTTTAAGATATAGATGAATATCTCAGTAAAGGACAGGATCCTACAGATTTTTTGGATGCCTCCTACCTAAAATAATTTTTACCTCCTTACCTTATTTTATGTTTATGTGTAATAATATTATAAGACGTATTACAATTTATTTACATAGTTGTAAATCTTATCATTCCCAGTGTATAGTTTGGATATTTAAAAATAAAACTATTATGTGACTATTTAGTATATTTTGTGAAATCTAAATATACTAACCATAATCCATTTTTAAAATACATGAAATGAATAACATTGTTTCTTAGAGCCAAAATTTTATTTCATGACATTTTTTCATTGAATTCATAATTCTGTGAATTTCCCCACGGAACTTTCTTCTAATCTATTTTTATTCTAAAGCTCTTTTATTAATCACCTTGCTTTTTTTTCCCTGCAACAACCACCCGAAACTAAAATAATTGCATTTTTACTTCTTCTTTGTTATTTTTAGGATTTTTTTGCACATATTTTATCAGAGTAATCTAAATGCAGTATATACATTTTGATGAATAATTATGAGGTACAAAAAGTAAATCCTGACTACAGATGTACTTTAAATAACATGGATGGGCTTATAATTTTATATTGAAATACATTCAAATTAAAGAGATGGCTACAAAAGGACGTTTCTGTTCTTAGGTGTTTTTCTAAATTTAAAAATATCATTCATTGCTTTGAATTCCTTCTGAGTAATATGTTAAGAAGCATATGGTGATTGATCATGAAAATTATTTATAACAATGTTTCCTGACAATTTAATTACTTCTTTAATTTTGTTGATAGCAATAAAATAAAACAAAATGAAAATGAAAAGCAAATCATTTGATCTATTTATTGATGAATTTGTGACCTTATCTTTAATCATGTTCTCAAATGAACTCTGTGTCCTGGACCATCTGTCTTTGTTGTTTTTTTATTTCTTTTTAACAGTTTCATTGAGATCTAACTTTCATACCACAAAGCTTACTTATTTAAATTGTAGAATTCAGGGGTGCCTGCGTGACTCAATTGGTCTGCTTTGGGCTCAAGTCAAAATCTCAGAGTCCTGAGGTTGAGCACCATGTCAGGCTCCCTGCTCAGCCGGGAATCTGCTTCTCCCTCTGCCCCTTCCCCTACCCTGCTCGTGTGTGCTCACTTGCTCTCTCAAATAAATAAATAAATAAATAAAATATTAAATAAATAGGGGCGCTTGGGTGGCTCAGCGGTTGAGCATCTGTCTTTGACTCAGGGCATGACCCCGGGTCCCGGGATCAAGTCCTGCATCAGGCTCCCTGCAGGAAGCCCGCTTCTCCCTCTGCCTGTGTCTCTTCCTTTCTCTGTGGCTCTCACGAATAAATAAATAAAATCTTTTTAAAAATCTTAAATACATAAATAAATAAATCGTAGAATTCATTTGCTGTTAGCATATATACAGAGCTAAGCAACTATCACCATGATCTAAATTTAGAACATTTTCATCACCTAGGGCAATGAGAAAGAAATCACGTGCCCATCAGCGGCCATCCTAGCACAATGTAGCAGTGTAAAATCAGTTTGGGGGTAAGGAAGTCTCTAATTGGGTTGTGATTTGCTCAGACAAGGGAGAGAAATTGCCTATATCCAGATCCTTCTCAGACAGATATTAAGAATAGAGTCCACATAGCAATTGAAGATATGGGGGAGCGGGGTGCCTCAGTGGTTCAGTCAGTTAAAGCATCTGCTCTTGATTTTGGTTCAGGTCATGACCTAGGGGTCCTGGGATTGAGCCCCTACCCTGGGCTCAACATGGAGGCTGCTTGTCCCTCTCCCTCTGCTTGTACCCTCTATGTGTGCACATGTGTGTAATGCTGTCTCTAAAATAACTAACTAAATAAATAAATGAAATCTTTAAAAAATTAGAAATTGAAGATATGTAAAAGGATTCTCATAAAATTCTCCATGTTCTAGTTCTTTTGGGAAATCTTTTTATATGCCTAGAAATGTGCATGCACAGAAGATACCAAGATATAGCGAGGAGTTATTTGTTTTTGAAATCTATTCATCTATTAAGGAATAGATAATAATGTCAGCGTATAAAATTTCAGTGAGAAACCCTATACGTAGAAACGTAAATTATGCCAAACAGTTTCTTTGTTATGGGGCCTAAAAACTAGTAGTTCAAAAATTTTGTTGAAATTACTTATAAATACTTCCAGCCAAAGCATGGCTGTCCCTCTCTGAGTGGTTGTATAACCTGTGGATGATGAGCACATTTTCTTGCAATATGTTGCCAGTGATAGGCAAATGCTAAAATTCATGTATTCCAGTTATTTTTAAAAGTATTTCACCCTCCTATAAAGGTTTATAACACTCCTGCAGCTGTACCTTAACATCTTCTGAAGCACTCGATGATATGGCTTAATATTTTGTGACCGTATTTATGGTACATGCTGAGGGCAACTTATTGAGTGTCAGTTAACATAACAGGGCTACTGGGGGCCTCAAGAATTATAAATTGTCATTTTAACTCATTAGATGGAATAGTTAGCTTATGTTTTATTCAATATTTTTCCAAAATGTATGGACTGTTAGCATCTAATTTATTACTACTATGTGACATTTGCACAGTTATCTGAGAAAAAAAGCAGATGCACAGTTCCGATCTCATGTTTCTTTGGAATTATTTAGTCAATAAAATGATAGTAAAAATACCAATTTGACTTGCTTTCTATTTTTAGCTCCAACTCATGCTCTCTCTTTAACGTTATGTCCTGTGGTTTTATAGAAAAATGTTCTGAAAGGGATATTATTTTGTACTCTCCTGTAGTTTCCTTTTTTTTCAAGTTTTTATGTAAATTTCAGTTAGTTAACATACAGTGTAATATTAGTTTCCAGTGTAGAGTTTAGTGATTCATCACTTACGTACAACACTCAGTGCTCAACACAATTGCCCAATTGCCATCTTTAATACCCATGAGCCATTTAGCCTATCACTCACCCGCTGGCCTCCACCAACCTTCAGTCTGTTCTGTATGGTTGAGTCTGTTGTATGGTTTGCCCCTTACTCAGCCCATGTTCATCTTTTTTTGTTTCTTAAATTCACATGAGTGAAATCACATTATTTGTCTTTCTCTGACTGACTTAGAGTTTCATGATGTCCATACATATGATCACTTTAGTAAATTTGGTGAAATATTTAATCCATAATCAATACTGAAAAATTCCCTTCTATGTAATTAGTTCAATCTCCCTTGCAATGCTGGAATTTAAAAATGCATTCACTCTCTATTAAAAGATGTAAAAGGCATAGTGATCTTAAAATGCACTAATTTAAGAGGCAGCACTTCCCATGATTGTTACAAAAACTTTCCTTGTTTTAACTTAATAATAACAAATGAGTAATTTCATTCTCTTGGACTTATCACCAACTCATAGGTGAATATAGGTAATTCCTTGGAAGCTAAATTTATAATTAAGAAAAAAAGGAAAGGAAAGGGAAAATCAATCAAACTAAGAATTATTGCATTATTCTAAGTTTCTAAGATTATTGAAATCAAATTATATGTTTAATCTAGCCACTATAATAGCTGTAAGGATAGCACATAATTTTAATCTATTTATTTAGTTAGAAAACATTTATTGGGTGCCTGTTACTGTGCTTAGCTGTCTTTTTCTATGAGATAGCAAATGTAATTGGATCCTTGATATTTTTGTTAAAAAAAAAAAAAAAGCATAGAAAAAATAAGGAGGATAGAAGAAAGGAGAGAAGAAATGAAGGAAACATGTTTTTTCTTCCCCTACATGACAGCCATGCAAGTTATATACTATCTTAGACCAACCAAATTTTCTTATGGGAAATTAAAAGTTACAAAATAACTGCAAATCCAAACGCATGTAATATAGGCTCAGTGAAATTATGGAAAATGTGTAATATTACAAAGAAAGAGAAAATAATGAAGTCATTATTTTATAAATGAACTGAAAGTACTTTAAAGAAATAAATGTTGGAAATTAGAAAGATTATAGCAGAAATAAATCAGTAAACAATCAAAAATATTTTGGGAATTAAGCAAGGGGCGAAGAGTTCTTTGCCATGATGACAAAACAAAACAAAACAAAACAAAACAAAAACAAAAACAAAACACAAACTATGGCAAACTAAAAATTATTCTAAATAAGCAAAAATAAAAGTTGAGAGTATAATTTTTGTTTCCTGAGATGAGAGTAAACTGACATAACATGATTATCTTAATGCTTTGAGTAGCTTCTAGTAATGTCAACACTTCACCAGACTTTCTACAGTTCATATATTATAGTGAGCCACCTCAGAATCAGAAAGTTGACTACTGAAATACGATCATATCTTCTACTTCAAAAACAGATTAATTATAATTTTATGAGATGTATTTATAAATCAGAATGCAAATATAGCTAAAACAAGAAGCACAGAGAAATATCATTTTACATAGATAATAATTGAATGTATAATAATTTATCAGAAATCCAGTAGTGTTATATATTAATAAAAATGTAAAGATTATTTTAGTTCCAAAGCTTCTATTATATAACGTATAAAATACAGCTTAATAAAAATGTTAATTATAAAATTACATTTTTGTAGCTATTAAGGAATATCTCCAAGGATCATGACAAAAGAAGACATTTTAAAAGACATAAACACTGATTTTATAAAATAAACATTAAAAATCAGAAAATGTGAGATGCCGGGGTGGCTCAGTTGGTTAAGCTCCTGATTTCAGCTCAGCTCATGAGCTCAGGGTCCTGGGATCAAGCCCTGGATCAAGCTCGGCCTTCGGCCAGGGAGTCTGCTTGTCCCTCTGCCCCTCCCCCAACTCATGCTTTTTCTCTCTCTCTCTCAAATAAAATCTTTTAAAAAATCAGAAAATTTATGTTTGCAAAAAGTAACATAAAATGACAATAATAGATTGGCAAAAATGTGTCTGCATTATATAGCATTAATAAATGATATAGGCATATAAATGCAAAAGGTTCTAACAGATGAGTGAACAAATACCGTCTTTGTCAATGGTCTGCATAAGGACAAAGGCACTATTTTATTCAGTGTTGTATGCTTATATTTTGAGAACATGACAATAGATAAGCACTTATCACATATTTGCTGAATACATGTGTGGGTGGATCATTCAATGGATAAATACTGAGACTTCATTTTGTCCTGCTCTCTATGATGAAGTTGGATGAGGGTAAGTCAAGTTTCTGAATCTTTCAAGGTTAGGCCCAAATCATGGTAATTTACTCCACTTACGTGACTGTCTCTTGCCTGACGAATTACTTGAATGTGAATTTCAAACTTGACAATAACCAACCAATAAGAAAGGTATGTGTGTAAAGAATAAATAACAAATGTTTCATAAACAAAATAGATTTAAGGTAAAGATACACCTTGATATTTTGCATCCTGTTTTAGTTCATTTCAACAAAGTTGATTGCAAGTAACCAAAAATATTCAGACTTGGTAATGAGACACAACTCCAATTTAGAGCAATCCCCAGATTTTGCAGTTGAGATTAGGAGAAGTACATAATTTACCATAGTTTATTCAGCTCAGTAATGTGTCATAACTTAAGGTTTTTGATGCCTAGCAGAGCGCATTTCCATCACTATATTCAAAGTCAGTATTTATATCCAGTCTTCAAATAAGCAAATAATGTTATAACTAAATAGGAATTACATCTCTTGCAAACCCTTAAACATGCATACTTAGTAGGTAATGCTAAAAATGTTTAACTGAGTTTATTAAACATAATATGTTATTATGACTAAAGCAAATTATCCAAAAGTCCCTTTATATTTGTTCACATTTTGAGCAAAGCTGATATTGTTTTTTTGTTTTTAGTTTTTTGTGTTTTTTTAAGGAATTTACTTCCTTCTTTTTTTTCCCTCTTTCTCTCAACATTTATTCGTCATCTCACCTTTATGGATCCATCCACACAGCCACACAAGCCTACCTCAAAAATGCCAAACAATTATTTAAACTTGCAAATCACAAATGGCTATTAAAAAACTTCTGATGAATCCAGAACTCTGTATTTCTCATATATGCTGATGTATATGTAGTTCCTCAATATGAGAAACAGAATTTCAGATAAAGCATTTGGATTAACAACTTTATTTAATAAGCCATAACATTTTCAAAAAAGGTTATTCATGTAATCCATGCACTTATTTAAACTTGTCTTTTAAGAATTAATTAAGCCAGTAGACATTTCATTAGTATTTCATAAATTTTGACTTCTTAAAAATTTAGATATTTGATAAAGATATAAACTATATAATAAACCTATATTACATACCTGATATGATAAAACTATATTAATATACCTAAATAAGTAAAGTGTCATAGTAGCATTTATTGAAGAATGAAGTTTATTGAATCTACTTGCTTAAAAACTAAAAATATGAGAAATTCAACCGAAGTTTCAGTTTTATTATTATGGGACTATAACTAGACTATCAAGATCTATTGTTTTACTGTTCAGAGAGTTCATTTACTATCAGTATGAATTAAGTTTTAAATTCTCGATCAATCTAAAACCTAATGGCAGCTTGGTTACAAAAATTTTAAAGTAGGAAATGAGACAGTTTTACTATTCGTATTAGTAAATAGAAAATCTAATTAAAATAACATGAAGAATGGAGGCCAATTATACTATTATATAACATACCTTATTGTACAACTCTATAATGTGTCCATTATTTCACTGTGTTCTAAACAATACTGATTATATAATTATCTGTACCTTAGACATTTAAAAATATTACAAGATCATTTTAATAAAAGCCTAAAATATTTAATGTGCCTACTTATCAATGTAAAGTCCTTACATTATTTCAGAGGGAAAAAAAAAACAAAACCCACTAAGATGGTTTCATATAATTTGATTATATTTGTATAACTATGCTTTTAGTAAATCTTAAAATTCATGAGGGCAAATTTTTATTATTTGATGATATTTTATCTCTAAGAACCAGTGTATTTGTGCACTTAGTTGATGAGAAATTTCCTGAGTCTAGTATATGACTGTGACACATTCTGCTCTGCAAGATCATCTGTCTAATAAGATAGCAAACTCCGAAGAATTGAGAAATTGATTTTTGTCAAGTTTTAACTTAATGAAAACAACCTGGTTTCAATCACACTGGAAGGTGAAAGATGGAGTTGCTTATTAAGACTTAGGTACATGGGAAGTCAAGGAACTCTCTGTATTTAAAGATAAGATGTAGTTTAAAACAAAACAAAACAAAAAAACATATTGAAGAGAGACAGTTTAAAACAAAACAAAACAAAAAAAACATATTGACAGAAAAGGCATTGTTATGCCAACTGTGTGTCTTAAAATGCCAATAAGGAAAGCACATAGGAAGCTTCCTATTATGTTTATTTTCTAGGTCAGCAAAACAAATGACAGTAGGTTTATTTGCATCTTTCTTTGACACAGGAGAAGTTTCTGGATATTCAAAATTTTTTCCTTTCTAAATAGTCCACCCTTCTTCTGTCTCTCCCTCTCTCCAACCCCTCTCACCCTTCCTTCCTCTCCTCCTCTTTCCACTTAAATGAAGTACAAGGAAACCTTGATGTATTAGAACTTGATCAATGATTATGTTGTAATGAGAAAAATGTTCTAGATTTTTGTCTCTACTTAGTTGATGAAAGGAAGCCACCTTCTCACCAAGTCTGTTTCTCCTGAGGAAACATATTGTCATTTTTTTATGATTCTAGGAAGTTTATTTTTTTCTTTTTTTTTTTTTTTGATTCTAGAAAGTTTAAAATACCTTTACTAATTCCATCTATATACATAGACTTTTAACCACCAGTTATGCTTAAATAAAGGGATAGAAGTAGGTAGTTATATTGCTAGAGAAAACCATGCTTCTTAAGGTTTACTGAATCCAAATATTGAGACAAATCCTTTGTCACTTGGTAAAAACTTAGCACCCTTGTCTTTGGGCTTCTGTAGACCTTTCATGAAAAAATATCAGCATAATGAGCAAAGGACGGCATGCTAAATTTCTTAACTTAAAGTTATATTGTTATTAAGAACATAAATAGAATTTAACCTCCTTTCAACTCTTTTCTACCCAGAATAATAACATTATATTCCTACTTCAAGTTAGTTAAATTTTTGAAAGATTTGTGTCATCCTATAAAAAAGAGATTGGAAGGGAGTTCTTGGTGTATTTTTAGTATTGCATGTCTAGTGCTTTTGAAAGCCAGGGATTCTTTGATAATTATAGATATGGCAATATTATTTAAAAAGAGACACTGCAAGTCCTTTATTGATATATGTATCAGGAGTTTTGTTTTGTTTTCATTTGACTCTTTAAATTTTGAGATTCAATGAAAGGTGAGAAAAGTAAGCTTTGATAGGGATTGTTTAATGCCCTTACATATCAAACCAGGTTTAGCAGCTTTAACCCTATTCAACAATAGACCAGTGATTACTAATCACAGATAAGAGACATTCAGGGTATAAAATGGACCATAATATAGACAACTTATTTGTTTTGCAAGAGAAGTTAGTTAACACATTTATTAACCACCTTTTTCTTGAGTACCCTTCTCTGTGTTAAAAGCTGGATGGGAGCTGACAAAATTAAGAAAGAATACTATTATAAAGGATATCAAAGCTTCTCCTAAGAAACTGTGTCCATAAGATCACTAAACTTCTCATTCTAATGAATCTATTACAGTTGCTTAAGGACAGAAATAAGGGCCCTGTGTAGGTTGCTGTTTTGTTCAATATTTCTTAACGTCAAAATTAATTAAGAAAAGAAAGATTAATTACTGTGCTCTTGAGATACAAAATCCAGTATATTCAGTATATTTTAGAATTAAGTATTCCTTCTTTACTTTTTTTCCCTAGTAAATGTACAAAGACACAAACGTACTGAGATCAGAATATGACCAATTGTGTTTTTCAAATTGGAGAAGTAGTTCAAAAATGTTGAAATCATGGGCACCCGGGTGGCCCTGTGGTTGAGTGTCTGCCTTCAGCTCAGGGCATGATCCCTGGGTCCTGGGATCGAGTCCTGCATCGATCTTCCCACAGGGAGCCTGCCTCTCCCTCTGCCTATGTCTCTGCCTCTCTCTGTGTCTCTCATGAATAAACAAATAAAATCTTTAAAACATTTTTTTGAAATCGTAAATTAGAATTTCACTGTATAAATTACATTTTGCCTATTGTTCAACCTTTAACTAAAAGAGAAGAAAGGTATACAGACACATATGCCTCGAAACAAAGACTAACCCTGTTATTAAGTGTTGCAACACTAGGTCATTTTGTGCAGAATTCAGAATGAAGTTCATTTGCATGTACTTTGTACTTTATATAAATATGTTATTGATTTGAAAGATTGTTGCTCTGCACAGGTATTTGTTTATTTGCTTATTTTAATTTAAGCTTAGCCACTTGCATTAAATCATACAAACTGACTACACATGACACCCTGAACTGCACACTAGGTAGGGTTAGCCTATCTACTCTGATATGCTCTTGAGAAATAAATGTCACAAAATTACAACTGAACTTCAGATATTATTAAGCAGTTTGGGATTGATTTGAAGAGACTGATTGTTATATAAATTATTAATAATAAAAAATGAGAGTTCTGGTTAGGTTTGTAATTAAACTCTAAGATAATCATATTCTTCACTACTGTCTCAGATATCAGAACCAGTACAAATAAAGAGAATTCTGGGACTTCTTGATAAGCTTAAAAAATAGTTATCATTTAAAACTTTTTTTCTGTACAATTAAGGAATTTTTACATGAGTGTCATCAATATAAGTACAAAAATGAATTAATTGCTGACTTTATTATAAAGTTTCAACATTCATTCCTAACTGCTGACATAAATAATATCTTCCTCAAAAGAGCTTTATTTTTATTGCTGATTGCTTTATAAATGAGTAAACTAAATTTATAAGAGTTCAAAGTAATATTAATAAACTATACCACAACGTCTGTTTATGTTTTAGTCACTAATATTAACAAAAAAACATAGACTTTAAATTTTACTTTGAAATTAGGATTCTATTATCTACAGATGCTGAAAATAGTTCTTTATTTAAAGTATTTACACTTCATTTTTTTTGCCAAAAACTTTGTGTATCTGTAGGTAAGCTAAAATACAATTTTACTGATTTCTCTATGAGCATACATATTTTATTCTAAGTTTAATCAATGACAAATGCAATGCTGCCTTGTCCCTAAATGAGTAAAGTCATATAATTAAAAATAAAATATAAAATAATATATACTTAAAATATGAAATAAAATAGATAAAAATAATAAGAATGATAAAATATCATTAGGGTATACCTTATATTATCCAATAAAATATATAATAGTATACTAGAAACATTTAGAATTAATTGAAATAGAAATGTTTATATATCTATGTATTAGTATTACTGGATACTTATGTATGAATATAATAAATCATCTGTCTTAACTGTTCACTTTTTATTCGATTAACAATATATAGCTAATAAGTACCTACTTTTATGTTATTTAAAGTACTTCTAAACCATAAAGTTTGACTGAATTGTGTTTTAGCATATGTCATAACTTATTTTAAAAATACCTTCTTTGGGACAATTAGGTTCTTACTTTTCATGATTGTTAAAAAACAAAACAAAACAATGTGATGAACATACAGAAATATTTCAGCACAGCCATGATTATTTCTTAAGAACAGAATTTTGGGGGGCCCCTGGGTGGCTCAGTTGGTTAGGTGTCCAACTCTTGGTTTCAGCTCAGATCGTGGTCTCAGGGTGGTGAGATGTGTGCGAGACCCCACATCAACTCCACGCTCAGTGTAGAGTCAGCTTCGGAGTCTCTCCCTTTACCTCTACCCTGCTTGTGCACCTGCTCTCTCTCTCTCAAATAAAGAAATAACATCTAAAAAAATAGGATTTTGGAAGCAGACTGATGAATGGAAGAATATTAGGTATTTAAATGTAATACTAATGCACGTATCCATTCATACATTTCTAGGAGGCATGTTTGTGATCCTCCTTTACTCTAAACCCTAGCAAACATCAGTTAGTGGATCCCCTTTTTATTAATTTCAGTTTACCAAATTAACAGAACTTCATTTCAAATGTATTGCACTTTTCTTGTGAATTTGTTGTTTTGTACATATCACGTATAGGGTATTAATCATTTACATTTTATATATATTTTAAACATTTCTCTTAACTCTGCTATCTCCACTATGTATTTTTGTTTTACCATTTCTAAATTAAAATTATTAAGAATTGTATGTTAAGCAATAATTAATATCATCTTTAGAATTGAATCCCTCACAGTGAGAGTATAAATATTTAGCTAGTATTTCTCCCATTAGTTTTTTGTCAAAATTTAGAATGTTAATTCCTCTAGGATTAATTTTGATGTATAAGCATAAACCATCTTTCCCAAGTGGTTACCCTTTTATCAACTCAATATTTCATTGAATTATATGCCTTTTATTAAATGATTTATCATGTCAACAATGATAGAATCCTTAGGAATGTTTCTGAACTTAGTCATTATTGATTATTTAATATTTTGAACTTCAGAATTATTCTGTTAATCAGGAATTTAAAGGCCTGATGTTTACTTATCAACGTGGACATATAGAATAGCATCCAAGAATATTGAATACCGCCATCCATGTATCATTATTTTTATTCTTTTTTTCCAATATTTATGAAATGCCTGCCCACTCTGAATGTGGTTTCTGTCATCTGGCATTTCCAGTGTAGGAGAAGCTTAGTGGGCACAAGGAGACCTCGACTGTCGTTGGAGATGTATGAAGATGCTAGACGACACAGAGTCTAGATAAATATGCGGAAGTGTTTATATATATATATTTTTTTCATAATATCCAATTAAGATTTGTAGCTGAATGTCTTGTTTTGGACGGCCCCTTCAAAAGAAGTATTTTCCCATGATGTATTTTATAAAGTTGACCTTAGCATAAAGGATTCTTACTAATTTTTGTGATTTTTAAATGTATAATAGACCACCACTTTGAATATGATACATTACCAATAGCTTTGAAAATGATAATAGAGGGATCTCTGGGTGGCTCAGTGGTTTGGCGCCTGCCTTTGGCCCAGGGCGTGATCCTGGAGACCCGGGATAGAGTCCGCGTCGGGCTCCAGCATGGAGCCTGCTTCTCCCTCTGCCTGTGTGTCTGCCTCTCTCTGTCTCTCTATCATGAATAAATAAATAAAATCTTAAAAAAAAAAAAAAAGAAAACGATAATATACTGTCAGCGTCTTCATTCTGTTCTTCTCTTTAACAGAAATGGCCTTTGTGTTTGATTATTATATTGGTGTTGAATGTTGGTTTGAGACATAAGTTTTACAGTGTTGAAATATGGTTTTTTTTTTCTTTCCTATTCAGAGTTTAATGATGCATTTTGCTAAATTCTTTTAACCCCCCAACTGATGAATTTTACAAAATGCATTTTTAGCATCTACTGAAATAACCATGCCCCATCCCTCCTGCCTTTTGGTTTATTGATGTCCTTAGTGCATTTCAAGTAATAAGTAATTATCCTTTTCTGGAACTAAAAAGCTCTTAGTTACATTTTGTTATTCTTTAAATGTCCTTATGAGTTTGATTTCTGTTAATTTCTTAAGGTTTTTGATGTGGGGCTTGATCCATTTGTGCTGGCGGCTCAGCCTACAATACCGTTCGTTGATCTGTTCATCTCATTCTGTTCGTAACATGAGATTTGCTTATGCTTCTGTTCCTCCCACTCTTCTTTATATTCTGGGAGCACCTTACTTTGCCTTTCTTTTCACCGATGCTAGTTTTAGAGAAGCCATTCTGTTCAGCATCTCTGTTATGGCTCTCAGTTGTATTCGAGTTCTGGCTCCTTAGCAGTTTTGATTTTCCTTTCATATCATGCTGTTTTGATCCCAGTTACACTTTTCGTGTGACTTTTCACTTGTGTTTCAACACTTCTGTCTCACAAAGGAGATGTCTTATTACACTCTGCTGGAGATATACGACAATTACCTGCCTTATATCTAGTAAGTGAACAGTTTATTTTTTCCCTTTAGTCAATGAATTGGGCAACAGTGAACTACTTTTAAAAGTGTGCTTTTCAGATCCCCAGTTACTCTTTTTTCTCTCTAGTTTTCAGGATATAATTTGTGAGTCCCAACCTGTTTCATTATTTTCTCCTTCCTTACCTTAACTAAAATGAGATTATTTCTAGACTAGGGGGTGATTAGAGACTTAATCAGTGAGATCCCCTTAATAAACAGACTGTCCATTTGTACATGGATAAGTTTCCTTCTCATGGTTTTTGCTGGATCTCAAGGTACTGTGAACAGCTGTCAAAACTTTCAAAATTCCCAATTATCAATAATTTTAGATCTAGGACTAATCTACCCTCCCATGTAGCATTTTCTAATAACTTATTAGACTGACTCTTAATGTTAGGAGTAAACAGGATGTGAAAAACACAAATTGCCTTTATGTAAAACCGTTCAAAATGTCTACTACTTCTGCCCATTTACTTTAGGAATAACCATTCTAGAATACTACGATTTTATCAGGCAGTTTTTTTTTCCCGCCATTTGGTTTTGCTTTGTTTTTGTTTTCTTTGTTGGATTACTAGATGATAATAGGTGGGTGGGTAAATCCAAAAATATGTCACATACTTGTGTAAATTGTAGAAAAGGATTACAGTAGCTCAGTTTTCCTGATGATATGGTCTATGTGACTCCATGTGGGGTATATGGTTTCTTTTTTGCATGGTGCAAGGGCTTTTTCCTTATATGGCATGGGACTACCATAAATTTAACCTTAGGGAAATTTTTCTCAATTTATTTCCATCTATCTTAAAAGTACTGTGTATCCCAACTAGATTCCAGGATAGTGTTCACCAGTCTTCACTTTGGGTATAAGTGCTCTTTTTTTTTTTTCTTCTTTTTTAAAATCTGTATATAAATTTAAATAGGAAAGTTGGAAAAGGTGGTTTTAGTACTACTGGCCAAACCGGGGGATGGTTTTCTCAGTCATTGAACTTCCTAAAATAGTTGCTAGTATATTTTTCTGCATGATAAAGATTGCAATATTTATCAATTAGCATGTTTATAACTCTACCTGAATTTGAGTGGCTACATGATATTATCTGAAAAAAATAAGCAGTCAATGTTTCGTTAATAAAACAATTAAGACTTCAACAAGACATCATCACCGAATCAGAGACCCCACGTTCTAGGAAGAAACTGGGTTTCTGCAACCAAGAATAAAATTCAGGAGACTTTAGGTTAGTGAGGCCATAAGTTATAGCATCAGATGAAAGTAGTGAATACTTCTTACTGTCCTTGGAGTTTGTTGAACACTATGAGATTTTGAATATGGAAAAGAAGACACGTGTTTAAATTCTTTAGATAGTTCATACCTGGCAATATAGTAAGTGGTTTTATATAACCCCTCTGATCCAGTATTGTAAGAGAGGTGTCACTTCTAAAAACTTTCTTCAGACTGCCTAACCCAGTGAGCACTAAACATAACGGTTGCTATCAATACCTGCTGATATGAGAGTTTCTCTTTGGTTTTCTCTTGTATTTGTTTGGCTTGGTTTGTATCCTGCTTGTTTTCTGAATGGCATCGGCTTTCTTTTCCTCTGTTTATTAGCTGTTGTCCACTCCTCCTTTATTCAATGAACTGCCTGTTAGTATTTGATCATTATTCTAGTTATGATTTATAAGAACTATTTCTATAATGAAAAGAAATAAAGAACTTAATTCATTCTCAGATGTGTTGCACACACTGTTTCTTTTCTGACTTTTGACTCTGGTTACAGTATTTGATTCACACAAATTTTTATGCAGAAAAACTAAAAATTATTTTCCTCAGTGCCTCTGGGTTTTGCTTAGAAAACCCTCCCCCATTTTAAGATAATAAGCTACATCTTATTTTTCTTTCAGTCATTACATATTTTATTTTGTTTTACTTTAAGTAGGCTCCATGCCCATTTTGGAGCCCACCATGGGACCTGAATTCATGACCTGAGATCTAGACCCTGAGACTGAGACCTGAGCTGAGATCAAGAGTCAGACACTTAATTGAGCTACCCAGGTGGCCTTACATAGTTTGATTTTTATAATAACTAAACATTATTCCATCTGAAATGGAATGCTAATGAATATGAAGGAAAAGGCTATACTGATTTTATTATTTGGTGTAAGCAATTTGAATTTTTGTACAATACTTATGGTACCTTCCATTGGTTTGTTTTCAGCATTTTGATTTGTTCTAATGAAAATATTTATTTGAATTTTATTACCTAATGTAAAACTCTGCTGCAAATAGGGACACCTGGGTGGCTCAGCGGTTGAGCCTCTGCCTTGGGCACAGGACGTGATCCCGAGGTCCTATGATCAAGGCCCACATCAGGCTCCCTGCAGGGAGCTTGCTTCTCCCTCTGCCTGTGTCTCTCTCTGCCTGTGTGTGTGTGTGTGTGTGTGTGTGTCTCAGGAATAAACAAATAAAATCGTAAAACAAAACTCTGCCTCAAATATAAAAATTGTTTGCCTGATTCTTACATTCCTAGAGCATTCAACATTGAAAAATCGCAGTGAAAAAAAAAAAAAAAGAAAGAAAGAAAAATCGCAGTGAAATACACACCAATCCAGCTATTGGGAAACCAGGGTTTTAGCTCTAACCCTGCTATTTGCTAATGGTTGGCCAGTTCCTTCTTCTCTTGGACTTGGAGTCCATGCAGCTTATTATCAGTAAGCCTCCCCCAAACCCGGACAGGACAGTAGTTCTTTAAAACTGTCTTGTTTTGGGGACACCTGGGTGGCTCAGTGGTTGAGCGCCTCCCTTCTGCCCAGGGTGTGATCCCAGGAGTCCCACGTCGGGCTCCCTGCATGGAGCCTGCTTCTTGCTCTGCCGGTGTCTCTGCCTGCGTCTCTGCCAATCTGTGTCTCTCATGAATAAATAAGTAAAATCTAAAAAAAAAAAAATTGTCTTGTTTTACTATACCTTAAAAATAATCAATTAGTAGAAAATTGGCTTCTAACCTGTCTCTATTGTTGGAGTGCAATTCCCCAAGAAGTGTACTCTGTCTTGCTACTTCTGACACAGGGATTCATTTGTTTCAAACTCAGGACAAACTCAGCCCCTCAACCCTTACATTATTGCTTTTTGTCTGTTTTCATGACTTGCTTCTGGCAGTCTGGCATCTCTGGTTCTGGCTTTCATATTGCTTTAAATTGCCAGTGTCTCTTTTCCTAAAATCTCCGTTGCGTGCTGAACTTGAATTCTGGACATTACTAAGCAACTGAAGGCATTCTGCTTCTTTCAGTTGACCAACCAGCATTTGTTTTAGAGAATTATGCCCCACATTCTCCAAGTTTTCTTTGGATTTATGTGAGTAAATATATCAGTAGGGGTTGGATTAGGCAATTTTCAAGCTTCCTTTGGTTCTAACAAAGTATGATTTTATAAATCTGTATTTAAATAAGTTTCTCTCTAATCTTTTAAAAAGATTCATAGACATTTTCTCTAATGCAACTATGATTTCATTTTCCCTTTAAGGAACATAGCTCATCTTGGACATTCCTTCACTATAGAACCAAAATGGATGACTTTTTAATCACAGGACTTGCATTCTTCTAAATTTCATTGTGTGTTAGTAATCTTATCCAATGTATAGGAATTCATTGAGTGCAAAAGCTCATTGCTAGTATCCTTGGAAATAAAAAAAATAATTGAAAGATACCATTTAACTTTAAGGTTATAATACATTTAACAACCCAAAATTAAATTATTCTTATTATTTTATGTATTATTTGCAATTTGCTTTTCTATGTTATTCTAGAGCACTGCACATATTCTTTCATCATGCCATTGTCTTTATCTTTATCGTTTTGCTGAAGATTACCTCACTCTATCTTTATTCTTATAACAATCCAGTTAAATATAAACTTATTGTAGTTCAAAAGGAAGAAAAATTATTGATTTGAAATTGGGCTAATTATCCCAAGTGTGTTGTTCTTTCATATGTAATTCTTCTGAGGCTGCTAATACTTGTTTTGTGACTCATGTTAGCTAGAACACAGCATCAGTTCATGGCTATAGGACCATAGTAAATAAGAAATTAAAGAAAGAGAAGGGGAGGGGGCTGGGGAGAAAGGAAAAAAAAAAAAGGAGAAATAAACACTGGAGGATATTGCCAAATTCTTAAATAAAAGACAAGAAATGTCATTTCATCTCCCTAAAATTGTATTTTTGTTCCTAAAGTCAACATAGAGTATTACATAAGGCATACTTCTTAAACATAATAACCTTGACTATGTGTCACAAGGTTTTTCTTCCTCTTTATAACAACAAAAGAACTTCAAAGCTCCTTAAATTTGATAAGAAATTTAATTATATTTTGTCATCAGTAATTTATGGTTCCAAATTATACTAAATTGGCAGCTGCTGATGTGAAGTGCAAGTGAAATCAGGCCAATTCTAACCAAATCAGGCATAAAATCATATTTTAATAAACTTTGATTCCACTTCCTATTACCCTTTTCTCTTTGTCATGCATGCCTGAGCTTCATGTGTAATTTGT
Source organism: Vulpes lagopus (assembly GCF_018345385.1). NCBI lineage: Eukaryota > Metazoa > Chordata > Mammalia > Carnivora > Canidae > Vulpes > Vulpes lagopus. Next base: position 101,430,700 of record NC_054824.1, read on the forward strand.
GTACACAGATGCTGAATTTTATTGCTTTGGTAATTTAGAAACCTGACTCTTGAAAAGAAGCTATTAGTATATATAGGCAGAAACTAATGAAAGTTATACACACATACAGGATAGTAATGGAAATCTGCTTAAGAAAGAGCTAAAGAGCCAAGTAGAAGAGACAATGTATTCTTTTTCAGTCTCTCTGTATTTCTTTTGTTGGATTGAAAATTTGGATATCTGCTAGCTTTTGCACTAATTATTTATATAATAGGAGGAATTAAGGAGGCACAATGAAGAATGTAGCTTTTAGGCCAAAGAAAAATGGTAAAATAAATTCCACAGGTCTTTCAATAGAAAATAGGAATCTGGGACTTAATATCAGAGAATACCATCTTTAAAAATTAACCCTACCTGCTAGGAAGGGTTAATGGCAAAATTAACGGTGGCTGGATAAGTTCAAATTTCTCACTGTCTGAAAAAATAGAAGTAGTAATAACAAACAAAACTATGTAAAATCTGTGCTTTTGGTATAACTGGAAAATAATAACAGAATTTGAATCAGCTATAAGTAGAATAATACATAATATCAGAGTTACCTCTCATCCTTCTGACCAAACCTTTGATTCTTAGAGAACCTCAGGTAATCTTTAGGTAATGAAAGAGTATGAGAGTAAATTGCAGAATTAAGATTGACCTAAATTCACTAACAGAAAGAGGAAGCCTCTTTTACTTGTAAAAATAAAGAACATTTTGGTAGATCAGAGGAGCCAATAGGGGAGGAAGTGCAACGTGTGTATGGAACTTCAGCAGAAGGCAGTATTTAAAGGCAAGTTTCAGGGGGGAACAGAGGGTATAAAGGAAGGGAGAATAATTATTTCAAAAATAAAAAGATAAATTTAGTAGCATGAAAAACATGAAGGCTACCTAAAACTTGAGAGGCCTAGAACTCTGCCATTCTACTGCTCCTGCCTCAAAAAGTCATTCATAAAGAAGCCATGTTTTGGGGTTAAAAATAATTTGTTGATATTTCTAAATCTAGCTCAATTCAAATGAAAATGCTATTGTAAGAAAATGTTTGGAAAGTTTAAAGGAGATTTTCAAGACCTGCTAAAGATTTTATTTATTTATTTGAGAGAGAGAGAGAGAGAGAAAGAGAGAGAGGCAGTGCAAGAGAGACAGCAAAGAGGGGAGAGGAGGGATGGGCAGAGGGAGAGAGAGAAGCAGGCTCCCCACTGAGCAGGGAGCCGGAAGCTGGGCTCAATCCTAGAACCCCGGGGATCATAACCCAAACTGAAGGCAGACACTTAAATGACTGAGCCACTAAGGTGTTGCTTATTTTTAAAATATTAAGAAAGAAATGTAAGTTTTTCCTGAAGAAATAAAAAAGCCATGTTTTGTTATAGTGGAATGCTCTCATCAAGATGGTGCTTTGTAAACTGCCCAAACCGTAAATCACAGAAATGCAAAGGGACAAATACATTTTTCCCTAAAACTCCTATAAAAAGTAAGCAGAGACTAAAAAAGAAAAAAATACAATTTACAGGTTAAAACTACATAGCCAATTACATTACTTCACCAAGCCTTTGGGGGATATATACAAAAAAAGGGGGGGGGGGAATATAAATAGAAGAAAAACAAAAAATAAACAAATAAAATTGAAATAAATTTAAGTAAATAAATTGAAGAAAAAAACAAAAGAATACCTGAAATGATTAGTAATTGTAATTTATAAGTAACAAATAGATCTAAATGAAAACTTAACAAGGACAATTATAGAAAAATAGAATAGACGAGAGAATGATGTGAAAGAAAGAAATAAAACATGGTCAGAGGTCATTCTTAAAATGGAAGATAGACAAAAAAATCTAGCATATGTTTAATTGGATTTTTTGAAGAAGTCAACAAAATAATTGACTAGAACTAATATTGAAAACTGTAATTCAATGTTTTTTTTTTTTTTTTGCTTTTTTCTGGAAACAAAACAATACCCAAAACTATATACTGAAGGCTAGTGAAGTACCAAGGAAAATTAACCTGCCAAAATTGATTTTTAGACATTTTATAGAAATTCTATTAAATTTCATTATGTTTTTTAGAGATTTATTTATGTATTTATTTGAGAGAGAGGAGATAGCAAAAGCGAGAGTAGGGGCAGAGGCAGAGGTAGAAGCAGACTCCCCGCTGAGTAGGGAGCCCGACATGGGGCTCAATCCCAGGACCCCAAGACCATGACCTGAGCCAATGGCAGAAGCTTCACCGACTGAGACACCCAGGCGCCCCTAAACTTTGTAGTTGAAGAAAATGTCCTTGGGGCCTCCTGGCAGAATAACAAACTACCTAAAAGAACAGGAGATTTAGACTGACATCAAATTCCACCAGTGATGGAGCATTTTACAAAGCTTGTTTATGGAAAGGTGTATCAGAGATTTGAAACTAACTTAGCTGTCTTCCAAACATCAAGGTAGTAAGACATTTTCTTCACTCAAATGACCAGGAAATTCTCCAAACGCCAGTCCTTCTCAAGCATTCTCTTAGAGCAAGAGTTCCATCCAACCAAGAAATGACTGGTGAAACTTCAGCAGGAAGACTAATTGGGAACATATATTTAACTGAAGACTAATTTAAAAAAAATAAAAATTGGTCATTGGTGAGATGATAATAAAGAAGTGCTTAGAAATGTATAGCATCAGATGCTTATATTAATGAAGAAATATCTCAAATTGATAATCTAAGTTACACATCATCAACTTTGAAGAAGAATAAAACAAATTATGAGAAGGCAGGCAATAATAAAGGTAAAGGAGTAGGGAAAGAGTAAAAAAAATATGTTGTATGCTGTACAATATGCCATGTTTAAGTGTTATGACACAGCAAGAAATAGAAGGGAGACAGAAAGAGAAATGGGGAATAAGCTCATGAATTGCCATATACCTAAACTATTGGAGTTATATTATTTTAAGTTGACAAGTTGGATTGTCGAACAGATTGTATTTAAGATATACATACAAAGGTAACTGCGAGAACAAAAAGATCAAGCCATCCTAAACGCAAAAAAGACATTTCAGTTAAAGAGCAAAAAAGTCACATAGATAAATGCAAAAGATATATTATACCATAAAAGATGACAAAGTTGACATCTAAGTAAACCGCTTTCATATTAATAAACCTAAATAGATGAAACTTGCCTATAAAAGAGAGAAAAGATAATTTTAGCTAACAAATGAAAACCTGACTGTATAATGCATAATTATTTTTAAAAAGAACATAAAAGGCTAAATAGAAAAGGAAGATAAATTATTCCAAGAATTGGAAACAATAGTAAGTCTGAAGTTGTTATCCTAGTGATTTTAAAAATTAGAATTTAAGCACAAAACTTAATTAAGCAATTTTAAATCAAAGAGACGCAATTTAGGGGCACGTGGGTGGCTCATTTGGTTAAGTGCCTGCCTTCTGCTCAGATCATGACCCCAGGGTCCTGGGGTCCTGCCTTGCTCAGTGGAGAGCCTTCTCTGGTCTGCCCCTGACCCCTCACCCTGATCCCACTTGTGCTCATGCTGTCTCATGCTCTCTCTCTCTCAAATAAATAAATAAAATATTTAAAAATAATAAAGAAATAATAGACACAATTTATAAAGAAATAAAACATTTTAAATGCCAGTGCACCAAATCACAACAATTACCTTATGAAGCAAAAAAATAGAAGAGGAAAAGAGAGAAAGGAAACACTATGAATTGCAGAAATTAAGAGCATTTATAATATAAGTGCAAAAGATTAAAAAATCTTATCTTTTATAACTAAATGACAATCGATCTTATCATTTATAACTAAATGACAACCAATAATATAGATATTATTCATATAGATATAGATAGATATGTATACATGTATTATTTATATCATAAAAATAAAGAATATAATTTCTCAAGTGTTCATGAAACTTTATATATTAAGGCACAAAGAAAATAGAACTATGTCCCTTTGAGTAGAAGTAATACAAACAAAACTCTAATCAGTGAAATAAGACTGGAGGTTTTAAAAAATATGAAAGGCCATTTCATCTTGAATTTTGAAAGCATTCTATTAGACAAATTTGGGCTAAAGTGAAAGTACATCTGAAAATTGAGACATTCTTAAAAATAGTACTGATGAATACTCTCTCAATACATATGGACTCAAGCATCAAACAGGATAATGTCATAGTACTAAATATTTTTGTCAATGAACATAAATGAAAATAAATGAATTAGATTTACAGGTTTTAAAAAATACTAGAAAAAAATGACAAAATAAGCTAATAGTAGGATGAGGGATTTATAAAGGTAAAAACAGGAATAGATGACACTGAAAAATAAAATAATTATGTCTTTTGAGTGAAAAAATTTTACTAAATACACAGCAATAGCTAACTTAAGAAAAACAACAATAGAATTCCACAAATTTAAAAAATAGAAATGACAATGTGAAAATTATTATGAAAATAGAAGAAAATGGAAAAATAAGAATACTCTCCTAGCTTTCTGCAAATAAATATATTCCTAGGGAAAAACAATTTAGAAAACAATAGTGAAGGTAAAAAAGAAAAAGATAAAGCAGGAATGGATTTACTTACTTATAAATTGAATATAAGGAAACGTTTTCTAAAAATGACTCAAAATAAAGATGTGATAAAAGAAATGATTGATAAATATGAGCACATAAACATAATTTCAGTAATTTCTTGCATGGTAAAACATCATAAAAAGGCCAAAAGACAAGTGACAAGCTGGAGAAAATATTTGCAGCATACATCAGAGGGGAAGGGCTAATATCTCCAACATATAAAGAGCTCCTAAGATTTTTAGGAAAAAAAAGTCCAACAACCTCATACGAAAACTGAAGACAAGCCAAGAACAGACAATACAAATAAAGATGTAAGAATAATTCTCAACATATGACAAGATGTACCACCTACCTCATAATTAAAGAAATGGAAATAAGCTCTACACTAGCTAACATTTTATATATATGAAAACATTCTGTTGACAAGGCTTGAGAAAGCAGAAATTCTAATTACTGATGGAAATGCAAATTTGACAATTTTCTTAGGAATTTGTGAACATGTAACAAAACCACAACATATACATTTACATTTTGACTAACATTCCAGTTTTAGGAATTTATCCAGAAAACATGCCTCCAACAATATGAAAATATTTTATCATAGCATTATCTGTGATTGTGAAATATTGCAGACAACCCGAGAGCACCTATACACACATCCTATTGGTTGAATTAACCGTGATATATCATACATTGCAGAAAAATCCTCTCTAAAAAGATTTGTTTGAACTCATGGCGGGTAATTTCTAGACTATATTGTTAGATAAACAACCAAAGTATGAAAGGGAGTCTATAGATGTTAGCTTTTTACTAAGAGAAAAATCCATATATTTTCTCATTTGCATAAAACAAACACAGGAAAAATAAGCCAGACAATAATAAGGTTAGTTTTTAGCAGGGGTAGGTTAGAATGAATAAAAAGAGTGGGTAATTGAGATAAATAGAATATATGGGGAAATGACACATTCATGAGTATTACATTTTGCTTAGTTTTGACTTTTAGCGCATAGTTTTTCACATGCTCAAAAAATAAGTGTCATTAAGAAGGATAAGAAAAAAATGGTATTAAAAATGATGCAAATCAGCTCATTTCAAATGACTAAAATAACCACACTGAAGGAGAGAGAGAGAAAAAAAAAGAGATAATCCAACTAACTCTTCAACTCAATATCCCCTCTGGCTAAAGGCAAAAGAGCTATAAATAATTATATTACTCTAGATATTAGTTCTGTTTTTGACACTAACACCAGTTAGTAATTCTGAAATTATTTGATGTGTCTTCAAAGAAGGAGCAATAATGAACACATCGTGGGTATTGCATCACTGATGAGCACTTCATGGAACTCCTCACGGAGTGTAAGGTCACTGAGTAATTTTAATTTAGTCTTTGAGAATTCTCCTGGCCTTTGGACATAAATCCCTTCTTAGCCAGTTAAAACTCTTGTCATTTTGCCCACATATGATAGCACTGCCCTAGTGGAGTACCCGTAGGGATCGGATCAACCTTTGGGAATTGAAGTATACATGATCAAATTTATATTTAAATATCCAATAATTAAAAAATCCAATAATAATACTGGTTACATGCTGATACCTGTTTCCAGTTGCAGAAGAATGACTAAATTCAGAAATTGCATTTCTTAGCACTCTACTTTTTGAAAACACATATGGTAACTTAGTTTACGCAAGAACAAGTAAATCAGATTAAGTAAAATGAATTTCAGTAATATGCATCAGAGTTTCCAAAAAGTTCAGTACAATCAATTGGCAAATATACTTTGCAAGTTAAAGTGCTTGTGCTAGTTTTTTTAAATGATGATATATCACAAGGAGTAACTGAATAAATTAAGTTTAATGAATCTGAAACGTTATACTAATTACGTTCATTTAAATAAATGTCTTTATGATGGGATTTTCATAAAAATATTTATGAGATTTAAATAATCACTAAAATGCTCTGATTGTTAATGAACTTTGAATCTACCTGATGTAGTGCATATTTTCAAAGGCATGAAAAGGGAAGGCTTGGAAGACGTTCTTGGACAAAAGAAGACTTAGTGGATAAGTTTAAAAAATCATGGAAACAGCGCACTGTCGGGTTGATGGGAAGACTGAGTATTTGTAATACTATGTATACTTTCACAGAAAATCATAAAGCCACACACTGATACATGCCATAAAATTTTCTTGCAGAAAGCTCTGATACCATGGATACTTCAAGTTCTCTGGTTAAAAATGAGTCTTTTTGAAAATGTATATTTATGTGCTAAACTGTTTCCTCAAATAAATGGCAAAAACCCCAGTCACACTTAGAGTTAATCTGTTATGGAGTCATGAGTTTTCTGGGTAGCTCTTTGTAGAAATTATTATGAATGGTTTCAATAGGAATGCAGTCATAATTCTTTATTTATAATAAATATTCCGGTCTGAGTTAAGATCTATTTGCTATTGTTTTCCATCTTTATTCCAGAACATGTCAATAAATCATGGGATTCTTATCCCTCCGGCATTCTGCTTTGGTCCTGTCAGCAGTATCCCTATCCTTCACTACAGGGGACGTCTGTTGTTTTTGCTTGCCTAGCAACTTTAAAAAAAATATATCTCTTTTTTTTAAGATTTATTTATTTATTCATTTATTTATTTATTTATTTATTTGAGAGAGAAAGAGAGAGAGGAAGGGAATATGTAGGAGTAGGGGGCAAGGGAAGGGGGAGGGGGAGAGGGAGAAGGAAGCAGATTCCCTACTGAGCAGGGAGGCCAATGGGGGACTAGATCCCAGGACCCACCATACAATGACTTGAGGCGAAATCAAGAGTCGGATCCTTACCGACTGAGCCACCCAGGTGCCCCTCAAAATATACTTCTTATCTTTTAGGAAGCCCACCTTCCTTCCAGAATACCTGCAGTTTGTTACCTCTGGTGAGACCAACCGCACTTTTCCAGAATTGGCTACAAGATAGCACACTCTTTCCATGGTTTATGTTCACTTTCACCACAAAGTAAGTTTACCTCATCTGCAGAATAAATTCACTCTCATTCTCCAAGATGTTGGTAGTTCCCATTTGCTGGAGAAACTTACAAGAGGCTCTTGAAAAAAATATTTGCAGTCTCCACCATTACAGCTGGCTTCCTTCCTCCACTGCTCCTTCTAGATTGCCGTCACCTTTGAATAGCCTCGCTCCTCAGTGAAGTGATGGGTAGGAGGTAACCAAGATCTACATTTCTACATGGTCTACCTCTTTGGAGGCCCCTGGTCACCATGCTTTGCAAGGACTCAGGATGCTATACTTTTTAAACTTAAGGAAAAGAACCCCAAGAGAGGCCCCAGTAGATGATCTGGAAGCCAGATGGGTTATTTTCTACCCTGTTGTATAACAGCACCCTTACCTCTTTCTGAAGAGGAGTCTTTGCCCCTCCCATGACAGGTTTCTTTTCCTTTCTTGCTGGTCTCTCCAGACAAAGAGTCCAAGGCAAAAGGGCTGTAGCCATGACTTAAAGTTTAAGGGAGTTCTTTCTATTTCCCCTAATGTGATCCTCCCTCTGTCAGTAGGATACCTAGACCCATGTAGCCTAAGGTTGTGGAAACAAGAGGCACAAAAGCCTAATTGGTCATGAAGAGTGATGGATGGTAAGTAGGTTTATTCCCACTTCAACTTTTTGGTGCTCAGACCCATATTTTATATCTCTAGGAGGCAAAGGGGACCATAAAAACCTTGTTAGTGTTTTTAATACTAATATAGCTTAGTTTTGAAATAGGAAGAATAAAACATCATAATACCTGTAACGGGCCAAGGACGGTTCTAACTGCTTCACCTATAAAATCTTTAATGCTCAAAACTATTTTTGATTATTTCATTCCTCCAATTTCTGTCTAAATTACTTTTCTAAATTCTCATAACAAATAAGTAGTTGAATGTGACATTTAAACAGTCTAGCTCCAGAGATCGTGAACTAAATCACATTATACTATCTCTTAAAATAAAGTGTTTTTGTATTATTATTCTGAGAATGATAGCTATATTGTGGCTGTATTTGTATTATATAAACTTCACATATATTCATAATGGAATTGATAATGTTCTAAATATTTTAAGCATGTATTTTAGAATATCAGTCAACAGTATTCTCATTTTTATGAGGATATACAATAATAAAAATGTTTTATAAAAATAGAGAGAGGGATGCCTAGGTGGTAGCTCAGTTGGTTAAGCATCTGCCTTTGGCTCAGATGATGCCAGAGTCTTGGGATCAAGCCCAACATCCAGCTCCCTGCTCAATGCAGAGTCTACTTCTTCGTCTCCCTCTTCCTCTCCTTCTCCATGCTCTCTCTCAGCAATATCAAATAAACAAAATCTTTATATATATATATATATATATATACATATATATATCTTTATTTATATATAAAATAAATAAAATCTTTTATATATATGTAAAGAGAGAGAGAGAGAGAAGATACTGTGAATTTACTGTTGCTTTGTTAAATTAGGGAAGTGATTCTGTGTCCCTCATAGATTTTGAAAATTCATCAAATATGTATGACAGAAAAACTGAATGAGGCATTATTTACAGACTCATATCACAAACTTTAATGTACAAAAGACAATATGGTGGAATTAATTTAAAAGAAAGCCCTAATCCCTATTCTGTGTAAATTTGTGAAGCTTCCAGTTCTCAAATCTCAATATTCTTACAATCAACTGTGAACACTGTAGAAATTCTCATGTTTGGACCCCAATCCACAATCGAATCAGTTGTTCTGGGGGAAAGGCAGGGCAGTCAATACTTTTAAATGGTTCCCAGATGATTCAGATGTGCGAGCAGAGTTGAGAATCCCTGGTTTATGACACAATCCAAACATTTAAGATTTTAACGTGTCTTCTATGATCAGATAAGAAATATTTCATTATAACAATGAATGAAATATTGAATACAGTTGAATATAGGAAAGTGCAATGTTACTAATTTGAATGTTATTACATAGGAACGAAAGTTCTGCACTCATTGAAGCTTTAGTATTTTTTAAAATATTTTATTTATTGGAAAATAAATAAATAAATATTTTATTTATTGGGACACCTGGGTGGCTCAGTGGTTGAGGGTCTGCCTTTGGCTCAGGTCATCATCCCAGGGTCCTGGGATCGAGTGCCACATTAGGCTCCCTGCAGGGAGTCTGCTTCCCCGTCTGCCTATGTCTCTGCCTCTCTCTGTGTGTCTCTCATGAATAAATAATTAAAATCTCTTTAAAAAAGTATTTGTTTATTTGAGAAACAGAGTTAGTGACAAGATAGCACAAGCTATCTGGGGAGAAGAGGGAGTGAGGCTCCATCCCAGGACCCGGGATCATGACCTGAGCTGAAGGCAGATGTTTAACTGACTGAGCCACACAGGCACCCCCAGTTGAGACTTTAAATTATGAAATACTATCTGGCAGATGAAAATGGCAAACCTAAGATACTACTGAAAGAAATATGATTAACCTGAAACAATTGTAGGGTGCTAAATATATCTGTGAGATTGAAAATAGTTAAATGATATGAAGAAAATGACAAATTATTCCTAATGAATACTATGAGTTTGCTAATTAAGTAAATACACCTGACTTTGATGAGAAACCAAACATAAAAAATTGTGAGTGGAATTCTTCTAGGAATATATATTTCGGTAAATTATTATTCCTTGCCTATTCCACTTTGGGAGATTAATGGGAGGCTTCAATTTCGAGTTAACTTAAAATTGCTCATCTCTGCTGACCTTTTATATAGCTCTATCACACACGCATTTCTCTGGGAATCACCTGCCCATAGTCGGTTGGGATTGGGTCCAACCAAGTTAGAAGCACACAACTAAGTAAAATGCAGGAGCCATCTATGTTGCCCTCTTTAAAAGTCAGTCTGAATATTAAGGATATGATACTTGAGACATCTAATAACTGAGCTGGATTAACACTAGGTGTGTTCATCCCAAACTTTAAATTGTAAAATTATCTTTTGTTGATACCTTTGATTTTCTTCTCTATAGACATTTTAAGGCCAAAATTTTGATTTTTTTTCCTCCATATCTCTCAGCCATAGAAAACCTTTTCTAGAAGTATTTAAAGTAATCACAAAGTGCCCAAATAATGTTTTTTTCAAAGATCAAAACTAAATAATGTTAAGTAATGTTTATTCTTTCTAAACTCGTTTCCTAATTTGTAAAGCAAAATACCTACCTCATATAATTATTTTAGGTTTTTGGTGAAAAAGATATCTGGTTGGTGAGAAACTTTTCTGTGTATGTATTAAAGGCTTTGCCAGCTACCTAAGCTATTGGTAAGTTTAAAATTTTAAACATTTCAGATGCCTTTAAAATTAACTTTGTATTTGTAATTCACATGTTCCTATAAATTTTTGCTCAGTTTGGCTCAACTCTTGCTCATAAGTCTAAAATAAAGCAACTTCAGGAAAAGTAACATTAAAAGAGTTGGCATCTTAATATTCCTTAAGAGTTAGGCTAGTTTTAAAGTATTAAAAGTAGTTTTCACTTCTTAAAAAATAATTATTTCTAGAAAGTTACTGTAGATTCAAATTATAACACTACTATAATTATGGTTCAGATGGTACTGTTATTCTTAGCTCCTATTTTCATTTGTATATAACCATGACAAGTACCTTTTCGGGCTAGAATTTCTCACACTTTTCAAGCAAAAAATAGAATTTTTTTCTGTAGATTGTTTGAATAAGCAACAATTCACCAACTGCTAGGATAAAAAGAGTGTTTTAGAAATACTGTGGAAAAGTTTTCTTTCACTTGTTTTTTCCTAACTTTAACTGTTTTTTTTTTCAATTTATATTGACTTTACACTTTTATACATACTTTAAACTTTTTGTAATCTACTACAAAAGTAATATGATGAATTAAAAAAATACTATAGGAGGGAATTCAATGATTTTTTTAAATTAAAGATTAATGAGGTTTTATATGATACCCATATTTTTAAAGAAGAATAATAAAGCAAACTCCTTATAGAATTTATTTGCAAACCAATCTGAAATTATACCCTTGGTTAAATTTTATGATTATTGATATTGTCTGGGCTGTTATTTTCTGGAGAAACAACTCATTTGTGGCAAAACTCTAAACATAGTTCAGGATGGTAGTGGAGATGGCAAAAGCCCAGAGCTATGGCACATGTATAGAAGCCGAAATTTTGGGTTATAACTGTGAATGCTCTATTAAGAGATAAAAAGTTGTGACTCAAGAACTCCACAGTCCCCTTGTGGGTACCAGGAGCCACACCTGAATGTCAGCCACCGGACACTCAGTGTTCATGACAGTCAAGCACCCAATTCTGTGAATGGAGCGGTGGGGAAAAGCACAGTGGGTAGGGAAGTTGAATCTGCTGATGTGCTTTGCACTTTCAGCGCTGTCATAGCATGTGTGAAGGGACCTTCCAGACTTTGTCTTGCAAAATCTGCCCTATATTTAGTAGTTGCTCTGTGTAGATTGTGCTTATATTTGCTGTTTTACATGTTTGTCTGCAGTGAAGCATTTACTTTGAAATTCAGATCACCTCTGGTTCTTTACAGTCGGAATCATGCTGTCCAAATGCTGCTTCCTCTGTTTTATGTAGCCATGTAGCCAGACTCTTGGAATGGGTGGATGACCCCATCTTGACCATCTAATCAAATTCTGACCACCTTGTCAAATCTCCACTGCCGAGGGCTGGTCCACCTCACATGTTAATAAGAATAAAGACAATAATAATCACAACAATAATAACACCCAATTATTAAGTACTAACTCTTTTGTCCCAGTATTTAGCATTGTTTGTCCCTAGGATCTATAATCAAACGGTCCTTGGTTCACAACCTGTAGTAGACAGAATGATCCCTACTCCCAAAGATGTCTGCATCCTAATACTGAGTGTGTTATGTTACGTGACAAGGAAAACTTGAAGTGATGGATGGAATTACAGCTGCTGATCAGCTGACTTTGAGATGGGAAGGTTATCTTGAGTTATCTGGGTCAACTCATTGTATTCTCCAAGGGTGATGGGAGACTCAGTGCAGAGTGATGCAGCACATGAAATCAAGAGGCTATCTCTGGCTTTGAAGTTGGAAGCAGAACCAGGCAGCTTCTACAGGCCAGGAAAGGCAAGGGCATGGATTCTCTCGCGCAAAGTGCAAAAGAAACTCACCTTTGCTGACACCTTGATTTTAGCCCAGTGAGATCCACTTTGGACTGCTGATTTGAGAACTATAAGAAAATCAATTTAGTGTTATTTTTAATCCCAAATGAAAATTTGTTAGAGCAGCAATAGGAAACTAATACAGCTTATCTCCAATGTGCTTATTAATGGGCATAATGGAAGCAAGAGCAGATTGTAGGAGAACATAACATTTCCTTAAAATGATATTTGGGTAGATTATTAAAGACTTGATAGGATTGGAATTGCATGTAGACTGAGGAGGCGTTGATGACTGTTTCATGGAAGGGGGGCAAGGTACAAATTGAGTCTAAACTGAGGGAGTTAAAGAAGAAATAAAATATTTGAGGATGTGAATGGGTAAAAGGAGAAGATAAATCAGTCTCACAATCATGCATGTTTTGCTGGTGCCATACACCCTATATCATTTTTCCACCTAACTGCTAAAAAACAAGACTTCCTCAGAGTCCTGCATATTTGAAGAGATGACACCATTGCTGAAGTTGGGAAAGCATGAATATGGCACATATTGACTGAATTGATTGATGAATGCTTTAGTAACATGGTTTCATTGCTAGAATGTGTCTGAGTATTACAGCTCTGATCACAGAGTTGACTGACTTATGTTGCTCCCCAATTTCTCTAATGTGTCATTTCTGCTTTGTGGCAACAAATTTGATGCCAAAGGTTAGAACCCAGGTGTTACAGGTTGAATTGTGCCAATCTCAAATTTCATATGTTGAAGTGCTAACCCTTAGTACCTCAGAATGTGACTATATTTGCAAAGAGGTCTTTAAAGAGGTACTTAAGTTACAATGAGGTTATTGAATGGGCCCTAATCCAGTACAAGTGGCATTCTTCTAAGAAGATATTTGGACACAGACATATAAAGAAAGACTATGTGAAGGCACAGGGAGAAGATGGTCATTCCATACACCAAGGAGGTGACCTGGAACAGATACTTCCCTCAGGGTGGTTGAAAGAAAGTCATCTTGCCTACACCTTGATCTCAGACTTTCTAACCTCTGGAACTTCAAGAAAATAAATTCAGTGTTGTGTGCCACCCAATCTGGGGTACTTTGTGCAGCAACCCTACAAACCAATACACCAGATGAAATTCTGATCACAGTCAAATTTCTGTGGCTGTCTTCTTTTTTCAATGAAGTATTGTTGACATACACTATTGTATTAGTTTCAGGTGTATATTGTAGTGATTCAACAATTCTATGCATTGTAAAGTGATTGCAAACTAGCTGTCTTTTTATTTCTTTCTTAGTATCTTTGAGATGTGTATCGTGGAAAGAGTAATCAGAAACAGATAGTGCTAATTAATAGTGGACTTGATTATGACTGTTACCTGCCTAATGGAGCCGACAGAACCTAGAGTAGTCAAAAAAAAAAGATTATGATGGTGCCAAATCAATAATAGAAATTTAAAGAAAGGCAAAGTAAAAACTGGGAGGTAGCAACTAGGTCTTTGTATAGTTACGTAGAGATTAGAACATGATGTCCTTCAGAAATTTCCAGAGAGCCCATTTGGAGAAAGGGCACAGTAGCTTAGAAAACAGAAGGGAAGGCAAGTGCAGACTTCCAGCCTGAAATAAAAAGCCATATGTCTGGAACTGATGGAAAAGAGAATTAGCCTAGAGGGGAGAAAAAGTGGCAGAAGCAGCATCCCCTCATGGAGGAAAGTTTCTGTTAAATACTTTATTCATTTCAATAATTGTATTCTAGAATGTTCTAATGTGCAGCCACTACACAACTGAGAAAGCCAAAGATATGCTGTATTTACAGCACGTAGAAGCATGCCAGGCTTCTTTACACAACGAACCAGCAAAACCAAATACTGATTGGTTTTGTTTCACTTTGCTCCTGATTATTCTTCATAGTGTGTTTTCCAACATTAACACTGCAATACTTTTATTTCTGTGACGCGATTTAAAGTGTGCGTTCACTGAAATCAGTACTCATCTTTAGGATGATACTTGGTCTCCTGCTTACCACTGTGAGTTTTCTTTGTAAGGTAAGGGTCCAAGGTTCTCATGCCGGGAGAAAATTTATGTATGACTTGTTCCTCCAAAAATATTGCGTAGGGTAATAATTAACACTAGTTTATCGAAGTCACACTATAGCAAAAGATATAAAAATAAAAACTAACATCCTTTCTCCCTTTCCTAAATTTAATTCTATTCACATGTTAATTAGCTTAAGAAATTTCTTTTTTTTTTTAAGATTTTATTTATTTATTCATGAGAGACACACAGAGAGAGAGAGGCAGAGACACAGGCAGAGGGAGAAGCAGGCCCCACTCAGGGAGCCCGACGTGGGACTCGATCCCGGGCGAGTTTCCAGGATCATGCCCTGGGCTGAAGGCCGCGCTAAACAGCTGAGCCACACAGGATGCCCCGCTTAAGAAATTTGTAACCATAATAAAATCTTCCATATTTTTATAATCTTTTTATTTTTAAACAAATCGTAGTATATAACTGTTCTACAGTTTTCATTTATGAAGATGTCTAATGCATATTTTCATTGTAATTACTTATATATCCACCTTATTATTTTTTTAAAGATTTTATTTATTTATTCCTGATAGACAGGCAGAGACCCAGGCACAGGGAGAAGCAGGCTCCATTCAGGGAGCCTGATGTGGGACTCGACCCCAGGACCCTGGGATCCGGACCTGAGCCAAAGGCAGATGCTCAACCACTGAGCCACCCAGGTGCCCACCTACCTTATTTTTTAATGACTGTTTAATTTTATTAGACTGATGTAGCAGAAGTTAAAAAAAAATAGACATGTTTTGGTAGGCATTATTTCCAGTTGTTTTCTATTACCAAACATTGTGTAGTGCATGTCATTTTATATACATCTTCATTCACTTTTGCAAGTCTATTTGTAGAATAAATTTGAAGGAAAAAACATGCTACTGTCTATTGCTTTAAAATATATCCAGACTATATTCCCTCTGAATACCTCTACTGCCTGCAGCTCTCCAAGCCACCGCCTTCTCTCACCTAGGTCATTGTTGTACCCTCTCAAATGGTACCTTCTTCCCTATATTCTAACCTCAGTCCAATTCCCAGCATATCACTCCTCTGCCAAAATCTTCCAAAATCTCCCCATTTTATTCAGAACTCATCCCCTATGCATCTTATTCTCATCTGGTCCACTTCTTCCCCAGGAACTCTCTTGCTGTTTCTCAAGCAGGCCAGCCCACAGGGCCATCGGATTAGCTGTTTCTTCTGCAGTGAATCAGTTTCCCTATACGCGATGGAAGGTGGCCACCTTGCCCTCTGTAAATCTGTTTTCAAATGCCAGATTCTCAGTCCTGCTCTACCCTCCACATGAAAAGTTCCCAGCTCTTCAGTCTCTAATCCTCATCCACATTCTCCTATTCTTTTTTATTTAAAAAAAAAAAATGTTTCACACTGCGCTTGTCGTCTTCTAACCAAAAACTTTATAGTTTACCTATTTGTATAATGTTTTTTCTGTCTCCTCTCACTAGATTAGATTTAGAACAACGGGAACTTTTGTCTGTTATATTTCCTGATATACCGTGAGCATCTCAAAAAGCCTAGTAAGTGCTCAGGGAGTAAACAATGTGTTATTAATGGGTCAAACGTTGTGTTCATTTTACATGATCATTTGTCTACATTTGCCCATTAAAGGTCTTTAAAGATACAGTTATTCCCATACACTCATGAAAATTGTATCTTACTGAATATTTTAATGGAGAGAGGCCACTTTCAATATAGGCGTGAGCTATGATGTATGATCATGCCCACATTATACATGAATGAGCTTGCTACAATTGGAAAACTGCCTTCCTATAAAATATGATCAAATCAGCGCATTGGAAACTGATTGTATTAGTTTGCTAGGGCTGCCATAGCAAAGTACCACAGACTAGATGGCTTAGACAACAGAAATCTATTTTCTCACAATTCTGCAGTCCAGAAGTACATAACCAAGGCATTGGCAAGGTTGATTCTTTCTGAGGCCTCCCTCCTTGACTTGTAGAAAGGCGATATTCTCTGTATCTTTACATAGTCTTTTCCTGTATGTGTTTCCACATTTCCTCTTTCTACCAGGACACAGTCATGGTCCTAATTACCTACCTCCAAAGAGAGCTACATTCTGAGGCTCTGGGGGTTAGGACTTTAGCATATGAATTTTGGAGATAACTCAGCCCCAAAAAGTGACTTATGGAATTCTTTCTTTCTTCTTCTGGGTGCTTTCGAGGATACTTTCTCTGGAGAGTGACACAACATTTATAGTGGGCAAGAATTGTAAGATGACCACCAGGGACCCACCCTCCCATATAATTCCCTTCCCCGAAGTGTGGTGGCACCTGTAGCTTGTTTCTAGACCTTGGAATATGGCAAAGGTGATGAGATAGACAACACCTGATTGGTGTAAGCAAGGGTAATAGGAGAGTTATTTCTACAATTATGTTGAATTACGTAAGACTTTGAGAGCAGAAGATTCCCCTGAGAGTCACAAAGAAGGACACTCCCATGACATATACGGCCACAGGGAAAAACTTGTGCAGAGAATCGGAGGGAGCTTGGAAGCAGAACCGTTTCTAGTCAGACTTCAATATGAGAACACCATTCAGCTGACACCTTTACTTTGCTTTGTGAAACTAGGAGTAGAGACCCCTGGACTTCTGACTTGTAGCAACTGTAGGACAATAAATGGGGATTTGAAGCCAGTCGTTTTGTGGTAATTTGTTATGCAGGGTAGAAAACCATACACCCTTGGTGAAGGGAAGACCACTAAAGGAAAGAGGTCCTAGGGGACACGTTCGTGCTGACCCCCTCTCATAAATCAAGTCCTTTTCAATTCTGCTTCAATTATTATCTTTCAAATTAGCTTGACCTAGTCCTCCTCCAGAGATGCGTGAGATATCCTAGTTTTTGGTTTGCTAAGTAGCTTTCTAATTGGTTTCACTGCTTAGTCTCACTACTTTATGATTCCTTTTGTCAACTTTACTCACTCAAACTTCCCACTGGACATTATTTAGTATGGTTATAGTTTGGGGCCTGTGGCTACTCCAAGGCAGAATTTACATCTTTTTTTATTTCTCCAACATTTCATCCCAATTGAATTTTATTTTATTTTTTTTGAAGATTTATTTATTTATTTGAGAGAGAGAGAGCAAGCGAGCAAGCACACAAGTGAGGAGAGGGGCAGAGGGAGAAGGAAAGAAGCTTATTAGTTGTGTGTGAAAGAGGAAGGTGAGATTTCATAGTCTTCTTGATGTCCACCAAACACAAGCTGGGCTGCTGACTTATATGCGCTGTGGATGGTGATTTTCTCAATATGTCTTTGCAAAATTTTTTGAATAATTGGTAGGATGATGTAGTGAACACTGATTGATGCATTATTCATAATAAAAATGAGCCCAATCCCTGCAAGTTCTTAGGGTACATACTTCCTCTGTCGATGCTCTGTTGATTTGTCAAAGCTACTCAGAGATTTCAGGCTTATAAACTTATCATTGTCTTAATAGTCTTTTGGATTTCATTTGTTGGCAATGCAATGAAATACTGTTTTTCTTCTATCTATATTAAAACACTCATCTTGTTTATAACTTATAATATGAAGGTTTGTACTTAAACGTTCAGTACATTGTGTCTGAGGATTTGATGTACATTGGTAAATTATTTCTTCATCAAATGCTGACTTTTAATTTTCCATGGCATTTATCAGTTTTTTCAAGACTATTAGATATTAAGTCAGATATTTTCTTTACTGATTTCCAAGCTTCAAAAGTCGATATTTAATTTCTGTAATGAATACATAAATAAATACTACATATATAAGACATTTATTTTTTGGCAATAATATTCATTCTGCTTATTTTAATTAATGACATAGGGTTGTATAAATATCTGTAGCTACATAAACAGCATATGTTATATTTATAACATATAGAGGAAATTTTAATATGATGGCTTTGACTTTAGAAATATAGGAAGTAGAAAATAAGCTTGGTACTGTTACACAAATGTGAACTTACTTTCAAACATTTTAATATTAGTGTATTTTTAAAGAAATTACTAAGAACCCAGGGGAATTCTATCAAACGTTTAAAGAAGAAATCATACCTATTCTACTAAAGCTGTTTGGAAAGATAGAAAGAGATGGAGTACTTCCAAATTCGTTCTATGAGGCCAGCATCACCTTAATTCCGAAACCAGACAAAGACCCCACCAAAAAGGAGAATTACAGACCAATATCCCTGATGAACATGGATGCAAAAATTCTCAACAAGATACTAGCCAATAGGATCCAACAACACATTAAGAAAATTATTCACCATGACCAAGTAGGATTTATCCCTGGGACACAAGGCTGGTTCAACACTCGTAAAACCATCAATGTGATTCATCATATCAGCAAGAGAAAAACCAAGAACCATATGATACTCTCATTAGATGCAGAGAAAGCATTTGACAAAATACAGCATCCATTCCTGATCAAAACCCTTCAGAGTGTTGGGATAGAGGGAACTTTCCTCGACATCTTAAAAGCCATCTACGAAAAGCCCACAGCAAATATCATTCTCAATGGGGAAGCACTGGGAGCCTTTCCCCTAAGATCAGGAACAAGACAGGGATGTCCACTCTCACCACTGCTGTTCAACATAGTTCTGGAAGTCCTCGCCTCAGCAATCAGACAACAAAAAGACATTAAAGGCATTCAAATTGGCAAAGAAGAAGTCAAACTCTCCCTCTTCGCCGATGACATGATACTCTACATAGAAAACCCAAAAGCCTCCACCCCAAGATCGCTAGAACTCATACAGCAATTTGGTAGCGTGGCAGGATACAAAATCAATGCCCAGAAATCAATGGCATTTCTATACACTAACAATGAGACTGAAGAAAGAGAAATTAAGGAGTCAATCCCATTTACAATTGCACCCAAAAGCATAAGATACCTAGGAATAAACCTAACCAAAGAGGTAAAAGATCTATACCCTACAAACTATAGAACACTTCTGAAAGAAATTGAGGAAGACACAAAGAGATGGAAAAATATTCCATGCTCATGGATTGGCAGAATTAATATTGTAAAAATGTCAATGTTACCCAGGGCAATTTATACGTTTAATGCAATCCCTATCAAAATACCATGGACTTTCTTCAGAGAGTTAGAACAAATTATTTTCAGATTTGTGTGGAATCAGAAAAGACCCCGAATAGCCAGGGGAATTTTAAAAAAGAAAACCATAGCTGGGGGTATCACAATGCCAGATTTCAGGTTGTACTACAAAGCTGTGGTCATCAAGACAGGGTGGTACTGGCACAAAAATAGACACATAGATCAATGGAACAGAATAGAGAACCCAGAAGTGGACCCTGAAATGTACGGTCATCTAATATTCGATAAAGGAGGAAAGACTATCCATTGGAAGAAAGACAGTCTCTTCAATAAATGGTGCTGGGAAAATTGGACATCCACATGCAGAAGAATGAAACTGGACCACTCTCTTTCACCATACACAAAGATAAACTCAAAATGGATGAGAGATCTAAATGTGAGACAAGATTCCATCAAAATCCCAGAGGAGAACACAGGCAACACCCTTTTTGAACTTGACCACAGTAACTTCTTGCAAGATACATCCACAAAGGCAAAAGAAACAAAAGCAAAAATGAACTATTGGGACTTCATCAAGATAAGAAGCTTTTGCACAGCAAAGGATACAGTCAACAAAACTAAAAGACAACCTACAGAATGGGAGAAGATATTTGCAAATGACATATCAGATAAAGGGCTAGTTTCCAAAATCTATAAAGAACTTATTAAACTCAACACCAAAGAAACAAACAATCCAATCATGAAATGGGCAAAAGACATGAAGAGAAATCTCACAGAGGAAGACATGGACATGGCCAACAAGCACATGAGAAAATGCTCTGCATCACTTGCCATCAGGGAAATACAAATCAAAACCACAATGAGATCCCACCTCACACCAGTGAGAATGGGGAACATTAACAAGGCAGGAAACAACAAATGTTGGAGAGGATGCGGAGAAAAGGGAACCCTCTTACACTGTTGGTGGGAATGTGAACTGGTGCAGCCACTCTGGAAAACTGTGTGGAGGTTCCTCAAAGAGTTAAAAATAGACCTGCCCTACGACCCAGCAATTGCACTGTTGGGGATTTACCCCAAAGATTCAGATGCAATGAAACGTTGGGACACCTGCACCCTGATGTTTCTATCAGCAATGGCCACAATAGCCAAACTGTGGAAGGAGCCTCGGTGTCCATCGAAAGATGAATGGATAAAGAAGATGTGGTTTATGTATACAATGGAATATTCCTCAGCCATTAGAAACGACAAATACCCACCATTTGCTTCAACGTGGATGGAACTGGAGGGTATTATGCTGAGTGAAATAAGTCAATCGGAGAAGGACAAACAGTGTATGTTCTCATTCATTTGGGGAATATGAATAATAGTGAAAGGGAATATGAAGGAAGGGAGAAGAAATGTTGGGAAATATCAGGAAGGGAGACAGAACATAAAGACTCCTAACTCGGGGAAACGAACTAGGGGTGGTGGAAGGGGAGGAGGGCGGGTGTTGGAGGGGAATGGGTGATGGGCACTGAGGTGGACACTTGACGGGATGAGCACTGGGTGTTTTTCTGTATGTTGGTAAATTGAACACCAATAAAAATTAATTAAAAAAAAAAAGAAATTACTAAGAAAACCAATACATTTCTTAAGAGAAAAACAATCTATTATGAGCCATCCATTGTGAACCACTTTAAGTAAATATAATAATATTTATATTCATTGTAAGTACCAAAACAATGTTTAAATACCACATATTCAGTTAGAACCGTGTTTTATGTTGATCATATTAAGCTCTTATTAAATTCCATTCAATTTAATTAATATTTTATCAATAATACAGTATTTTGGTGAACAGTTTCAATTATAAATGATTATAACTTCTATTGCATCATATTGACTAACAAAACTTTCTGGAAATGCCATTAAGTAAATGTAGATATATCTTCAGATTACATTTATACAATTACACTTTCAAAACCAATTATTCTGTAACTAATTTTTCTATAATATACTTTCTATTAAAAGGACTTGAGAATATATGAGGTTATACAGCTCAAAAGTGAAACATAACTTATCAGTGAGGAAAATATATATGAATGAATATAGTGACATAAACCACAGGACATTTGTATAAGGGTATTAATGCCTCTAGGCTTTAGGATTCTAAGCCTACCTTTTCTTTAAGTATCTATGAGAATACTTCATGTGCATTTTATCAGAAGTTTTCTGCTTTGAAGTAACATAATCCTTGTTAGCTTTCTTTTCAGCTACAGATAAAAGTAACTCATGCTAGACCAAAGCTAACCTAATGTAATTAAATAAACTTTAATTCAAAATCATAACATAGGTATAATGGCATGTCGTGAAAAAGGAAAGAAGATTCCAGTAAAATTTCAAAATAAAATATTTGAAACGCTATTCTAGATTTGATTTTTACAATCCTTTGGCAAAACATTAAATTATTTATGCTTTTAAATGGAATTCTTAAATTTTATACTTTGTTCAATTGCTATTAAAGCCACCTCCTAGACATTCCCAAGTCTTGTTACCATTTTAAGGACTATCCCTGCAACTCATCTCTCTAGTTACTTTTCATTATTGGGATTTCTAACTTCAAAGGCAAAAATTCATTTCATTCTTTGAGGATTTAAAGTTTTTACATACAACGCCTTCAATAAAACCCCCAGATTTGTGACTATTCCTGGTAGCAGAAAAACATGAAGCTATATTTCTACTGTCTGTTTTCTGTTATGATCATAACATTTGTTAGATGCTTCCCAAACCTTAGTTTGTAAAGCAATTGTAGAATCTGTTTCTGCCCCAAAGTCACTTATATCAGGATGCCTCTGATTCCTTTTAAATCATAATCACTGTTTATTGACTTCCCTATCCAAGAGACATGATTAAAAAGAAGGAAATGAACAACCTCTGCAATTCTTCATTATACTGTGCTCTCTTACTTCACTTTCCAAGCCTAGATTTATTCTGAGCTCAAGGCCTCTCAGGAATCTGCACTAGAGCTTGTAGCTAAAGAGATAGGGTAAAGGAGATGCCAATAAAACATCAGCCATCAGTATTGAGAGTCTTTTCCATTCTCCTTAGCATCTTCCTCTGATCATAGCCAAGTCAAAGAAGCTTGTACGGTTCAGACCTGAAGACAGTAGGCATCATTCTAATGTTTACTGTAAGGAGGTCCATTTCGTAAGATGACTACAGAAACACGCAAAGATACAGCAACCTAGTGTTTAAAAACTAAAACCTGGGTTTCCTAAATCATTAGGATCAAAATAAAGAAGTTAAAATATTTCCTACAAAATGGTTTACAAACAATGCAGTGTTTCACTGAAAGTAGAGCAACCATTTTGTGTCACTAGAGCTTGGTAGTTTTACAGTAGAATGGATCTTCATATTTATTCCCATTTTTAAAAACACATTATTTAAGATAATCTACCCTAAGTCCTCTGGAATAGACTGAGGCTTATCTTGCTTACTGTATCCCAAATCCTGAGTTTCAAATAATTTAGTATGTCCTTTCTTGTATCTCCAGTGACTCATACATTTTAATTTAGCAATGTCTCCTTTATTCAATGTTTATTGAACACTTACTGTCCATAAAACAGTATTATTGTTTTCAGAGTGGAAAATATGAGTTCAAGTAACAAGAGTAAATATCTAATATTTAATTAATGCTTAAATATTACTTTTATATTTATAATCTTAAAAAAGAGTATCCACAGGACAATATGAGCAATTGTAGCATTTAGATGCTAACCAAAGATATTTGGAAATTTGTTGTTTTTGAGTTAAATTAGTTTTTTTTAATGGGTCAGATCTACAGCATGGGCAGTGTATGTATTTTCCACTCTGCTAAACTCTTTTTAAAATGAGAAAATGTTAATTAAGTATTGTCACTCATTAAAATTTACAGGTCATGAAAGAGATAGTGCCAAATATCTTATTTGTATAACGTTACAAGTTTATTAGGAATTTTGCTACTGTTGATTTGATTCATATGTAAATTGCCTCAAAGTAAAATTAACCTGTCACTCCCATAATTATTAATTATGCAATTATTTTATAGGCAAGCAACAAAAAATAAAAAGAATATTAGAGACATATAGCACCAGAAATCAATTATAATATTATTTACGATACAAGTAATTACAGTTTTGATCTCCCTATATTTTACTGTAATACTATATTATCAAAATATATAATTAAATTTATTAATCATCCATTACATAAGGGAAAGACGCATGGAACAGCTAAATTAAGGAAACCACAGATCATGGCAGTGTTAATTTCATAATGTAGCAATAACCTCCAGTGTCACAAGCATGGTCTTTGTCTTCCTATCCAGCTCATTTATAGCTTTGTTTATGATTCACCATCTAATTTAGGACATCTCAAACACAACAATTATTATTTGTTTTTAAGAGAAAGAATTTAAAGATTGCAAATAATTCTTTAAAGCATACTCTCTCCCCTTTAGAGAACTCACTGTTTTTAAAAATACAATCGTGATAAGAAATGCTTTTGATGACCTCTAACAATCATATCCTGAACATTAGTTGTGGCATATGTAACAAATATTTATTATCTTATTGGAAATTATAAAACATCAATGTGCTGGTCTAAAAAAGATGTCCCCAAATGCAGCTCAAAGAGCATGGATAGTCACATCAACCTGGTTTCAAAACAGGAATTTTCATTTAGTACCAAAGTTACTTAATTTGAGCCTCAGCTTTCACAAAAGGGATAATAACTTCAAAAAAATTTTAATGAAAATTAAAGAAAAGCATAGGGACTTAAAGAATAATAACCAGTAACACTCTTACTATATTAGGATAGCATAGATGACAAGTGTACAAGTATTGAAATTTAGCTGGGACTCTATTGAAATATACTACTGGAAATCTAAATGTTTATATATACTAATTGTATTCAACTTGCTTTTGTAACAAAATGTGTGTACGTGTGTGTGCGTGTGTGCACGCAGCATGAAAAGAAATATAAATATAATAAAGGACATAAATTTTAATTAACTCTGAATTTGAAGGTACATTGTCTAAATTAGTTTTCAGTAACATATTCTGAATCTTTTTGAGGTATATTTTCCTTAAATAGAATGGTTTCATTTCTCAATACATTTACCTTCTGTTTATGCTGCCCAGTTTTGTATTAATGCAATTCTCTCAGATTAGAATTACATTGCCTTTGTGCTAATCTGGAAATGAATAAGGCTCTTAACTTCAAACACTCATCTTTAAAGATTTATTGACAAAATCAATATGTGAAATTATACTTCAAATGATTTAGATTGTGGAATTCTATATTTGTTGTTTATAAAGGTAATGCAATATATGTGACCTTAAACTTTCAAAGTGGTATAGTGGATAATTTTTCCACAACCAAGGTTTACCTAAACTTTGATTTCCTGAGATCAATTAATTGTGCATATACTATGCAATTTTTAGATATTATTAGGGTGACTTACTTTTCCTGATCTACCTCTGTGGTCAGCATAACTAACAGAGTATGTGGACTGTAACTTAAAGAAAATAATTTCTCTTATGTAGTCAATAAAGAAAATATGATAATATGTAGGTATCATATATTAAACTTATAATTATATTATAACTATAATGTATTGCAGAATACTATTGCTTATTCCCAGAGGAACATGAACACTTTTTTTCTGAAATATTATGACTTAATTTTTCTTGATTACTCATTCTGAAAGAAGGCACCCTGGAGCAACCGTAGCCCTCAGAGCATCTTCCTGAAATATGCCTGGCCTCCTTGTAGGGTTAAAAGGATTCTGTTATCCCAGGATACATTTTTCAGTATATTCACTATTTAATTTAAAGAATCAAGAGGGAAATGCACTACTTTTACCTTTTATTTTCA
Source organism: Vulpes lagopus (assembly GCF_018345385.1). Classification (NCBI taxonomy): domain Eukaryota; kingdom Metazoa; phylum Chordata; class Mammalia; order Carnivora; family Canidae; genus Vulpes; species Vulpes lagopus. The sequence continues at coordinate 101,456,481 of NC_054824.1, forward strand.
GGTATTTGTAATTGGAGGAGACTCCATGCTTAAGTCATTCACACAAGTTTAAATATCAATATATCCAATAAATATAAACATGGTCTGAAGAGATGAGTAGCTAAATAATAAATGAATCAAAAATTTATTGGAGCTGTGTTTTAAATTTTATTCTTCAAGTCAATGACTAATTAGCCCTGGCTGCAAGAAAAGTGTTACTTAATTCAGCACATAATTTAGTGATGTCAACAGTTTAGATTTCCTTATCAAACTAATCACTTTGATATTTGACATTGAGACTATACTGCTCCACATTTTGAATAGCAAAATTCTACTTAGTTGAATAAATGCATAGTATTAATTGTGAATATGGCATTACACTCTGTCTTTGTATTCTAATGAAGCAATGAAATAGATTAAATACTTTTACATGTAAAAATCTGAGAATAATCACATAACCAAAATATGAGTGAGGCTTTTTTTTACATAAATCTATTTTGAAATTTGCCCTACAATTAAAATTTAATTCATATTATTGTAAAAATACTAATAAATACGTTTTGTTTAATCTCATCTAATGTAAAGAGGAAGTAAAACAGTATTATTTAGAGCTCAGTTCTATAAATTTAAGAGCAATAATAACCTTAGTACATAAACAAAAGTATTAATATTCTTAATTGCTGATAATAGTAGCATTAATTATGTTATAAAATGAGATTTTTATAATGTCAGTATTGAATAGTGAATAGATTGTGGGAGTGGCAGTTATGAAGCTTAATTCTTAGTCTGAGTCTATCACTAAATTATCCTAGTTTATTTGTAAAATAATGGCACTGAACGAAATAATGTTGAGTCTCCTCTGGTTCTAGATTTCTACATTCTGAGATTTATTCATTCAAAAAACAGCAACAGATTATTTGTTACAAACATAAAATATGCAGACAAAGATTATCCTAAATAAATGATAGTTTAGTTTAGATGCTGTATCTGTCAGTCATGGTGCTGATAATGGCTTGGCCATTAAGAGACAGTAAACATATTTTAATATAAAATTAGCTTCCTGCTTGTGTTTACCTATCCATTATTTCTTTTTAAATGCTTTTATATAGTATGAATTATAATGTGCATTTATAAATAATTAAATGTTTATCAGATTTTTCTGTGCCCATGTCTGTGTGTAGAAGCATTTAATGTCAATTTTATAATATTAATTATGAACGAAGGCACCAGATTGGCTACTAAACATTTATATGGCAATTATCTTGCATGGATGGATACATTATAATTAGTTAAAAATTTACTGTCAGAAGTTAATTGTGCTTATATGTGAAATACAGAACCTAAGACCTTATTTGAATAATGTGGTAGCTTGAAATGGTTGTAGTTATGTTAGACAGATGCACTATTAAATGTCTGAGATAGATAATTCCTCGCCATTATAATCGTGTTTGTGTGTATCAGAGGCCTGAACTTGATTCTAAACTTTTAGACAAATCTGTGCATCGTGAAAAGTCTAATAGAGTGTCAAGTAAAAACACAACAAAATGACAACACAGAAACAAAAACCTCAAGAAGAGAGGAATTGACGCAAAAGGGCTTGAAGTATTAGAAATGGGAACTGTTCATATTAAGTCCAGAAATAGATATGTCAATCACATTGTCCTCCAGCCAATTTTCATCAGATTCATACCTGAGACTTAGGATGAAAGGGCTCATGGCATTTTTTTATCATAAAATCTTGCAGGAATAGTGAATGCATATTTACTAGCCTTGGATGCAGAAGTCTTAGTAACTTCAGTGTATAAGTGTTATCAAAATGTGTGTCCTTCACTCAGGCGGACACACAGACAGGCTTTTTCCCCATTGGGAGGCATTGACAGCCCATCTTGAAGGTGCAGAAACAATGTTATCACCTTTAATGGGCACAAATGCAAACTGGAATCCATTTGATTGCTGGAAACCTGCTTATGTATATTATTTTGTTTGTTTTTTCATAGCAGAAGCAACATAAATTACCTTCGGAGAAAGACGGATTAAGAAGAGTCAGATTCAACAAGGAAGTATAGCCGATGGATGAGAATGTCAAGTGGATCCCCACACACTTGACCCCCTTTATGGCAAAGCTTGCTTATGTAGGGCTTGGAAACGACACCAGAGATACTATTTTGTGACTGTGGTACTTTCTAGCTTAGGCTAATGTGAGTTTGGTGGGGAGCAACTAGTTAACTATGACAGCGGTATAGCCCAATGCCTAATGGAAGTGATTAGGGAAGTTGAGTTAAAAAAAAAAAAAAAAAGTTTACTTGGATAGCTAAGAAATTCAGGAAAGTGTGTGTGTGTTTAATAATATTTGAGTATAATTTACTATACTCAATAAGGATTTTCACATTTAGGTGTTTCAAAATCCTTTTGGGAGTTTAAATCTATATGTCAGTAAACAAGAATGTGATAGGAAATTTTATTAGGGTTACATGGACATGTTTAACCGCATTTTGAAATCTCACTATAGACGATTCTCCTTATTGGGATGTTCAAATAAAAATACACCTTTATTGCCCCCTCATACCCAGAAGGAAAGTTTTCTTTGCAGAGTAGACTATTTTCATGAAATAAGAACACATTGCTGTGTTGTCCACAATGGCAGAAGCTTTGTTTTCTCCACATGAGCCCCAAAAGTCAAAAACAGCAAAAAAAGTACTTGTGTATAACCTCACATGAAAGAGAATATTTTTTTATCATGAGAGATAAGATACAAATAAATGTATCTTTGAGTCTTCTGATGAACCATTTGAAATATGAACAGATTAAATCAAGGAATTCTTTTTTCCTTTTGGTTTGGTTTGTTTTTTTGTTTTGTTTTGTTTTGTTTTTAAATTTGTATTTATTTATGATAGTCACACAGAGAGAGAGAGAGAGAGGCAGAGACACAGGCAGAGGGAGAAGCAGGCTCCCTGCACCGGGAGCCCGACGTGGGATTCGATCCCGGGTCTCCAGGATCGCGCCCTGGGCCAAAGGCAGGCGCCAAACCGCTGCGCCACCCAGGGATCCCTCCTTTTGGTTTGGTTTGATTTTTTTTCTAAAAAACTCTAGGTAGAAAAATACTCCTTAACGTTTCCTTTACAGAACATTAAATGGAAGCTTGAATTATGCATATTCTGACATGTTTGTTTATCTAATAGTAAAGGTGAGTACTCCTCCTTGGTTTGTTTCATTTCTTAATGACTTCTCCCAAGGAGGTTTTTAGCAACGAATAAGTGTAGAACTTTTAAGGCAAAACAGACCTCTATTAGCTTATTACTTTGCTTTTAGCTCCTGTAAGTACCTGGTCATGTGTCTGTCTTTCAAAAAATATTTTTTGATAGAATAAAACAAAAATTACATCATGAGCAAGACTGGACCAATATCATATTGTCCAGTGTAGGTGGATATTGGTGACATCTCACTGATGCAGATGAGAAAAACTTTCAGGAACTGGGTATTTTATCATTTATATTTAGGAAACTATGCGTTGTCTTCTCTCTGTATTATTTATCCAGGCAATTAATGATTCACTTTTATCGTTGTTTTTATATTTTATATTCCAAAATGTTTAAAGCAGATATATTTTGAAATGGCAAAAAAGCCCAAACATATTCAATTCTTTCCCAAAAGGACAATTTAGGTCAGATAATAAGTATATAAACATACATAAAGAAATTTGCAGACATTTGTGCAACCCTAAAAAACCTATAGTCAGGTAACATTAAATAGAAGAGGGGACGCCTGGGTGGCTCAGTGGTTGGGCACCTCCCTTCAGCAGGGGTGTGATCTGGGGTCCCAGGATCGAGTCCCACTTCAGGCTCCCTGCATGGAGACTGCTTCTCTCTCTGCCTGTGTCTCTGCCTCTCTCTGTGTGTGTCTCTCATAAATAAATAAATAAAATCTATTAAAAAAAATAGATGAGATATGAGCTTTTACATGAAACTATTTGAAAAGTTTTTGTTTTGTTTTGTTTGTGTTTTAAGTGATTTGCAGGGAAATTTAATTCTTGACGTTTCTGGGAGGACCTTACTAAAGCCGAGTCTACACAACAACTTTATCTAACAATATGCACCTGCTAATCAATATTTTAATGGGTCAGTCAATAGATGAAAATCTAGACACCAGGAACTTTGGGATTTGTCTAGAATGCCAATACTAACTTTGATTTGGGGTAATATTGAACCCATAGGAACTATTTCCTTATCTTTAACTGTGTAAGGCTTTCATAATACAATGTCACCTTAGATTCAAGACATAGGTTTTGTGCGAGTGTGTGTGTGCACGTGCACATGTGCACAAATAGCAAATGTCACTGCCACATAACTCATTGCCTTGAGCTGAAATGTATATATATATATTTTTTAATGGTATTTCTTTCTAAATAACAAGAACTCATATTGAGCATTCAAATTTGAACATTCAGATATTTAGTTCTATGATCATTTTAACACTTCTCTTTGCCTTCACGTTTGTGATGTCTTGCACCAGGCTTACAAAGTCTAGGTAAAAGCTTAATGATATAAAAAATTAAACAACAGAATCCATATAAAGTAATATAGATAATATAAAGTAATGCCATCAATTTAGTGACTATAATTCAGCCTTAAATCGTATCAGAAAAAAACCATTAGATTGTGGTTTTCTATGCTTCTAGTGGATTTATTGTCTACGCACCCCAACCCCCCTGCCCCGCCCCGGGGTAAAGGAAAAGATGCTGACAAATCCATTATGAGAGTTCTTACATTGTTGAAATAGCCATGACCCTTAAATGTGAAATGAGATTAGTTTTAATAATATCTTGGGTTTATTAGAATTATTTAGTTTTACTTTTTGCCAATCTTTTGGAGAGAAATGCTTCTTAGAGAATACTGAAGGTATTCTTTAACAGATTTAACATTTAGGCTACCACTCGGAAAAGCCAGCAAAAATACTTCATATCTTTTTGAGCAGGTGATTGTGCAGCCTTAAAAATTAATCTGCTTAGATCCCATATTTGAATAATCTTGCAGATGATTCATGCTAATAGAAAGTTGATATATAAAACCAGAATGCTAATAGATTTTTTTTAAAATCAAACTATAAAAGTCCAGAGAGCCTGATTCTCTGACAGGTTTTTTTTTTCCCTGTGAGTGAGCTACATGGACTTTGAAGGTTACTTAGTGATAAATCATGATATGTAGACTGATATATGGTTTAGATTAGTGGGTATCAAATAAGAAACTGGAACCTTGCTGGGAAATCAAATTTTCAGACTCCACCACAAGCAGATGGGTCAGAATGAATTAGAAATGGAATCAGAACCGAAACAGAAATTCTGGTTAGGTTCTAAGAGTCTGTGTTTTGGCAAGCACTCCAGATTATGCTAATCCATGCTGAAGTTTAGAACTAGAGACTTAGGTTGTCAATACCACCAAATCCGTATCAGTCTAAGAATCCATCTTCACAGTTGTGGTGCAAGTTATAAAGGGATTGACTTAAACCTGGCCTAGTTTGCATTTGATCATCACCTGTAGCTGTTTGACTACTAGGCAAAGGTACCCTTTATATTTTGTCATTAAATGTCTTAATAGATTCACTCTATTTGCAGTGAATATTTTATATCACAACATCTATTTTACACCTTTAGGTGATTGAATATCTCTGGTTATATCCAGTGTATCTTGATTTATAGATGACTGCCAGGCTAATTTATTTTTTCTATGTCTAAAGGGTTATGTGAGCACATCATTGGTAGTCTCTTTATTCTCTCTCTCATTTCCTACAATTGTGGGCTATTGAGGAACTGATGATCTATAGTTAATGAACTCTGTTTTGCAAAAAATAAAAATAAAAAAAATTCATGTAAAAGACCTTTTATAATTTTTAATCAAAAGAACCTTGACCATTCCTAAGCCTACAAAGGCATTTTGTAATTATTACAGCCTTATATGGACGATTTTTAAAAGTATTCTGAGTAATTACAACAGTGGCCTTGACTATAAGTACATTTTTAATATGGCCCCTGAAAAAAAAATGCACTTTTAATACAAACTGGTATATGTGAAGATGCTGAATTGCTGGGATGGATGAAGGTCAGCTCCTCAAGGCCAACACAAATAAATATAAAAGAGAAAGCAATTTCAAAAGAATGCTTCATTCCTATGAAAGTACAGCTTTTTAGCTCCTCTTATATAGATATTTCTGTCAGATTTCACCCTTGCAGGGTAACCATGCAACCCATCTCTACCCTTCCACGAGTTACTAAATGCATTAACACTTTATATATAATTATTTCATATTCATTTAAATGATGAAAAATGTTCCACATATAGTAATTTTAATATTTGCATATATGATACTAAATTGTGCTTTTGTCCAAAGTGTTTAAAAGTATTTTTTGGTGTTCCTAATATCTCATAATAGAGCGGGTACTTAGAAGAAAGTTTGTATTGTTCATGGGAATTGGACATGGACCAAATCTATTTTACTAATTTATCGAATTATTGGTGGTTGAGTTAAAAAAACAAAGATAGTCTGTTAGTCTGATTTTATAACCTTGGCGGCACCTGTTTTCACTGCTCTTTATTTGGCATTAGTATTATGGTAATAATTTTGAAAAAAAAAAAAGTAATTACTAAATATCTGTAATTAGAAAGCATGACACTAAAAAAAAAGCATAACTAGGTTTTGCGTGATGACAAAGAACAGTTACATTGTAATATTCAACCTAAGTTGTTTTTTGAAACCATTTTCTTGATGAAATTCAATTGGACCTGTTAATCAGTTTAGATAGAGCTGCTCAAAAATGCAAAGCTCACTGCGTAGGTAATATATGAGCCTGTAGATTCGGATTTCCGACTCTTAAAAAAAATCTGTGCAGTATTTTCAAGGCATGTCCAGGAAAATAAAAGGTTTGTTCTTGAGGGATAATAGAGAGTTTCCCCTTTGAAGAAAAGTAGATTGTACTTTGAGCCTATCCTTTGGGATGTTTGTTTGAAATGTTAATTAGAATAACTGGTTTAGCAAGGATTAGGACAAGAGCTAAACACCACTGACAGCAAGATATCTTCTCCTGGGAATCTTTCTGTTTCAGTGACTGCCATGGTGTTTAGAGTGGATGAAGTTACTGCATCCTCGCCAAGAAAATTGTCACAAAGATCACACCGTTTCTCAGTGTGCCTTAATATCCATTGTTAAACCAGAACATTCTCACTTTTAAAATTACTCATGTTTGAGAAAGTTCAAAAATGTAATATGTGAAGGAGTACAGAACACCAATGCCTCTTAATTCATGATGTGTTTGTAGATCATGAAATTTCCTCATCTGAGGAGTGCCATTACTTTATATTTCTTTTTCCTGCAGTGTATCTACAGATACGGTACTTTCTTGATTGCTGAAATTCAAATGTGCAAACTCTAAAAGCAATTCCAAATATTTCATTATTCATGGGTTCATTTAAGAATTATTGAGACTTTAGTTTGAAAAGTATAAGACATGGGCCCTGAACCTTAAGGAATTTACACTTCAGTGAAGGCAAAGGTACAGTTATAATGTTACGTGATGTGTGCTTAAATGGAAATAAGGAGAGAGATACTATGTATGAACATAGTGGGGAAGTGTAAAAATAAAATAAGAAACTGATGATTAGAGCCAGTTTTTATGATGTGAGCTGCAAATAAGTGTGTTCCAGTGCTATTCACTGAAATAGGGAAATAGATAATTTAGGTGGAGATATAATTAAAACTACGTGAAAATATTAAGCCTTAAGTGGCTGCTGGATTTTAGTAGGGGTACGCAGTAAGCAATGATATAAGAGCTTGGAACTCAGAAAAAAATAGTCTTTATATGTAAACAAGGAGAATCAGCATCATTAAGATGTTATTTAAATACCATGGAATAATTGAATAACTTTGGGAAAGATATCAACTATCTTGGCATATTTGACCAGTTAATATATTAGCGAACCAAATATAGCAATAAGTTAGAAGAGTCTTAGAAAAGTGTAAAGAAGGGGCCAGGATCGGAGGCTAAAATGAACAGAGATTGACTATCTTCATGGAGCTAGGCTTAGGCTGAATGAATGAGTGACCGATACAAACTAATGGTTCATAACTGGCCCAACTGGTGTGATAAGCACATCTTGATCATTGTCCAAGGGGCCTTCCTTAGTTCTCCCAATAAGTGCTTGGAACTCCAGGACAGCTGGCAAACATTGTGGAGATACTCAGCCAGCTGTGCACAAAGATACAGCTATAAGGGGGTTGGGTTATTTAGTGTCTCTCCTGAGACTCTTGGTTCTTGCCTGTATTCTTTTTCTTTCCCTGTTCTCCACTGATTGCCTTTAAATAAAAGTCTCACATAAATATATACTGTGAAGCTTGGTAAATCTTGTCAAATATCCAAACTGGGGAAAATGGTGCCCTTGAAATCTACTATCTTTACTGTTAGGTATGAGAAAGGAAGCACTTGCTAGGTCAGTAACTTCATGGCACTTATCAGGAGCTACAAGGACGTTTTCCAAGAATGGTAACAAATCTGGGAATGCAGTTATAATCAGCCTGTGATAAGCATCAGAATTTGCCTGAGTTTGTGATCACCTATAAGCCTGCACAATCTAGCTTTCTCACTAACCCATCAGTGGTACATAGTATATATGGTAGGAATTATCACCCTTTACAACTCTTGAGTGTTTGATCTCTGGAATGCTCCAAGGAATGTATCATTTATTTCTTTTTACTGTCTTTGTAGAATGAGAAGAGTTCATCAGGGCTTCCACATGGTCTTTTTTATAATATTATCTCTCAATCCATGGACCAGGCAATCAACATAGGATATCTACCAGTTAGTTACTAATGGCATTTATTTCCCAGTGTACATTCTGGAACTGGGGAAGTGAATAGCAAGGTTCCACAACCCCACGAACCCAATGATCACTTGGGCAAAATTGAATACTGACCTCCTAGCTCCGTACTCAGGTCAAAGTACTATCATGTGGTTGTGGATCTCCAGGGTGTAGGGTCATGTCAAGGACAATATCCAATAATCCACATTACATTTGTAAGACTATCCATGCCCTAGTGCAGCATAGCTCTGAAAAATGAAAATAGGAAACTTTGGGAAGATGGAGAAAAGAGTCAGGTTATTACTTTGACAGACCACTTTGACAAAGTAAACCAAGAGGGAGGCTCTGGTGCTGTGAACTTTGCTGAACTATTTGAGAGTAAGTTGTAGATATCATGAGTCTTTAAACCACAGGAGGTTCTGTTTATATTTCCTAAGAACAAGAATATTCTTTTAGACAATGAGTATGAAAATTTCAAATTAGTTATATTTGCTGCTTATCCTTTGCTGTTATTTAATGTACAGGCCATGGTTAAGAGTTTTACCAGTTGTCCTGGTATTGTCTTTTTTTTTTTTTTTTTTTTTGAGCCTGGATCCAATCCCAGAATCACACTTTGCATATATTTGTTATGTGTCTTTAGTTTCCTTTATACTGAAAGAATTTCTCAGTCTTTATCCTTTTAGACATTGAAATCATTGAAGACTGCAGATCAATTGAACTATTTTAGAATTTGGGTCATTGTAACATGTTCCATAATTTGTGTGTGCTTAACTGCTCCTCTTGAACAACCATGCTATGATCAGTGACACAGTGGCTGAATTCATTTTCCGCATTTCCCTTGTGCACTCATTCTTTAGACCTTATTCCTTACAATAAGGCTGGGGGTTCAGACATTTCAACATCAAAAAAAAAAAAAAAAAGGCAGCCACTGAGTACAGGTATCAACTAGCCTCCCAAACAGATCCTATAAATTAGTCCCTGATGAGTGAGTAATAATATTAAATTGGTTATCAGTTGATCAGGACTTCTATTCTCCCTGCCTTTGTCTGGCACCCTTAAGATCCAGGTCTGTCTGTACATGCTGCCTAGACATCAGCCAAAGAGCCGGTGACACATTCAGGATACAGGCTGTCTTCTCTAAGAATTCTCATTGTGCTTCTCTGTCTGGGATTTATTGGGCACTAATTGTCCTTATAAGCCTGGAGTCAATGAGAGACGAGAGAACTCATTCCAAGGAAGAATAATCATCATTTTGTGAGAAAATTGCTTGAGGCTCAATCATTGCAGCTTTAATGCAGGGCAATCAGGTTTCTTTAGAAGGTTGAAGTGTGTACTCATACTTATTCCAATGAAATATCATTTCCTCCTTGGCTTCTCCAGTTTCATAACTGCATCTCCTTGGGATTTTGTTTGTTTGTTTGTTTGTTTGTTTTTTGATTCAACAATTCTATAAGTTTCTCAGTGCTCATCAAGATAAGGGTACCCTTAATCCCCTTTATCTATTCCATCCATCCCTCACTCACCTCCCCTCTGGCAGTTTCATTGTTACATCTTCTTTTAAATTTTGCTCCTTACCTTAGATTTACCTGGACCTTAATGGTATCCTACCAATATAGATCCAATGGATCCAGAATTATCTCCCCAAAGAAAATAAATCAATAAGTGTTACAAATTATATCTGAAATGTTGAATGTATTTTATTTGATAAAGAATTTGTAATCACCAAACTCATTATTTATAATTTGATATTTGAAGATGAAAAGCATATCGTATTATTTATTGCCTATTCAAGAAGGATTTTTGTTTGTTTTTTAGAATACCTAATCAGTACAAATTGCTATTTAGAATTCTAAACTAAGAAATTTATCAACTGATATAATTGCAATCATTTGTCCAAACTTTTATTTTCTATTATAAAATTCATTACTATTTCTTTAAAGATAATGCCCATGCTTTTATGCCATAAAAGTTTTGCAAAGCAAAGTATGTCAATAATTATCTCCAGATTCATGCAACTCCAATAGATGAATTAAAACTAAATGTATGTCTTTTTGACAATGTTTACCTTAGCAGAGAGAAGCCATAGTTGTAGGTATTAAATTTGGTAACTTCTATGGAGTTGGCTTATTTATACTGGTGTGTCTATCTTAGCTATTTTTGGTGTAGCACATGAACTCTATAAAAACATAATAAGATGATTATTTCATGTTTGGTTAAGTAAGGAATAAAAAATACAAGTATAGGTAGGAAACCAAAAACAGTCAAACAACAAAGAGATTTATAAACCCTGCATTGGCTGGGTTTTAAAAATTCTTTGAATCTTACAAGAAAATACTGTGATTTAACATATTATGGTAGAAAGTATTTATGAAGGCTAATTTTCATAATAGCATTAAAATGTACCTTTCCACTTTGATAAAATTAAGTTATAACTATCAATATGATTATCCAGTAAGTATCTTGAGTATTTTTGTTGGATTTTTTTGCATGCTAAGTCATTTATTTTTATATGACACATGGAACAACATTATAGTGATAACTCATTATTTTTCAGTTTATGAGGTGTCCTAGATTTATTCCTACATGTAAAAAGCCCATTCCTGAGCAAAATGAAGTACGGTCTTTATTAATAATTTTAAACGTGGATAAACCATTATATTTATTATTTTTAAGTTTTTATTTAAATGCCAGTTAGTTAACAGAGTGTAATGTTAGTTTCAGTTGTACAATGTAGACATTCGGCACGTCCATACAGCACCTGGTGCTCATCACAGCAAGTGTCTCCTTAATCCCCATCACCTATTTCACCCACCCCACCCCACTCCACCTCCTTTCTGATAGCCATTGGTTTAGTCTCTTAGTTTGGCTCTTGCTTTGTTTTTTTGTTTGTTTGTTTGTTTTTGTTTTTGTTTTTTTACCCTTTGCTCGTTTTTTCTTTCTTAAATTTCACATATGAGTGAAATCATGACATTTCCTTTCTCTGATTGATTTATTTCGCTTAGCATTATATTCTGACAGGTGTGAGGGGATATCACATTGTAGTTTTCCTTTGCATTTCCCTGATGATGAGTGATGTTGCGAATCTTTTCATGTGTCTGTTGGCCATCTGGATGCCTTTGGAAAATTGTTTTAATTTAGATTATTCATTTTTTGAGGGTTTTGAGTTTTACAACTTCTTTATATATTTTGGATACTAACCATTTATTGGATACATCATTTGTAAATATCTTCTTCTGTTCTGTAATCTGCCTTTTTGTTTTGTTGATTGTTTCCTTCACTGTACAGAAGCTTTTTATTTTATGTAATCCCAATAGTTTATTTTTGTTTTTGTTTCTTTTGCCTCAGAAACATATTTAGAAAAGTTGCTACAGCTGATGTCAAAAAAGTTCCTGCTTGTATTCTCTTCTAGGATGTTTATGGATTTCTGTCCCACATATGGACCTTTAATCCATTTTGAGTTTATTTTTGTGTGTGGTGTAAGGAAGCGGTCCAGTTTCTTTCTTTTTCTTTCTTTCTTTCTTTTTTTTTTTTTTTTTCATGTGGCTGTCCAATTTTCCCAATACCATTTGTTGAAGAGACTGTCTTTTTCCCATTGGACGTTCTTTTCTGCTTTGCTGAAGACTAATTGACCCCACAGCTGTAGGTTCATTTCTGGGTTTTCTGTTTTGTTCCATTGATCTATGTGTCTGTTTTTTGGGTGCCATCCCATGCTGTCTTGATCACTACAGCTTTGCAATAGAACTTGAACTCTGGAGTTGTGATGCCCCAGCTTTGCTTTTCTTTTTCAAGGTTGCCTTGGCTTTTGGGTCTTTTGTAGTTCCAAATTTCAGGACTCTTTGTTTTCTGTGAAAAATCCTGTTGGTATTTTGATAGGGATTGCATTAAATGTGTAGATTACTTTGGGTAATATAGATATTTTTTAAATATTTGTTTTTCTAATCTGTGAGTATAGAATATCTTCCCAGTTTTTCATTCTCTTACATCATGTTTTAGTTTTCAGAATATATGTCTTTAACCTCTTTGGTTGGGTTTATTCCTAGGTATTTTATTATTTTTGATGTGATTTTAAATGGGATTGATTCCTTAATTTCTCTTTCTGCTGCTTTATTGTTTGTGTATAAAAATGTTCAACAGACTTCTGTACATTGATTTTGTATCCTGTGACTTTACTGAATTTGTATATCAGTTCTAGCAGTTTTTTGGTCAAGACTTTTGGGTTTTCTGTATAGAGTATCACATCATCTGCAAATAGTGAAAGTTTGACTTCCTCTTTACTGATTTGGATGCTTTTTATTTCTTTTTGTTATCTGATTGCTGAGGCTGGGACTTCCAGTACTGTGTATAATAACAGTGGTGAGAGTGGGCATCCTTGTCATGTTCCTGACAGTAGAGGAAAAGCTCTCAGTTTTTGTTCATTGAGGATGATTATCAGCTGTGGGTTTTTTGTATGTGGCCTATATTATGTTGAAGTATGTTTCATCTAGCCCTACTTTGTCAAGGATTTTTATCATGAATGGATGTTGTACTTTGTCAAATGCTTTTTCTGCATCTATTGAAGTAATCACATGGTTCTTATCCTTTCTTTTATTAATGCAATATATCACACTGATTTGTGAATACTGAACCACCCTTGCAGCCCAGGAATAAATCCCACTTGATCATGGTGCATCATTTTTTAAATTTATTGTTGGGTTCAAGTTTGCTAGTGTTTTATTGAGAATTTTTTCATCTGCATTCATCAAAGATATCGGCCTATAGTTCTCTTTTTTAGTGGTGTCTTTACCTGGTTTTGGTATTGGGGTAATGCTAGTCTTATAGAATGAATTTGGAAGTTTTTCCTCCTTTTCTATTTTTTTTTTTTGGAATAGTTTGAGAAGAATATATATCAACTCTTCTTTTGCTTGTAAAGCCATCTGACCGGTTTGTTGGAAGTCTTTATTTCTCATTCAACTTCTTCAATGGCTATCTATGTGTTCAAGTTTTCTATTTCTTCCTTTTCATTTTATTTTCATTTAAAAAAAGAAACCTCTATGCCTCATGTGGGGCTTGAACTCATGGCCCCGATATTAAGAGTCACATGCTGTACCAACTGAGTCCGCCAGGTGTCCACTTCCTGTTTCACTTTTGGTAATTTCTATTTTTAGGAATTTATCCATTTCTTCCAGTTTGTCCAGTTTGTTGGCATATAGTTTTTTTTTATATTATTATGTTATAATTGTTTCTGTGGGTGGTTGTGATCTCCCTCATTTGTGATTTTACTTATTTGGCTCCTTTCTCTTTTCTTTTTTATATATCTTGTTAGAGGTTTATCAAGTTTATTAATTTTTTTAAAGAACCAGCTCCTGGCTTCATTGATCTGTTCTACTGTTTCTTTAGTTTCTATATACTTTATTTCTGCTCTTATCTTTATTATTTCCTTCCTTCTGGTGGCTTTAGGCTTCTTTTGTTGTTATTTTCTGGCTCTTTTGTGTGTAAGGTTAGGTTGTTTGAGATATATCTTGTTTCTTGAGGTAGACCTGTATTACTATGTACTTATCTCTTGAGGCCACTTTTGCTGCATCCAAAGGTTTTGGATGCGTTTTCATTTTAAATGGTTTTCATTTAACTTTTTTTAATGCCCTCTTTTTCTTCCTGGTTGACCCATTCATTGTTGAATAATATATTGTTTAACCTCCATGTTTTTGTGGTTTTTCCAGATTTTCTCTTGTAGTTGACTTCTAGTTTTATAGCATTATGATCAGAAAAGGTATATGGTATGACTTCAGTCTTTTTGTAATTGTTGAGACTTCTTTTGTGACCTAATATGTAATCTATTCTGGAGAATGTTCCATGTGCACTTGAAAAGCATGCATATCCTGCTGCATTAGGATAAAATGTTCCAAATATATCTGCAACCTTTATCTGGTCCAAAGTGTCATTCAAAGCCATTGTTTCCTTGTTGATTTTCTGTTTAGATGATCTGTCCATTGATGTTAGCGGATTGTCAAATCCTCTATTATCAACATATTATTAATGAGCTCCTTTATGTTTGTTATTTTTTTTTTTTTAGATTTTATTTATTTATTCATGAGAGATATACCAAGAGAGGCAGAGACATAGGCAGAGGGAGAAGCAGGCTCCCTGTGGAGCCTGATGCAGTACTTGATCCCAGGACCCTGAGATCACATCCCTGAGCTGAAGGCGGATGCTCAACCACTGAGTCACCCAGGTGCCCCTGTTATTAATTGTTTTATATATTTGGGTGCTCCTCTGTTGGGTGCATAAATATTTATAATTGTTATATCTTCTTGTTGGATTGTCCCTTTATGATGATATAATGCCTTTTTTGGTCTCATTATAGTCTTTGTTTTAAAGTCTAGGTTGTCCAACTTAAGTATTGATATTCCAGCTTTCTTTTTCTTTTAAAAATATTATTTATTTATTTATTTATTTATTTATTTATTTATTTATTTGACAGAGAGAAAGCATGAGCACAGAAGCAGAAGAAGTGGCAGGCAGAGGGAGAAGGAGAAGCAGACTCCCCACTGAGCAGGGAACCCTACATGGGGCTCAATTCCAGGACCCTGGAATCATGACCTGAGCTGAAGGTAGATGCTTAATCAACTGAGCCACTCAGGTGCCCCCTTCTTTCTTTTGATTTCCATTGGTATGATAAATGTTTCTCTATCTCTTCACTTTCAATCTGCAGGAGTCTCTAGGTCTAAAATGAATCTCTTGTAGGCAGTATCATAGACAGGTCTTTTTTTTTTCCCACCTGTGCTGACGCTTTATGTTTTTTTTATTAGAATGTTTAATCCACTTACATTCAGACTAATTTTTGGTATATATTTATTGCCATTTTATTACTTGTTTTGTCATTGTTTCTGGAGATTGTTTTCTGAACCATTCTTGTCTTTGTCAGTTTTGGTCTCTCCTTTGCACTCAGAGTACCCTTTAATATTTCTTGCAAGGATGGTTTAGTGGTCATGAACTCCTTTGTTTTTGTTTGTCTGGGAAACTCATTATCTCTCCTTCTATTCTGAATGACAGCTTGGCTGGATAGAATATTCTTGGCTCTAGATTTTTCCCATTCAACACTTTGAATAATCATGCTACTCTTTTCTGGATTGCCAGCTTTCTGTTGCAAAATCTCAAACTAGCCTAATGGTTTTTCTCTTGTAAGGGAAGAACTTCTTTTGTCTTGCTGCTTAAGAAATTTTCTTTGTCACTGTATTTTGCAAATTTAATTATGATATGTCTTGGTGTTGGCCTGTTTTTGTCGATTTTGATGGGAGATCCCTGTTCCTCCTGGATTTGGATGTCTGTTTTCTTCCTTAGATTAGAGAAGTTTTCTGTTATTATTTCTTGAAATATATGTTCTGCCCCCTTTTCTCTCTCTTCTTCTGGGACTCCTATAATATGAATGTCATTACATTTAATGGAGTCACCGAGTTCCCTAAGTCTTGGGAACTATTCTTGTGTTGCATAGTTCTTTTTCTCTTTTGTTCAGCTTCATTACTTTTTATTACTTTATCTTCTAGATCATTGATTCATTCCTCTGCTTCTTCTAGTCTGCTGTTCATTGCATCAAGCCTGTTTCCAACCTCATTTTTTGCACTTCATCTCTGATTGATTCTTTCTTTTAATTATTTTATCTCTCTGGTAAGGTTCTCGCTGATGTCTTCTATTCTTTTCTCAAGCCCAGTGAGTATCCTATGATTGTTGCTTTAAATTCTCCATCAGTCACATTACTTTTGTCGGTTTCACTTAGATCTCTGGCCATGGCCTTATCTTTTCTTTCCTTTAGGATAAATTCCTTGGTCTTCCCATTTTGGCTAAGTTTCTGTCTTCTTCTGTGTGTTAGAAAGGCTAGTTGTGTCTCTTTTTTCTGCATAGCTTCTCTGCCATTAGTGTGGAGTCTGTTCTGTCAGTCTTTTCTGGGGTATTTAGGATGATTTGATAGCTATTTAGTTTTGTTTGTGAGATGAGGGGGTCTATGGTCTTCCACATCTGCTGCCGTCTTCCTCTCTCCTATATTGACTATTAAGAAATTAAAAGCATGTGATTCCTTTTCATTTTGATAGATTAACATTAAAATTTAGAATTTATGCATGTAAGATACCTTCATTTTTACAAAAAAATAAATAACCATCATATATAATTGAGTATATTTGACTATTAAGAGATTTATAACATGCTTTTATAGAAAATGGGGAATTTATTTCTCTTAAAAATACCATGATGTGACCCTGTATACCTGTTCCAATGCACATATTATGAATCCATTAAAGTCTTTATTATGAACACTAAAGTTTCAAAAAGTTAGAAAAATAATAGAAAGTTTTGCTAAAGCAAAACTAAACAATTGCTACCCGGAATTATAAACAAACAAATTCAATATTTTATAAAATGCTATTGCTATTGTATTTTGAATCCCATTAGTATTTATTTCCTTACAGTTTTGATTCCAAACGAGAGCCACTTAACCTTGACATAAGCATAATACCCCAAACATTTTTCTACTCGTGTGTTTATACAACTATTATCATATGTCAACACTTCAGGGGTACTCCAAAATCTGCTCTTAAGTAAACTAGTGAAATATTCTGATGATTGAAATAGGATAACTATTAAAATTTTAGGTTGAATTGTATTTCATTTAAGTGTTAAGTCAAATGCTGCAAAGGATTTGAGACCTTGTGCCACATGCAGTTATATATTTATGTATATATAGGTACAGATAAAACTACAGATAGATACAGATACAGATACAGATATGAAGATGAATATAGATGTAGATATAGATAGATACTAGCCGGAAGACCAAGTCTCTGCGTCAGAGATCAGACTTTATTTACTCTCAGTAATAATAATGAGCAGAGTACCATTGCAACATGGATCATCCTGTATGCAGCACCACACCGTGAAGTCATGAGAGACACACAAACTTGCACTTGAAACGAGACTTGTTCTGTAGGAGAGAAATATGAATTTTTGGGTGTGTATAGAAGTACAGCTGCCCCCTCGCCCCTTCCAAGTAAGGGAAATAATTCTAAACTCCTCTATATAAACAAATTCTTCTGCAAAAGAGGATGTAGGATTCTGGGCCTTTTATCTTTTGAAATTTAAATATATCTCTCCAGAGGGAAGATAAAGTAAGTATACAGAGTTTACAAACCAGGGTTTTATCCCTTTTGAAATGTAAACACATAGAAAGATAACTCTAAATTTCTGGAGGCTAAGGACTGTTGAGTCACTCTTTCCCATAACCCCGGACACTACCCTGGGATGCAGCCATTTAGTTATTGGGGAGATAAGAAAAGGTTTATTATCCTCTGGATGGGATAATAAGGAGACAAATGGCTGCACATCTAACACCCATGGCATGTAAAAGTAAACGTTTCTGGGGAAGTAAAACCAAACATTGTGTGTTTTCACAGCATATCAATTCCCATGTCTCAGGAGGCCAGGACTTTGTAGGAACACTGAGAAATCCAGAGAAGATTTATTTTTTCACATTAAGTGCTTTTTATGTTTTGTGTAATAGCCCTATTTGTATTGATCTGTGAATTCATGAGCATGTAAAAAGCATAAAACGTCTCAAGTCAAACATAATCTCTCATGACTTTCCAAGGATTAGCTTGATAGAATATTTGCATTTCAGCACTACAATGAGTCGTTTAGAACACAGTTCTATTCAGTCTGTATTGATTCTATCAGTAATGATGAATAAATGTCATCCTAATTCCTGAATGACTATAATCCACCATGGCAGGTTACAACTCCCATTATTTTGAATTTTGTTTTTAAGGGAAAAAACATATAGGTTTTATTACAGTAACTTAGTTATGTTATTCAGGTCGATTGCTAGAAATGAGTTATTATCATTTAAAGGAAGAACGGAAGGAATAAATGAAAGAAGGGAGAAAAATTCCCTGACAGCTGACTCTGTCCAGTGACAGCTAGGAGTACAACTAGGTTTTAGTATTCTCAAGTAAACATAAACAATCTTCACAGAATATCAACAATAATCAGGTAAGGTCATTAGTATCAACAATAATTAGATAAGGCCCATGTTAGAGCAAAAACCAGGTCAGGACATTCAGTAATTATTAAATAAAATATGCATTTTTCTCTCTTGTCTATTAGAAATAACTGCTGTTTCTTTACCAAAGACAAATGTAGCTTGTGTTGTAAGATGTGTTGATGTTAAGTTATGAATTACCTCACCTTCCTGAAAGGATCCACTTAGGAACAAATTTAGTTTTCTTAAATTGTATCTCAAAATGACTCCAAACAAGTTCAAACACCATAGCAAGACACTACCATCACCCTCTTGTTAAGATGCACCAGGGTTTTGCATGGTGTGTGTTCTCTCTGGGAGCTAGTAATGGAGCTAGTAATAAACCTGACTTTGACCATAGATGTAATTCTGCTGGTCTTTGGGAAACAATGCATGAAAATCCATTGAGGAGAGACAGGAAAATTAAAGGTTCTGATATGGAAACACACGGTTCATTTTAGGAAAAGGAAGAAATCAGTGTGATTGAGGCAGAGACAATGATGGAGAAAGCAATAAAAGATGAGACCAGAGAGCTAAGAAGTGACAAAAAAAAAAAAAAAAAAAAAAGGAGTGGAGCCTTGTAATAATGATGACTTTGAAATTTCCTCTGAATGAGATGGGATGCAATTTGAGGGCTTTGGGTAAAGTAGTGGTATTTATTATGAGTTTAAACAGGATCGTTCAAATTGCTATTTTCAGAGTAGTGTGAAAAGAAGCAAGTATATAATGAAGGAAATCAGCTAGGAGGTTATTGTGGTAATGCAACTGAGTTGGGTCATATGGTAGTAGTTGTGATGGATACATACTTAAAGTGTAGCCAATAAATTTGTATTAGTTTCTATATCCCACTTTTAAAAGTATAGAATGTTCATTAATTGTTCTCATTGTTTTTGTAAAGGAAATTTTTTGGGGATGGGGGGCCTTGGCTCTTTTAATATATTGTGCATATAGTTGCAATAACAGAAATGGTGATAAATGCTTCAAAGTTTTGCAAATTCTGAACAATTTAATAATAACTAGTAATAGTTTCATTTTCACAAACATTTGTTATCAATATTAGTGAGGACTTTTAGGTTTAATATTGACATCTTAAAATTTGGCCTTATGGAAAAAAAAAAGTAAAATAATTAGTAAATATTTAGAACTGATCACCAATCTGTCTATTCAGTTACTTTGTCCTTCAACCGTATAGATTTTTTTTTTTTTAATTTGAAATGGCTTCTTTCTTTTACTTGGACAAAATACTCTTAAGTTTCTGAATCTGTATTCCTATTGGATAGATTCAAAATGCTTAGAATATCAGACAAAATCCTCAATCATCAGGCTCCAATATCCTCTCCTGTTTCATCCTTTATAATCTGTGGCTGCTACTATACTCTGTCATCATCCATCAGGCCCTGTAGGATTCTTATCTTCATTTTTTTTTAATGTTTTGTGTGTGTGTGTGTGTGTGTGTGTGTGTGTTTTGTTTGTTTTCTTTGTTTTTTTTTTTTAGATTTTATTTATTTATTCATGAGAGGCACAGAGAGAGAGAGAATGGCAGAGACACAGGCAGAGGGAGAAGCAGGCATCCTGTGGGGACCCCAATGCAGGACTGGATCCAGAGCCCTGGGATCACTCCCCGAGCTGAAGACCGATCCTCAGTCTCGGAGCCACCCAGAGGTCCCACATTTTTTTTTTCTTTCCAATAAGTTAATGCCCCTTTACAAGTTTATATCGATACATGTACTATTTTCTTTGTTGAGGTTAGTAATCTTACCTAAAGATTTTTGAAGAATTGTTGAACCTTAATATACAAATATATCATAAAGGTCAGAATTGTTTAAGTGCATACTTTGTTATAATTTTACAGAGTTGACATACCGGTGTAGCCAGTATCCTAATCAAGTCATAGAAATTATTAGCAAGCACCTTGGAAGCCTCTTTTATGGCACATGTGAGTTTATCTCTCCCTCAACCCCATCAGAGGTAGCTGCTGTTCTTATATCTATTAACTTGTATGGATACAAATATGCACTTGCTGACCATTTAACTATAATAATATAGTAGGTATCAGAGAATTTCTGATTGAACAGAATTGAACTATATAAATGCAGGTGTCCTTGTTCTCCTCAAATAAGAACCAACCTTTTATGTGTAAACAAGCAAACAAATAACAGTTAAAAATAATAAAACTGGGGATCCCTGGGTGGCCCAGCAGTTTGGCGCCTGCCTTTGGCCCAGGGCGCGATCCTGGAGAACCGGAATCGAATCCCACGTCGGGCTCCCAGTGCATGGAGCCTGCTTCTCCCTCTGCCTATGTCTCTGCCTCTCTCTCTCACACTGTGTGCCTATCATAAATAAATAAAAAAAAATTTTAAAAAAAATAATAAAACTGTGAATTTCTAAACGGAGACTATATTATTTTTTCATCTGTGGCCTCTAAATTAATGTCATGAATTGTATGTATTCAATAAAGGGAACATATGCATAATGAATAATAATAACAAAAAAAGAATCAACCATCTTAACCTATTGTCACTTTTTAGTTCTTCCAAAAAAGACAAAGGTCAATCTTCAATGTCATTCAATCCAGGAAGTTTTCACTCACTGCTGATAAAAGTAAAATTATCATCCATTGTCCTCTCTTGATGGCATTTGGGATATAGTATTCTGATCTGATTCTTTATTTAGGTGACTTCTTCATTTTTGAGAACTGTAATTGCTCACTTAAAACAGCTTTCTTGTAACTCTGAGAGTATCTTTTTAACTTACTAGTTGGCTTAAGGAGAGTGTATAAAGTCATGTAGCCATTTTGTATGTGTGTCTTACTGTATTTGTCAGCTTAGTTTGTGAAGGAAAAAAAAAAGATTATTCTTTAACTTTATCCATCTGATAGTCACATCCTCTCAAGGAAAATTTTGAGTAAAAGCTTGGTTCTGAATGGTGCATGAAAGTCATCTGGTTTGGACTATGTTAGACAAAAGTGGATTCCATTTGAAACGTTAAAAATTCTTAATAAAATCTTAAGACATCTGGTTCTATAAATAAAGCACCATATAGGAAGTATATTTATTTTGTATTTGAATTAAATTTCAAATACTTTTGAATTACTTAAATTTGTAATACTTTTACTTTGGTTTTTATTAAATCATATTCCCTTTTTGTATGTCTATTCAGGTACATTGACTGAGAGAACTGATTAGCAAAAAGAAAGAACATCCATTATGTTTTAAATTATCTCTAATTTTCATGTGGGAGTATTCTTTTATTTGGCAAATTTAATATTTATAATATGACTGCTATGATCTAGACCTTTTGTTAGAGGTTATTGATCCTGTAGTAAAGACTGTTTCTTGCATGTCTAAAGTTTGTCTTCAAGAAATGACACATAAATACAAGTAGTAATAAGTGCAATGACTGTTTTTAGAAATGGTGATATTGAGGAGTATCTGGGTGGCTCAGTCGGTTAAGCATCCAACCCTTGGTCTCAGCTTAGCCTTGACCTCAGGATTGTAGGTTCTAGCCCCACATAGGGCTTCCTGCTGAGCATGGAGCCTACTTAAAATAAAAGTAATTGTGATCTTGAAATTTATTCTATTTGTTTAATTTGCTTTATTATATATTAAAATAAAAACCAACCTGTGATTCCAAGTTTGTAAGAAATACTTATGAAATAAGATTGAAAAATAAAATGGAAATACAAAATAGGAATATTGGACTAAAAAGACATTTCCTATATTCTAGTTTTAGGATTAACATTTGTGAGGCAGGAGAATCTGAAAAAGTTATTTAATGCCTTGAGGTCTAAATTCTCAATTTGTTAAATGGAAATACATAGCATTCCTATAAAACTAATGAGAGCTGTAGATAATCAAGTGGAATAATGTATGTATAATACTCTGTATGCTATAAGGCACTAAACAAATATGAGAAGTCAACTTAAAAGTTCAATTGTTTTCAGAAATGCAATGTTCACATTATAACTATCATAAATTTCATTCACTGGGAAAAAGATTCTCCTTCTCCCAGTATAATACTCATTTTTGCACACAGAGCTTTAGTTTATCCAAACTGCAAACTAAAATATCACCAATATCACTATCAGTTGTACACTTTTATTCTGATACACAAAAGTTATTTTCAATTTTCATTTTAACTCATATATTCCCTGGAACCGATAATGTACAAAGCCCAGTGATATTATTACTGCTGACATTGAATTGTCAGATAAATGGCATGTCAGTTTTCATTTATATTTCTGAATGCTTGGCAAAGAGTGACAGCTGCACACAGCTTATAATTTGGTGTCACATTATCTCAATGAGTGGAGCAATTTCCATATAAAAATACATTTGAAATTAAGCCTTGAAGATCTGGATAGTGTTTTTTTATGGATTTAAAATGAGACTAAGTCTTACAAGGATTCATTGCATAATTCTGACACTTAGAAGAAACTGGGAATGGGCAACTAAAAACAATGAGAGATCGTGAGTACTCCATTTTTCTTGTGTTAGACCATAAAATATATCAATGTAGTTGAACCACACTCCAGTATAAATGATATTGTGGAGTCCAACAATGTTATTCTTTTTTTTTTTTTTTTTTGGTATTCCCACAATTAAATTCCTTTTAGTATCAGTGAAAATGACTTTAATACTTATTCTATTTCATTTTGTTTCAGACTTTTTTTTTCTATTTTTGACATAGACATGCTCTAGAAAGATATTTATTTCTTCCTGAGATTTATTCAAGTGTTTCTTAAAGCTGATACCATGCAGTGATGGTACATAGATTATAGAAATATAGCTGGAAAAAAAGACAGATTGATATTTAAAACCAAAAAAAAAAATGTAGCTGATGATGCTAGATAGGTGGGTGATTGTAGATGGAAGTTCTTCTAAAGAGAAGAATACATTTTATAGAGATGAAGAAAGCCTGAATTAAACATTTGCTCAAATCAAAGAAAGAATGACATTGAAAAACCTTTGCTAATTCTTTTGCTTTAGTAAGTGCTTTGAAAACGTAAATAGTTGGCCTTTTCATGATCACAATACTTTACTTTTGGATAAGGAAATATAGGCCTTGATCTGGGTACTGGGTAACAAGTCAATGGCCCCCATAGAATGAATGAATTTCTGCATTTCAGAGAGAAACCCAAGGGAGAAAGGGGAAAGGCCTGCATCCTTGTTGCAAAAAGAGGGGGTGGGAGGGGAGGAGCAGAGGCCTGAAAAGGCCTAAGTATCAAGAAGGCAAACACTTTGCCTGAAGAGCAAGTTAATTTGTTAAGTGTTTTGTATGGGGGAGCTCAGGAGTAGTAAAGCACTTTTAAGAAAACAGACTCATGATATTGAAGAAACCCCCCCTGTAAGTAGGATCAGCCCTAATCCAGAGGCAGACCATCCAGGTGCCTTCCTGAAGTTTTAGCAACAAAAAGCATTCTGTTTGTGATAAGAAAACCATTTCCCCCCACACCCTGATTGGAATGTCCCTGAATAGGTTCATGTTGACCTTCTGAGAAATCAACCTGGATGCTATGCGACTCCCGCGGTTCTTTTGTCCTTAAGCGTTTTTTTTCTTTTACCTTTAAAAGATGCCTGTAATTGCTAATCGGGGCTCTTTTCCTCCTCGGAGGCGGAGAGCCCGTTTGCTCAAACGTCCAATAAACCCTCTTGCTAATTGCATCTGCCTGTCTGGGGTCTGAGTCTCTGGGGCGTCCGCCGGGACACGTTGGCACCCGTGAGCCAGGGTCCAACAATATGTTACTAGTTTGCTATTCTGTGCTTCTGTGGAAGTCCTCCCTTAGCATAAACTCCATTAAAATTTTGTTACAGAAAAATTTCCCGATTCTGATAGTGTTTTATAAAAATCCAGAGAACTGTTCACTGTTTGTTTTATATATGTTGGCTAACTGAGGAAATATAAAAATGTTGGGGCCCCTGGGTCGCTCAGTTGGTTAAATGACTGACTCTTGGTTTTGGCTGAGGTCATGGTCTCAGGGTCATGGGACTGAGCCCTGTGTTGGGCTACTTCTCAGTTTGGGGATTCTCTTTCCCTCTCTCCCTTTCTCTTTCGTAAATAAATAAATCTCAAAAGAATTAAAAAAAAAAAAAAAACTTTTGAAATGTAAAAATATTTGTGCCAGCCAAAGGAGACAAGACTGGTGAACTGAAGGATTTGAGGAAAGTATAACATCAAAACGAGATTGCTAGGATAGCTATAACTAAGTTTCTGAGATGCCTGGGGATATGAGGCATGGCTGGATTTACATTCTTCGGTGGGATAGGTGAATCACGTTGTATTGTCTTAATATAAGGGAGTTCCTCAAAATGTCTGGAGTATCTGGATACAACTGAGCCATGTATTTTATGTAAGCAAGATAGTGTCATCAGTAATCTGTGGCAGAGATGGTTCCAAGATCACCATCTGATCACATGATCAGATGCCAGTCTTTTTAATGGGCTCATCTCTGTACTTTTTGTCTTAAAAAAAAAAAGGTTTCAGATGACAAGAGTATAGACTAAACATGACTTACATCTTCATATTAAATTCATGCAAACATGTATTCTGAAATAAGAATTTAAAAACGAAAATAGTGCAAAGACACAGATAAACCTTCTATATAAATAGAAGCTCTTTAATCAAAACGTTGCTCTAAAATTATTTTCCAATAAACCCCTTTTGCATTAAAATAACTCTGATCCTTGGCTTAGTCTTTTAATATCATTTCTGGATATCATTCTATGTTCTCTAGTAAGTTGAGATAATTAATAATCCGAGATGGGCAACATTCAATGACTTATTAAACACACTGCTTATATGGCCTATGTCTGATCTCTTTGGGGCTGTGTTCACTGTAAGTAAACAAGAGACAAAATTTTGTAACTAGACTGAACCAAAATTTCTGAAGAACATTTCCTTTGTAATTCATCCATTCAGCAGTGTGGAGAGGATATAGTCTTTGTCTTAGGGGTAGTAATGAACAAAAAAAAAAAAAAAGAATAATGCCTCAAGGAGCTTACATTTTTGTGAGGCATTAACATAATAATAAAGAAATTTTAGTTGAAAAATGCTAGGGAAATATGAGCAGGTTAAAGGGGTTATTGCATTTACTCAGTGAGTGGGCAGTGTAAATCCTACTGTTTGGGTTAATATCTAAAACACAAATCTAATCCTGTCAAACTTTTGCTTAAAATATAAGCTCAGCAACTCCCAATATTTATATATTTATATTATATTGCATAATACCGTGCCTCTGACCTCATCAATGGAGAGATGTTGAGTAGAAATTATGTCATATTTATCTGTTACATAGAGTTCTTCATTGTATACAATATTTGAGTTGGTTTAAGCAAAAAGTAATATATTAAAGAACCTGGAGAGCTCATGGTTATCTGGAAGACCAAAGACACTTTCTCCAGGCTGATCTTCTGGAGATAATTTCATTCACCTCAAAATGGAACTGAGCCATCAGGGTTGCTGATGACTCTGCTACAAACTGGAAGCTGCATAAAAAGCAAAGTACCTCCTAAGCTTTTGAGGACCACAGAACTTTGCTATGGTGAAATTATAAAATTAGGAAGACAACTACTGAGTCAGAAAACTGTCCCATAATTGACAGTTTGGGAATTGTGGCATCTTTGGTTGTTTGGTAACCAACATGTAATGAACACCAGGTATCCTGCTTCTTTTCCCTCACAATGCCAATCAACAGTGAAGTATCATTTAATAGGATTTGACAGGACGGATCTAAGTCAAGATAGAATCTCAGGCTGGAAAGAAATCTAGAAACTATGATATTAAGCTTCCCTGCAATAGGAATTTTACTGAGTGCTAGTTGAACAAGCCAGTTTATAATATATGCTGCAATATCATCAAAAGTTAAAAAAAAAGTCATTGTAACGAATACAAAGTAAACCTCAATTTATGTGGTAAATGGAAGTCTACTTCTCCCTTTAATGTAAATCTTTATATACAGCCTGTTAACATTATCATAATTTTAAAATATTTTGGAAACATTGTAGTTCATTTCTAAAGGTTTTCAGCTTAATTGTAAATACAGATGGTCCCTGATATAAGATGGTTGAACTTAGAGTTTTTTTAATTTACAATGGTGTGAAAGTGATACGCATTCAGTAGAAACCATACCTCAAATTGTGAATTTTGATCTTTTCCCAGGATAGCGACATGTGGTATGATCCCCTCATGATGCTGAGCAGGGGCAGCAAGCCGTAGCTCTCTGTCAACCACATGATCACCAGGGTGAACAACAGATACACTAAACAACCATTCTGTACTGAGACAACCATTCTCTTTTTCACTTTCAGTACAATATTCAGGAATTTATTATAAAATGGGCTTTGTGTTAGATGACTTTGCCCAACCATAGGCTAGTATAAGTGTTCTGAACATGTTTTAGGCAAGCAAAGCTAAGCTATGATGTTTGATCGGTTAGATATATATTAAACATATTTTTGACCTATGAGATTTTTAATTTATAATGAGTTTATTGGATAAAACCACACTTTTAAGATAAGGAAGAATTATTATTACCATGACTTTGGAAAAAATATAATTCTACATTGTTGAACAATTATCTTACTGCCCAAATCTATATTATACTTGGAATTTTTATTATTTTCACATTGTGATATTAGGACTTTTCTCATAAATATCATATATTTTCTTAAATACCTATCATTCTTATTTTTTAATCTTGTATTTGAAACATATTCTTTAAAGAAAAATGAAAATAGTTGTCACTTCCAGATCATATGACTATTTATCCAAAGAAACAAAATAATCACTCTTTTAAAAAATTCTCACTGTGCACATTATGTCATCCTAAAGATGGTTTGGCATGGTTTAAAGAGTTAGTCTTAAGTGCGCCTCAGGGCACTTGGGATTCATTGTCCTGACAAAGTATTTGAAGGATATTCTTATTTAAAACAAATCATGAAGGGGGCACCTGGGTGGCTCAGCAGTTGAGCATCTTACCTTCCCCTCAGGGCCCAATCCTGAGTCTGGGGATCAGTCCCACATCAGGCTCCCTGTAGGGAGCCTGCTTCTCCCTTTGCCTGTGTCTCTGTCTCTCTCTGTGTGTCTCTCATGAATAAATAAATAAAATCTTAAAAAAAAAAATCATGAAGGAACATTTAAAACAGTTTTTGTTGATTAGTTCCTGTATACCTATAGAAGATTTTCCCTACATATTGCTATCATTTTTAAGGTGCAATCAAAAGGTGAATTAACAATTTTGTATTTGGAAAATGTGCTCAATAGGTAGAAATCAAATTGGTCATTTATACATACTTTTATCGGGCTTTTAGATATTATACAGTTATTTTTAAAGATTTACTCCAGTGATTGAAAGAGATTAGTACTAAGCCAAATGAATAATATTGGCTCATTTGACCTGGGTGGATAAGTACACTCACAATACATCAGAATATTTAAAATAACTGTAAAAAATACTTATTTATAAATTTTAGATATATACTGAATATTATTAGGCCTTACCCATTTTTATTTGAGCTAAATAAATATGTATTTTCTTTAATTCAGTGTAGCTTTTCAGAAGTAGGAATTCCATTTCAATATAAGACAATAGGAAAGAATTAGAGATAAAGTGCAAGAATACAATCTTACATCAATCACTTTAATCCCTAGATTTTTAAATTCAAACAGTCATAAAAGAAAGGCATTCTTTTCTCATCATGTAAATCATGATGGAACCACAGAACCATCATTACGTCTTAATTGTGATGAGACTTCAAAGTAATTCACCTAAACAAGGTAATAATGGGTAGGTTAGGATATTTAGATGATTTGTCATTATTTTTGAAACAGCCACAAAATATGTATTTAATTGCTTACTGTCAGTCACTGCGCTAGAAGTTATATTGTCCAAATAATTCTCAAATCTTTTAATATTAAAAATTATAATTTCTCAAAATTAATAGAAAAGCTAGTAAATGTTTAAATTAGGAGAACATCATCATAGCAGCATATGCTTATTATGCAAATCATTATTTTTCATATGTGGAATATTTGCATGGATCTTTTGTATAAAAGAAATCCATCATAGAGTGTATATTGAAAGCAAGTATGGAGATGCCTGGATGGCTGAGTGGTTGAGCATCTGCCTTTGGCTCAGGTCATGATCCTGGGGTCCTGGTTTCGAGTCCCACATCTGGCTCCCTGTGAGGAGCCTGCTACTCCCTCTGCCTATGTCTCTGCCTCTCTTTCTCTCTCTCTCTCTCTCTGTCTCTCAGAAATAAAAATAAAATCTTAAAAAAAAAAGAAAGCAAGTATGACTAGATGAGAGGGAGAGAGGAAGACAGGTTGCAATGTGTAGCTTATCAGTTGTGTATTTGGCAGACTCTGATTTGCTGCTTCATCAGTTTCATTGCTAATCAATCATTCATGGCTTATAAACTATTAAGATTTTAATATGCAGGTGTTCAACACACATGCCTCCTCTGTTTCCTTTTCAATAGGTATCCAATAAACTTTGCAATTTACCTTAAAGGCTTAACTGTTGTCCTAGCATGACATAGATATATAATACTTGAAATTATACTAAAAACAAGGACACTTCAACAACCTAATCAGCAGCTCTTTGATATTTATTTATTTATTTTATCAGTGGGAAGTTGGCTAATACAACTGTAAGTGCTGCAATTCTAAGTTCTGTATCTTGGAAATTATATTTGGCATTCAGCCTTAATTGTGCTATAGTCATTTAAATTTTATATTGAAAAGCTAATACATTATCCGTTTCCTTCTACTCTAGAATACTGAGGGAAACAAGCATATCCTTTAAAAACACCCATTCATCTTTTCAATAAGTGGTTCTGTGTTAATAAGATATCCTTATGGGAGAAATGTTTTCTCGTATCTCACACTGTACAGAAAAATCAATTCCAGATTGCTGATACAAATATACATGTGAAAAATATGTCATTTAGAGGAAAACATATGAGAGCATTGTCCTCACCATTTTAAACAAAAATGCAAAATATTCTTACCAAAAACTTTAAAAAAATTATTCATGGAGCTATATTGATATAAAAAGCTTCTGTTTATCACAAGGCACCACTAAAGAATAAAAATGCAATGCATTAAATAAGATAAAATATTTCAATAACACATCTGTCTGACACATGATGTATTTGACTCTAGCTCTTGCTCTAACTATTGCTTTATATGTGAAAACACTGATAATTCTGTAGTAAATGGGAAAAAGTCTTAGACACGACTAAAGAAAACATCCAAATGGCCAATGAAAATTTTAAAAAGTTCTACAACTCATTTGTTATCTGGGAAACACAGATTAAAACCATAATTCGATACAACTGCACATGCATCAAACGTCTAAAATGAAAAAGATGGTGTCATGGAAGTTAGGGTGTGTGTGCTGCACACATCTCACCTCAAAGACCAAAGCACTCATTTTCCAGGGTGCTGAGACCATTGGCAATTACCTTGTACACGCTTGTACTTCCTCTCAGAGACAACATACTTCTAATGACTGATTGATGCTGAAGCGTTAAGGCCTGGCCAGTTCCTGGAAATTAGGACAACTCTGGAGAGGCACAGACATTCCAGAACTCCTCACAGAACTGGCAGAGATCAGTGTTGTGATTGTATCACGATTCAACCTCACCTCTGACCAACCCTGCATTCTACCTTACATACAGAAATGTGATTTTGAGAAAACTCTCCAATATGTTGTCTTCATTTTCCCCATAGGATCTGCTTCCTGGGGAATTTGACTGATGCTAGCTTATGCGGGGCATGGTCTGAGAAAGTGGACTCTAAAGTGGGATTTGGGATTTGACTCAATTGTCCTGGTTGAGGATATGGACCCCGTTACGGTAGGTAGAATACAGCTATCTCCTGACGTGTGGTAATAACTGTTCAGACTTTTATAGGATGGTAATCTGGAGAATGACAACCTCAATGGGTTACCAGTGTAAGAGAATGCATTTACACATAAAGTATATCGGCATATACTTATATTTGGAAAAGAGAGGAAAATGGCATTAAAATAACCACGGAGAGGTGTCTGGGTGACTCAGTTAGTTAAGTGTCTGCCTTCAGCTCAGGTCATGATCCCAGGATCCTGGGACGGAGCCCCACTTTGGGCTCCCCACTCAGCAGGGAGTCTGCTTCTCCCTCTCCCTCTGTCCCTCCACCTCCTCTCGTGCTCTGTCTCTTACTTTCTCTCTCTCTTAAATAAATAAATAAATAAAATCTTTATAATAAAATAAAATAAAATAAAATAAAATAAAATAAAATAAAATAAAATAAAATAAAATAAGCCATGGAAATGGATGACAGAGCTGAGGATAGCCAGTGCTCTAGAGAAAGACAGTGAAAGGCTGAGAGTGATTGATTAGCGATTTACAGTGAAGAATGAACGCCTAAGCACCTCCTTGGCAGTGATATAAAGGCACTCTCATCTCCCGCAGCTGGAGGGCAGAAAAAGCTATGGATCCAGCCAAAGAACAAGAAGAATGGACTCTATACGAATTTGTGTTCTCAAGTTTAATAGATTTGCTATGCCAGCGTAAGGGCCCCAACTGGGAAGAGTGGGACCCTCAATTATGGAAGGGCCATGTGGGTTGGTGCACTCCAAGATTCTGAATTTTCAGATTCTCCTAAACCATCTGGGCATGCTGAAATGGTTCACTCCT
This sequence comes from Vulpes lagopus, assembly GCF_018345385.1. Taxonomy (NCBI): domain Eukaryota; kingdom Metazoa; phylum Chordata; class Mammalia; order Carnivora; family Canidae; genus Vulpes; species Vulpes lagopus. Next base: position 101,488,025 of record NC_054824.1, read on the forward strand.
CTCTGGTAAATACTCATTTTCCTTCTTACTGAAGAAGATGCAGAGACCTCTGCTTTGTGAGAAAACCTGTCTCTGCAATCTTCACCTACTTTTCCTCTTGTACATCAGATGAATGACAAATGAGTGGAGTGTAGTGGATTCTATCATTGTTCTAAATTATTTATAGAGAATCTCTGTGAAGTACAGTCATTTTTTATTACCCCATTTACTTTTTTTCTTATGTGACCAATGGAATGGGAGCAGAAATGAGTGCACACAGTTGAGCTTGACTTTTAAGTCATTTCTTTGTTTTACCATTTTTCTTCCTTTTCTCTTTTCTCTGACACAAGAATAGCATGTCCTTAATAGAGTCTGCTTCTTCACTTTAGGATATAGAATAGGAAAAAAGTGTGGTACAGAGCAGCAATCATCCCACAACCGACATGGATAGCTATTGGGATTTCCTGTTTAGTTTGTCACCACAGAGTAACTTAAAGAAGACTGGTTCCTGTAGGAACTATCTTAGAAAATGATCGTACGCAACAACTTGTCTTCTGCTTAAAGTGTGCAAAATATGCATCTGTGCAGTAATTCTATTATGAGATTAATCTTTCTGAAAATAACCTTCCTTTGTGGTTTCAGGATTTCATAAGGACAGCATCCTTTAGTGTTTATTATGATATTTTATCTTAACTGCAAACAACATTGAGAACTAAGGGAAAAACGCTGAAGAATGGTAAGCCCAGACTTCTAATAAGTATTTCTAATATGTCTCCTCTCTTGATGAATAGTGCACCTGCAACTTCTCAACATTTGTTCACTGTTTTGATTTTGCCTTTTCCTTTTCAAAATAAATAAATAAATAAATAACATGTAGCAGTCAAGGGAATTGATGCCAGAACAAAAATGCATTGCTGTTCAGTACCTGATAAATGGAGAATAAAATCAGAATTGGAACATATTTTTAGTACAGACTGAGACTAAACAAGGCTTTCACTAAAGTTTATTTTCATTATATTGAAAAATATGTTTTATCCTTTTATGTTCTCAATAGATTTTCATTTTTGTCAGAACTGGGAGTTTAACATTGGAATAATTAAATTCTTTTATTGATAATTAGCTTTGTTTTTAGGAAGATTTTTCTTTTGAAAATTGCCTTGCAGGTCTATTCAAAGAGTAATCAGATCGATTGTTTCTCATCTGTTAAGAATATAAACTAAACTTCCATGATGGTTGTTATTTTTATAAACCCTTGTACACAATTTGAGATAATTAGGTTTGCTTTACTGTTGTGTTTTGTTTTTGTTTTTTTGTTTTTGTTTTTGTTTTTGAGAATAAAATAATGCACACACACACACACACACAAAAAGTTACCACTGCTTACTTCTTTAAAGCAGGGCCTCTTAAACCAGATTTTTAAAAAGGATAAAGATCTATATACAATTGATTTAAAATTTAGGCTCTTCTAAAAATCCTTAACACACACATACAGCATTAGATCTAAGAAGATGCTGACTTATATGTAAGAGGGTCCTTGTGTTAAATAGAGCAGTAAAAAGTTATACTTCACAGAGATCACCAGCAAATAATTTGAAACCATTTGTACTTAATAGGGCATGTGTAGGACACAATTAGGAAATGATAAAAGTGGGGGGCTCAATTTTTCATACTCAATCCCTGTTGTAAAAATTTCCACATGAGAATAAATCTCTTCTATCTGGAAGTTAGAAGTATTTTTCAATTTGTCAGTGACATTCTGTTAAAAGAACAATTTTGTTCACCTTTTTAAAAATTAGTTATTTAAATATTTTCCACCTCATTCTTTCAGATTAACTTTCTTCCTAGTAAGTAAAAAACCACAAAAGCAAATCATAATACAATAACAAGAAAATGACAAATGTGTATTTTAGTCGGTAAATGCCTAATGATGACCCTTCTAGAGTCAGCCTCTATTTCTCATTAGACCAGCTCTAGGCTGAAGAGATAGTAAAGACATGTTTACTTCAGATAGTTTTTCTTTTTTCTTAAGCTGTAAATGGCTTTCATGTAATGCATCCTCACATTCAACACCCTAGAGCTAAGATCATCTTAGAAGTGTGTTCAAAGAGAACTATTTGGTCGATTCATTGGTTGGTTGTTTATAGCATGCTCTTTTTCTAGAAAAATTGTGATTATTAAACATTCTAAGTTTTTCTTTTGAACTTGAAATTTCCAAAATTCAACTGTTTTGCCACAGTTAAGCTCAATGCACAGATGAGAATACATTGATCGCGAGTTACTATTTGCATACTTATGCAATAGGTGTTTCTATAAAGTCTGTATGCTCAGAAGAAAATATCTGAGTAGCTGTTAAGGAAATAAATAAACAAGAGGAGCAAATATATATTAATGAAGTGTCCCTTAAAACTGTCAAAACAAAACAAGATGTAGTCAACTTCAATATTAATGCTCAAAAGCTTTTATCTCACCATTAACATTTATCGGATTGCAATAGGAAGACTGAGTTTCAACTACCAAACATTTCCAGGTATTTATTGACCATAAATAATAATTCATGAAATGCCAGTTGGAATCCAAAGCTTCCAATTAAACAAAACAAAGTAAAACAAAAGTATCCAATCATCATCCTAGAATGAGTATTAGACATAATTAATCTTTTTCTTTAATAATTGGTAAAACTGAAAGACAGCGAAATAGAATGATGATGTATCAAGCATATTATTAGTGTAAAATACAGAGTCAGAACTCAAATTTTGCTAATTCCCAACTCATATAGCATATAGACTTATTTTGAAAAGCATAGTTAACTAAGAAGGGATTCCATAAGGTAAATCAAAATATTTTTATGGAGTATTTCCAGAAATTAATCGAAACATTTGATAATGTGCTATTTTTTATACATAAACATTGAACTGAAGGTCATATATACACAGGAATGATAAATAATTTATCAGTATCCCACTGCTGTTAGTACAAAAAAAATATAGAAATGCTATGAACTTTCTGCTGCCTATATCCTCTATTTGCATGTTAAAAAAAAAACAACAACATAGAATTACTTCAAAGTTTAAAGTTACTTTTCACAAAATTTTTTACAGAAAGAAAATCAGGGGTAGCCTGGGTAGCTCATTGGTTTAGCGCCACCTTCAGCCCAGGGCCTGATCCTGGGGACCCGGGATTGAGTCCCAGGTCGGGCTCCCTGCACGGAGCCTGCTTCTCCCTCTGCCTGGTCTCTGCCTCTTGATATCTCTCTCTCTCTCTCTCTCTGTCTCTGTGTCTGGGGACACATGTGATGAGGACACATGCTCCAGGTTATCAAAGAAAGAGAATCAGTTGAAAATATTTACCATACTTCTTACTCATAAGCATTACTGTACAATGCTTACATAAAATTTCTGAAATTTTTAGAATTTTTTTTATTTTTATGTAATTTTGTTTCACACCTATATAATGGAGCTAAATTTATTTTTTGTTGATATGAGATTTTGTTAATAGATAAATAAAATATAATTATGTAAGTTCCTTAAATGTAATATTTTATTTTTCTTTGTATGAATGAAACACTACACTTTGTTTAAAAACCCAATAGTTTGGGATCCCTGGGTGGCGCAGCGGTTTGGCGCCTGCCTTTGGCCCAGGGCGCGATCCTGGAGACCCGGGATCGAGTCCCACATCGGGCTCCCGGTGCATGGAGCCTACTTCTCCCTCTGCCTGTGTCTCTGCCTCTCTCTCTGTGACTATCATACATAAAAAAAACAAAAACAAAAACAAAAAACAATAGTTTGGACTTCAGATCATGCTGCTGAGTGTTGTCAAAAATATATTTTATATAAACATTCTTATAACAGGATTAACCTTTTATATAAAATAAAAATCAACTAAAACTCATTTTAATTTTAATAAAAATGTGAAATATTTCTAAAGTTTCAGGTTGAATCCAACTATTTTAATATTTTTGTGAATTTTCCTCATTAAGAATCAAGGTTTTATGTTAAATCACTCAATTATTTGACAAACCTATAATTTTCTCATTTCTATTTTTGTAATTGATTTTAGAACATTGTAGATTTCAAGTAAGACAGGGCCAAAATAACAGGATATTAATTTTTAGTATAATTACCTTTTCTCATCCCTCTATCAGCTAAATAGCACCTTGTATTTGCCCAGTGGATTTCTTACCACATCTCAGCCTCGCAGGAGGAAGAAATCTTAGAGTTAAGAGACTTTGTGCATGAAAATAAGAAAAAGAAGTGAGAGAAAAGGGAGCCTTCATGGCTCAGTCTATTAAGCATCTGCCTTCGGCTCAGGTCCCAGGGTCCTGGGATAGAGCTCTGCATCTGGCTTCCCTGGTCAGTCGGGAGTCTGCTTCTCTCACGCCCTCTGCCCCTCTCCCTGCTTGTGCTCCCCACTATCATAAATAAAAAATAAATAATAAATCTTCTTAAAAAAAGAAATGAGGAGAAAAGATATTATTCATGGCTAAATCCAGGCATAACATTTGGGATTTTGCTAAGGAAAGCTATAAAGAAATTGGTTCATTAAGAATGGTAATTTTAAGTATTACTTTACTATTGAAACTAGAAATCTTTGGGTGTTCTCAGAGAAATGCAGGAATCGAACCATTTCATGAACTCTGAAAATTGTGCCCCTTCGATTTAATACTACTCTGAGACCCCTTGCATTTTACAATTTATAAGTATTATCCAATTCCCCTTTCTGTGACTTCCAATGTATCATACACCAGTAAATTAGAAATAAGTTCATTCTTCAATATTATGAATAATAAAACACTTGCATCATAATTTTTTTTCTATTTTCATTTTTATACCGTTGTCACGTAGGCATTGGGTATTCATTGAATGTCTACTGTGTGCTAAATGGACAAGAGAAATAGACCTCTATAGGAGCTATATTTTTTTATATATAAAATATATATATTTTTTTATATTTAAAGTGTGCAAATGAAATAAGGATATTCCTGTTTCTTTGAAGATTGATTCTTTGAATTCTTTACAGTTTTTATTCTTGTAAGTAGATTTCATGAATTTAGGATTTTACCTTACTTTTCCTAATTCTAGTAATTGAGAACTCTACCCTTGTTAGAGTCCAACATTAAGATTTTTTTTCCGAAAAGTTTATAAATTGTGTTTTTATAACAAATTGCTAAGAATCATCAAGTCATGGCATAAGTGTTGCCCTTAAAATTTCACACTGGAGGTAATTTCAAAAGAGTGGATTGTAAAAGGCAATGAAAAGGAAAAAAATATCTATCATTGGCAGCAAGCCTCGTTATTGTCCCAATTCCATCAAAATGAGGTGAGTAGTGTAGGGTTATAAAATTGATAATGTTACCTGCTCGTGCACTATAATTATGGTTTTCAGAATCAAGTTAAATTTTGTAGATGGAAGAGCAGAGTTGTTTTAGTGGCCTGAGATCCACTTCTCTCGTGTTATCGTGGACACACTGAGAATGAAAGTGGGCAATTAGGTCTAAACTCCCTGTAAGCATCATGACAATCCACTAATATACAGACTAGTGATATTTGTTAGTAGGAGATTCCTTAACTGTGGAATGTGTTTGATATGGTAATCCTGCCTTATAATTGCTTTTTGGTGAACAAAATTGGCATCCACAGACTCTTGGAAAGTGTTATGTAACATAAAAAACTACTTGAACATAAAATGGAGATCTGTCATATTCTAAAATTCTTCTTGCAGCATGAAATAACCTTCCCACTTGTCATAGAAACCTCTTCCCATCTGATGTGGGATGGAGGACTTGAGGAACCACACTTAGAATAGCTGACCTCTTTGCCCACACAGTTTGATGTTATATGTTCTTGAGTTTATTAGTGACACTTGATGTTGATGTCTATGAGTCTGGTTTAAAAATTCTATCCTTTGTTTTAACTCAGTGGAGAAAACCTTGAGTCCTAAGGAAATATGAAGCATTAACATTATATTTGGTGTCTAAACTCTAAACATTTTGTTTTAAAACAATAAAAATGCATTGTTTTCTTCCAAAACATAAAATTGCCTATGACAAAATTACTTAACATTTTAATTAAAAAGATCTTATTGAAAGTTCAAAAATGAACTAGAAAAGAAATGTCACAACACTTATTTATTTTCAGCAAATCTTTCAGACTTTTTTCCCGATTTCCTTATGAAGCTCGTATTCTTGACAACCAGAGACTTTTGGTAATGAAAAATAATTATTCTAGGAGATAGAATTAGCACAGAAACTTGTGCTTTAAGACATGCAAAGCATTGACATTGATAAAAACAATCAATCTTTATTTCTTAATGGAAAATATACAAAAGTTTTCCAATTTTAAAAGAACCATGGAGTAACTATTGGAAACAGAAATAATAACTTTAGTTCTAGAGGTAACAGAAAATGAGAGTGGTAGTGTTTCAAAGGAAACACTCAGAATATTGGTGAAATCTGAAGATTCATCAACGCAACTTGATGACATAGCAGTAGACTGTGACTTGGATGTGTTAGACGAGGATCCAGAAGTTGACTAACTAGCAACGTAAGAGCAAATGTTGAAGTCTGTTGCTGGTGAGATTCTTGAGTATATGCCTACAGTGTTCTTGCAAATAATAATCTGCTCTAATATATTTCAGAGACACAAGACAAAATTGAATAGTCCATCTAAAAAAGTGAGTGGGGCCCAGAAATGGATAATTAAGGCAGACGATATTTGGTTAGCCATAATGATAATGTTTTAACTGTCTGTTAATGATTAAGATATTCTTGTAATCCCTCTTGAGTTTTGAGAAAGGACTCTGCCTGTCAAATACTGTACTGGCCTTCTAGAATTCATCAAGGAGAAATGGGAATTAGGCAAGTTATTGAGATGGGAACTGGCTGATAAGAAATTTTAAAAATCTACATAAATGAGGACGCCTGAGTGCTCAGTGGTTGAGCATCTCCCTTTGGTTCAGGTCATGATCCCGGGGTTCTGGGATCGAGTTCCACATTGTACTCCCCACAGGGAGCCTGCTTCTCCCTCTGCCTATGTCTCTGCGTCTCTCTAAGTGTTTCTCATGAATAAATAAATTAAATATTTTTTAAAAACCCACATATATGAACTTCCGCATAACCATGGTACAACTCAGGATAAATAATGTTGTCACAGGAACACTGTCATTTGAACAAGGACATCACATCATAAGCAATACAGAACAAATCTGAATTTAGTTCTTCATGCCAACAAGTCAGTTATCTGAAGATAACAGATCTGTGTCCTTCAAGATTTATCTTCTAAGTTTTAAATAATTACCATTTCTTCAACTTTTGTTACAGGCTATAGTGTCCTACCCTCATAACATGCTAGTTTTTTACACTTAGAAATCAGTCAGTTTCTCTGTGATGTTATTACACATATTAAAGTGAACCCAGAACTTTGTGGTTATTAAATGAGTTCAGTGGCAGACGTACCCTTTTTCAAAACAGGATGATGCTATATCTCCATTGCCCCCAAACAACAATTATGCATGTATGACCCTGAAGAATCCCTTGCCTATTTCATTTGTTTGATGAGGATGTTAATGGTTTCCCTATTAAGGTACTTTTAAAGCATAAGGCATGATTCAAACTGCCCTTCACTATCTCCTATTTTCAATCTTTCCAAATTCTGCCCAGTATTAGATCAATTAAATGCCACAGTAGACTAATAAATGGCATTTATCAGGGTTCATCATACTTAATTATAATAATATAGAACAATTACTTGGTCATTAGTGTCTTGGTCAATGGAGCCTCAGATTATCCTTATCAGAATTTCTAATACAGCCGTACACCAGGATATCTCGACGGTACACATGGTTGCCTTCCTGTAGGAAATCATTGGTAGAAACCACTCGGTAAATGGACAAGTCAGTGCAAAGGTTAACACGCTACACAGGTGCTATAACTTCAAATCTAATACTTAAATATCAGCCTAAAACTTTGCCTCCTTTGCACGTCTCAGAGCAACTTGCTACTTGCCCTTTCAGTTTGTCTCAGGGGTTCTTGGTAGTGGCGGCCTCTGTTGCACCTGGGAGGTAGAGATATTACTCAGTCAGAGACTTACAACTTTTGCTGAAATCACGGTGCTGATTTCCATAAATATGTCTCTTCAACCCACTGTTGCAGAAGATGCAATTCTCTAGTACCCTGATCTCTGCATATTCCCTTAATTTTCAAACCAGTTTTGTCGTTACTTATTTTTATAATTGAAATGTAGTGTTAGTGAATAATAAACTTTAAAACTGAGACTCAAATTTGTGGACTAGATTTTTTAAGTCACTGATTTGCATATAATACATTAAAATAAAATAAAATGGCTACCAGGCTTGAAAAGTGACCAAGCAAACAAAGAAATCTACATTTAGGCCACGTAACTAAGTCTAACGTGTTTCACGAACGTAAGCAAAACTTGTTATTTCTTGTAAATGCATCTGATAATCATAAATGAAACTTAAGTCATCTTCCAAAAATGGCAGACGGTCACCTTTAACCAGTCCCCTGCACCCTTGGTAATAGCCAATCATGGTAAAGCTTAAGCAACGTCCTTATTTTCACTTTATAAGTCATCCTTCCATGTCCTGACTCCAAGCTTTATATTGGTTTTGGCTTTGAAAACACCCAACTTGGTAACTGTTCCTTGTGCACAGTAAACTTTTACCAGATACTATTTAATTTATCTGGTTTTAATTTTTTTAGCTTCTGAATATTCGGCAGGAGTATGAAAACTTGCAGGGTTTCAAACTGGTGTGGAACATCTACGCCGGAATTGTGCTGTACACTGCTGTGCTCCTAGGCTGGTCTTAGTGTGACCAACACGGTGATTGCACCTGCTGTATGAAGCGACAGTGATACTGATGGAACAGAGCTTCAAGTCACCAGCCTGGGACTTTAGCCCCAGCTTTTAGCCTGTGACCTTCCTTCTGTCCGTGACCTTCCTTCTGCCCGTTTCCTTAACTGGAAAACCATTGTGATACCTACTTTTGTGGAATCAAAATAGTCAGATGGTACACATTTTGAAAACAACAGCACATTGCTAAAATCAAGCATTATTTCATGGTCTCCCACAGCCCTTTTTGTCCAGTATCTGGCAATTAATATGGAAGCTTCCTTCCATATTAATGGACCTTGGACCATTTTTTTTTTCTTCTTGAATCTAACACAAAATTTTCTAACCTACTCTCTGAAAGGTGGGAAATTTAAAAAAGCAATTTGTCTTAAGAAAACACGCTGTTAAAACAGGATTTCACATTCAAGAGGTGGTCCATTGTCCATTTTGCATGATATTTTCAGTGACGAGTGGGAAACAGCTTATTTGTTGCTATGTTGGTGACCTAAATATGATTTCTAAGCTAGTAGTATATTAGAAAAGAATTGTTCTCTCATTAGGTAAAGTTCTATAATAGGTTATTTAACAAAGTAACTTACATTTTTGAGTATTATAGATTAGTATGGAATATTTTGAATATCATTTCTAGGTTTAATAGCTTTAAAATTGTTCCTGTTCAAATTCCAATAAATATACAATTAAAATAACACAAGGGGATTATTTAGGCTAGACTAATGGATTTTTTTATGTCTCTAAATTTGTGAAATTGTAACTTTAATAAATTTTATAGATTTAAAATTTAGAAAGGTTTTTTTTTTATTTGCCCCACTTTAATTTTTCACATAACACCATAGTATAATGGATTGGTATGGGATTATTATTATGAAAGAGTAGATAAGAAATCTAAATCTCAAACTCAGAAACTCATATAATGAATAAGCTACAAATATGGATCTTGTATTCAATATGAATTTAAAGTTGGGGAAATTAATTTTCTCAACACCATTTATTGAAGAGATTGTCTTTTTCCTATTGTATATTTTTGGCTCCTTTGTCAAAAATTAATTGACTATATATATATATATATATATATATATATATATGCTTATTTCTGAGTTCTGTTCTATTCCATTGATCTATGTGTCTGTTTTTATGCCAATACCATACTGTCTCAATTATTATAGCTCTGTAATATAATTTGAAATCAGGGAGCATGGAGCCTCCTACTTTATTCTTTTTTCTCAAGACATCTTTGGCTACTCAGAGTCTTTTGTGATTTCCTACAAATTTTAGGATTGTTTCTTCTATTTCTGTGAAAAATTCCATTAGAATTTTGATAGGTGTTGCATAGAATCTGTGTATTGCTTTGGATAGTATAAACGTTTTAACAATATTCATTCTCCCAATCTATGAACACAGAATATATTTCCATTATTTTTGTCACCATTTTCTTTCTTTGGTGATACATAGTTTTAGTGTACAGGTCTTTCACCTCCTTGGTCAAATTTATTCCTTAGATATTTTTCTATGCAATTGCAAAAGCGATTGTTTTCTTAATTTATCTTTCTGATAGTTTGTTAGTGTATAAAAACACAAAATATTTTTTATGTATTGATTTTGTATCCTGACACCTTACTGAATTCATGTATTGGTTCTAACAGTTTCTCAAAGGAGTATTTAGATTTTTCCATAAGTAATCACATACCAATGTATACATTAAATTAAAATTAAGTCTACTAATAACCAAAGAGATTGAGAGTTAAGTTTGAAAATAACTGATGACAACTAGGATAATGGTGGCAATAGCACAACTAGTCCCAAGGAATTTCTATGTGTTAATAACAGTATTATATATGATATATATGTAACAGTATTATTGACCCTTACACATGTGTGTGTATATATATATATATATACATATACATATAGTCCTGTTATATATTAACCATCAGTATATACGGGTACACATATATATTTTAGTATATAACAGTATATATACTGTGCGTGTGTGTAGGTATCAATCAATTGTATATATGTATATATTGGTGGTTATTTATACTTACTATATAACAATATTTCTTTATAAATGTACATATGTATGCATATACTGGTAGTTATTTATATCTAATGTTAAAAAGATGGAAACTAATATTATCTCCATTTGATGAAAAAATTGTTGCTTAGAGGGATTAAATAACTTGCTGAAACACAAAAGTTCAAACTAAGTTCTGGCTAACTTCAGAGCCACATATAACTATTAAAGCCAATGATGAGCATAAAAGAGAAAATGCATTCATTTCTATCAATAATGTATTTGAATATATCGTGAAAAACACTGAGTAATATTTTTATGTATGACATAGATCATATAAAAGTATATGCTACTTTACATTGCTATGCCTTTTAGTTATCCACAATGTCAGAATCCTGATTAATTCCCATGGAATAAGCACAGAAATATCAACATAGTCTGTTATAACCATAGCGCCTGAAGGAAAATGTGTATTTGGAAAAATTTGTGTTTGACAGCGAAATAAATGCCAAGCTGGTTATTATAAGACAGTTTTACTATTAGAACTAGTCTTGCATCCTGTATGATCAGATAAATTAAGAATATATATTTTTTAAAATTAAGAATATTTTAAGATAAGACTTTCATCTAAGGTCATATGTAGTGTTACTCAAAGTTTAAATTAAAAAATCTAGTCATGGTTATATAATTTTTAATCAGAAAACAACACCATATCATGACACCTTTTTTGTTTTAATTAATGTGAAATTAAGTTCCAAATCAAGCATTTCTCTTATGCTTTCTTGTTTTATTCAATGAGGCATATATGAATCACATATAAATTGTGTCATTTTTTAACTTTTAGTAAGTTGTGCTAAGGTGATCTGATTTTTATCAAAAACAAGGAGAAGCCCAAGAAGTGGCAGTTCCTTTGCCTTAGGAATATAGAGACCTTAGTTTCGTTTGAAAGGTAAACTCCCTTCACACCTATTAGTCTACCTATATCATGTGCACAAATTCTGCACAATTAATTTACATCTTTGGAGCTTCTGAAACTTGGCTATCCAAAGCTCTGATTTTAATACTATTTGATTATCATTTCCAACAATTTTCCATTAAACCCAATACACATAATTATAATCATTTGAAGAAAAGTTATAGGTAGGCTTAAATAATTAATTTTTCCTTCTCTTTAATATGTCATGGAAGATGTTGTTACTATCATAAGAAAAGATAGTTTTTATAATAAGTGGTGATGGAAAAACATGCAAAAAGAATGAAATTGGACCCTGACATTGTGCCATACACAAAAATCAACTCAAAATGATTAAAAACTAATGTCAAGACCTGAAACTATAACTATAAAACTAATTTAAAAATATAGGGAAAAGCTCCACGACATTGGCCTTTACAGTGATTTTCTTAGATATTACACCAGAAGCTCAGGTACCAAAAACAAAATAAACAAGTGGTAAAATAAAAATGTTTATTTAAAATTTTTACTTTACAACGAGTGAAGAAAACACTCAGCTCCATTAAGGAAAAATTGTATATTTCCCTAATTTTATGTGTTAAGAATTCTTAAGCCTCTGTTGTAAACCAGGGAAAGATCTTTACCAAATAGAACACATTTATATGTATAGAAAACACAAATCCTGTTTTGTTTTGGTTTTAACAAAATGTTGACAATGCTTAAACGTGGGCCACATGGGTGGCTCAGTCAGTTAATCATCTGACTCTTGGTTTCAGTTCAGGTCATGATCTCAGGGTTGTGAGATCAAGTCCCATGTTGGGACTGCTTCTCCCTGTCCCTCAGCTCCTCCCTGCCTCTGTGCTCTCTTTCTGGAATAAATAAAATCTTTAAAAAGTTTTTTTTTTAATAAAAATGCTTAAAATTTCAGGTTTTTTTTCAATACATAACTATCATAGAGCTTTATTGAAAATATGATTAATTCCATCAGTTTTTTATTTCTCACTCTGTATGTACACAGAACCAACCAACTGGAAAACTTCAAACAATAGTGTATCATGTTTTTCTCAAGTCTTTAGTGTTTCAGGTTTGAAATTAAAAATCCAATCCTGTATGAGGCTTGCAGTTTAGCTCTGTAGACACTAGCCAAGAATAGGCACCTGTAAGCTGGCCACTGGTGCTACAGGAGATACTATAATATAAGAGATCCATTCCTCCCGGCCTTACCGTATTTTTAGGTTAGCAGATTATTACCTGCACTAGAATATTATCTCCTCAAGGCAAAAGCCAGGGTTTTGTTATGCTGTGTCTGTCCTCCTTTTCTCCTCCCACTTGGAGCCATTTCTGATGAGGCAAAGTCCTTGCCCTGCTTGGGGCGCCAGTTGCATACTAGCACCATTGGACCCCAGGAGAGAAATCCCGTACAAGTACAGGAGAGGGCGCACAGATACATGCTGTTGTCATCACAGGATGCGGCACCTCGTCTGCACAGCTCTCTTTTACTACAGCTATTAGCCTCACCAAGATACACAACCTGGACTTGTATCCTTCCAATGCATGTCTTGACTCTCTGCGTGGAGACAGCCTTACCCTAGATCCTGACACGTTCTTGCCTGCCCGTCTAAAGTCACTTGCTAATTATTATGAAATTTAATTTCAGCTCACTGGCTTTTGGGATTTTGCCTTCCGAGGAAATGTGTGGTGTTCTTTTGACTGACTAAAATCAATCATTCATCTATCTAAAAGTTCTGCTTCCCGCTGACTATGCAGAAATATGCTTGAACCCTTCATTTCCCACACAAAGCAGGATCAGTTGGGCCATGGAAACTCTAATCTTCAACTGCTCAGGTCCATAGGTATGTTGATTTTGGTCACTGGTCTCTCAGTGCATTATGCTCTCTCCATCCTAGGGACCCAGCATGGGAACTGGCTTCTCTCTGTTTTCCTCAGGCTCACTGTTAGGACACAAAGTAAATTATTTTATTTTATAGAAGTTTGAATAGCCATGTAAAATACTTTGGAAAACATGTATTTCCAAGATGATACACATATGGATAAGTAAAAAGGATATCCATTTTTATGTAGCCCTTGAACAAAAATTGTCAAGATTGTAGAACTGACTTGTATTTTTAATTTTTTCACCTATATACACTGGGCGACTTGGATGGTTATTTTCCTTCTTTGCATTGCAATATGTCCCATAAAGTGGGATCGGTGAGCTCGCATCAGCTCTTTTATAAAAAATTTAAGCTTCAAATAAAATAATAAATAGAAAATACTGTTAAGACATAAATTATTAACCGATGTAAAATATTAAGATGAGCAATAGATTTCTAGTACATTCTACACAATCATTTTTTCATTCATGAAATCCTATTACGTATCTACAGGACGTAAAATGAACATTATACTGAATAGACTGAGAAACCATGGAAAGTAACCCTGGGCTTTAAAATTAGGGGTTATAACTTCCCTGGACATGATGCTTCATGTAGGATCTCCCCACTGTTTAGAAGCTATGACTTTTATTCTCAGCCGTGGTTGTCTTAAATAAAGTCCACTTAATCCGGGACTCGAAGACAGGGCATCGAATTCAAATATTGTCCTTATGCCTCACTTACATCACAGTTGTTGTTTTTCTGTGAGCCAGGTGACAAGTATATTGGAGTGCTGGGCCGTGTAAAAATGGATTATGTACCCATCTCTCCTTACTCTCCAAAAAAAACAAAAATCCTGGTTTGTATTCATCGCCTGTGGTACAGACCAGCTCTATCTAACTAGCTGGCTAGGTGTCTAGCTATCCATTATCGTCCACACTGATCGTTTACATCTCACTCAGTGAAGGCTGGCGAATCTGTTGTGTTTGTGGCTGTCTGGCGCAGCTGTTGCAACAGAAGATGAAGTTGCCCCAACACTAAAGGGAATGATCGATGGCCAAGGTTTTCATATAGCAAAGTGCAGTTTTGTTACATAATTACCGGAATTACATGCAGCACTATATCTATTTCCTGACTATAAATTGAAGGGTTGTTCTGTCTGAGTTATGAAAGGAATTATAAACTAATTTGTGGAAACAACATCTGCTGTGAACGGGCAAAAAAGCTCCAGTAAGAAAGGAATAATTTATTTCCTTCTGTGTTGTAGCTATTTATAAGATCAAGAGAAAATGGCAGTATTTTCACAGTCTATCGTCCTTTACAAAAATATTTATGTCTGCACTCTTCAATTCTGCAAAAATACAATGCTACTACCTTTTTTCTTTTTTTTTTGGTCATATTCCAAAGAAAAGGAGAAAGCAAAAATATTCAATTTCCCATAAGCGTATTTGCTTTTAACTTGATATACAACAAAGCACTGGTTTTATTAGCACATTTTGCATATTATAAGGTACGTTTTTATGTTTTCTAAAACTCTGTAGCTCCTATAACACAGAGAAAATGTTATAGATGTTTCTATAACGTTCAGAAGTGGGACAACAAAGAAATTACCGCTCTGAAAAACCACGTGCCATTTATACAACTCGGTTCTCTGGAGTCCCAGTACTTTCCAACCCACTCATACAAATTCTACTAATCCTTTAAGTCTTCTTTTAAATAAAAGTTGACCCTGGGATTGGGTGAATTAGGCTTGGTGTCAAACAGGAGGTTTTGGAAATGTGGGATCTTGGACAAATGGAGGATGTCGCATGCTTCCTATTGTTTTACACATACAGGTCAAATATCACATATCTGTGGGTCTTGTGATTGCGTGTTGACTTATTATTTTTGTTTCCACCCTTAAGGATGACTCATGAAGAAAAAGGTAGATGATTACATGTGTTCGTACTTCTCTTCTTTTAATTGGTCTCTTTTTTTTTTTTTTTTTTTTTTGTGATAATCGAGTTTTGTATTTGTAAGTGACCAAATCTAATAAAATGAAAAACAGGTTTACTAAAACAGGTCCAAAAGACGATACAGGAGATAAGCTATAAAACCAAAGCGTGAAGCCCCTCCTCGACACCCAAGTTCCATGGTCCCCAACAGACCCCAGAGTGAGGTCAGGGAGCTGAGGATCTTGCATCTCCTCTAAATCCAAATTACACACTTTGGTTTTGTTTTCCTTTTCAAGGTTTTTAAAAAGCTAACCCCAGGAGTCAGGCAGGTCCACCCTGCGCTCGGCGGCACGTCCAGCCAGCCCATGGCAAGCTTGGGCCCAGTGTCCCTCGTTTTTGATCACTTCTGCTGGCCACAGCATATGGCTCACTCCTGCGCTATGCTTCTCAGCACATACTTGACCGTGTAGGCAAAGGCTGCAAACCCAACTATAACAAACAAGTTCGCCAGGGCGCCGCCCAGGAGTCCGTGGTGCCGGTTGGCCTGCTGGAGCCCTGCAAGGTGCGGCCCAGCCCCTGGTGCATGCCCATTGAGGAGCTTCTCTCCTGATCATCTAAGATTGCTTTTTATCATTTCCTTTCTGTTTGAACAACTTCCAATAGTCAACTTTTACATCTGCTAGTGACAAATTCTTTTAGCTTTCTTTCATCTGAGAATGTCTTTATTTCACCTTCATTTCTAGAGGATTATTTTGCTGGGTAGATAATTCTAGTTTGAAAGCTCTTTTCTTTCATGACTTGAACAACTGGTGTGTCACTTCCTTCTGGCTTCCTTGCTTTCAAATGAGAAACCCTCTGTCATTAGAATTGGTGTCCCTTATACTTAAATGTTCCATTTCAAGGTGTTTTCCTCTCAGTTATTTTGTTTTCCTCTCAGTTATTGAGATTGGGTAAATCTATTCATCTGTCCTCAACTTCCTTCATCCCATCGTCTCTTGACTATTGAGTCTGTACTGTCTAATTGTATTATTCAGTCCAGCGTGCTTTTAATATGCTTCTTAGTTCCATGATTTACATTTTCTTCTATTTTTATAACTTTTATTTCTGTGCTAAGATTTTCATTATTTTTGTTTGTTTCAAGAGAAGTTCTGATTGATTGGTAAGGCATTTTTATGAAGGCTGCTGAAATACCCTTATTGATAAATTCCATTTGATATATCTTGGTGTCGGTATCAATTGTTTTTATTTTTTCCTCCAAGTTGTGATTTTTCTGGTTCTGAGTGATTTTCTATAATATTCTGGGACATTTTATCTATTTTAATGCAAGAGACCTTCTGTTCTACTTACATTCATTATTTTATCATGCACATACCCTGCTTAAATTTAATATACAGCTCCTGGTCTACTTTTATAGGCCCTGGTTCCAACAACAGTTCAATTTTCAGAAACTTGCAGTGTTATTTTGGTCTCCTTGGTTTATCTGGTACTGCTGTGGTTGTCCCAAGGGGGAAGGGCTGTCTCTTTTCTCGGTGGGTTGAGTTCCAAGCAGGCAGGAATGAAAAGGCTTCCCTATGAAGTCTCTAGTCATGATGAATTCCCTTGTCTGTGGGGGAGACAGTGCTCGCTGTGCCAGGCACTTGTTGTGACAAGATTGTCCCTACTAGTATCCTAGCCACTCTCTATCTCTGGGCAGGGGAGAGGAGGTTTTTATATGCCTATAAAGACAAAAAGGCATCGTGGGCAGGGTTCCTTCTTATTTGGGCCCGGTCTTCTTTGTCAAGGCTGACCAGATCTCTGGTGTTACCCCATGGGAGAGGAATGTTCTGAGTCTGCCTATAAGGACAAAGAGGCTACCCACGCAGGGCGACTTGTGGTGAGTTTCTCTTTCCTGTGCTGCCTAGACACCCATGTGGCTCATGGTGAGCAGGAGAAGTTTCAGACCGGTGGAGACAGATTCTTCACCACACTCTTTTCCTGGACGTTTTTGGTTATCAGAGATCCCAAGAGGTGCCCCTTGTTGGTGGTGAGATGCTTTGGAGGTTGTCTGGCATTTTTTCTTTTTAAGATTTCATTTTTTTATTCATGAGAGATAGAGAGAGAGAGAGAGAGAGAGAGAGAGAGGCATGTTATAAAACATGTTTTATAAAAAAACCAAAACTTTAGTATAGTTACAGAAACATATGTAACCAACAATAGATTTTATTGAGTATATGCATGGGAAAGTTTATAAATCAATAGGAAAAAGACCAGGGACACTAAAATTCACTGGGCCAATGATATGAGTAGGCAGTTTTCAAAAGATGGCTTCCAAGTGGACAATGGGTATATAAAAATGTGCTCAACATGGAAATGCAAATTAAACAATAAGTTCATGTTTAAATTGCTTTTTAAGCTCATTTTTTGTGATTAGAATTATAGCTGTAAACTAATAAGGACAGTAATCGTGCCTTTTTATTAGCACATCATTCTTAGTTTCAAACCTAGTGTATTTATATATATTCTAGGTGCTCAATATTTTAAAGATGAATGACTATGGTTTTTGATAGTCAACAAATATGTTATTTGTTGAACAGATATTTCAGAGCAAATTTGCCAATCTGTCATTTCATGTAGATGACAAATAATCCTCAATAATCCTTTCGTAAAATTATACCAAGAAAAAACATAGCAAACCTTTAAATAGTGTGTATTTACAATATATCTTTAGTCATCAATATTTTAAAACTGATTTCCCTGTAGCAAATATTTGGTAACATTTATCACAGTTTTGCCTTCCTCCAGTAAAGTATATTTATTTGCACATCATAGATGACTTAAATTTTAATCGTCACCTAAGATATGATTTGTATGTTTAAGTCTCATGGAAACAGGTTATTTAAAACATACACATAAGCACACACACACACACACACACACACACACACCCATCCACATGTAAATACAGATAGAGATTTGTAATGATCAAATAAAAACCAAATTGTTTAGTTAGCTTCTACTGATCACTAGATTTATAGAACTAAATTAACTAATTGTGACTTGCAAAAGTTACATAAAATTTCTGAATCTCAGTGAGTGTTGGGCTCTGTGACCTCCAAGCTATTTTATAGCTTAAACAATCCATCATTCTATAGTAATGATTTTTGAAAAAGAAAGATTAAAGCATTTGCTTACAATATTGAAGTCTTTTATCTCAACTGTTTTTGCCTTTTTGCAAAGTAACAAAAGTAAATTCTTTCTGAACCGAGTTCCTCCTTTTCATATTTATTTGTATTTTTAGTCTTAAGTAAAAGCAATATGTATTTGCATCTCTCTGTAAATTTGATTGTAAAATATGATTGAACACATAAAATTACATATTTACTCATGTCTATATATGTGTATTTATATATTTTGATGACACAACTTAGAGTTATTATCTTTGTTTTATTTTCTATTTTAAGTTCTTCTTTATAATGTAGATAATATTAGTATTAGTATATCATTTATATAATTTATAAATAACATGTGGATGAGATATCCCAAATTTTAGTGATATATTTGCAAAAACAAAAGTTTTATTTATCTTATCTTTAACTGATCTAATTATTTTGTTCAAAATAATAACAAAATGTATTCAACAACTATGTATGTTTATGAATAATATATATATATATGTATATATGCTTATGTGTGCTTATATATAAGTGAATTGCTACCAAGAGAGAAGGAAGAAATCAGGAATATGTTTTTTACTGTTAGGTACTCATACTACCCATAAAGTGTTATAGTGTTACTTGGAAGTAGATTTGATTAGTTGTAAGTGGAGTTGGCATGACTGACTCTTCCTCTAAGGAAAATAATAAGACTCATGTTCATATCATATTAAAAAGAACCCTAAATCTGGTTTTATTAGGAATCAATATGAAAGATTAAAATTATGCAAATAGAAGATATTATTGGAGAACATTCTTTAGGATCTCACAGAAGTGAAAAACTTAATCAGGAACCCAGATGCCATAAAGCAAAGCATTGGCAGACTGATTTTTAAAATTCTATACTTTGAATATGTCAGGCAGGACATTGAGCTCCAGTAACAAAAAAGCTCAATATTTAGTGCCTTAAAACAACAAAATGTATCCTTGTACACATTGATCCCAGTGCAGATATTCCTGACTAGTGGATGGTTTTCCCTCAAGCAGTGATTAAGGGTGTAGGCTGCTTTCATCTTAGAGGATTTCAAAGTCACTGAACTCCTCCGCCTCAAGCCTGTATAGGGAAAGGAGAATGGGTGCATGACTGTGTGAGTGTTTTGTACCTAAATAAATTTTACAAATTGATAAAACCATTAAAATCAATTAAGACTGGGAAAGTTATATAAACAATATTCATAGAAAAGAAATACGTAGTAAACATAAGAAAAGATGTGCAGGTTGTCTTTTAGTTTTGTTGACTGTATCCTTTGCTGTGCAAAAGCTTCTTATCTTGATGAAGTCCCAATAGTTCATTTTTGCTTTTGTTTCTTTTGCCTTCGTGGATGTATCTTGCAGGAAGGGAGACAGAACATAAAGACTCCTACCTCTGGGAAACGAACTAGGGGTGGTGGAAGGGGAGGAGGGCGGGTGTTGGAGGGGAATGGGTGACGGGCACTGAGGTGGACACTTGACGGGATGAGCACTGGGTGTTTTTCTGTATGTTGGTAAATTGAACACCAATAAAAATTAATTTAAAAAAAAAATAAAGACACATCAGCACAGGCAAAAAAAAAAAAGATGTGCAAACATCTTGCTAATAAAGAGTATAAAAGTATAAATTGCTTATAAAGTTGCAAAGATTGATATAACTTTAATGAGTGGGTCTCAAAAATTCTGGTACAAACATGTGAATTGATAATCTTAATGAAATGAAGTGTGGTGGAATTTATTAAATTTTAAAACAAGAAAACACTTTGACCTAGAAATTTCCCTGAATGAATTTATCAGAGAAAAAGTAGTGGTAATAAGATTGCAGTTTCTAAGATATTTACTGAAGCAGATTTTAAATCAAGGAGAAAAATAAAATTAAAAGAGACTTGATTTTCAGAAAATAATTTACTTCCAAAGTTGTTGATCTGGAAAATAGTTATATTTTAGCTTAAAGAATCCAGTTGTAAAATAACATGTAAAGCTGATCTTGTTTTTCTGGAACTGAAAATAATGTAAATACGACATAAACATCAATTTTTAACATTTTTTTTCCTTAGTGAAGTTTGAGTGCCATTAAAGCAATATGCATATATTATTTTGTTTTATTTATTTTTTAAAGATTTTATTTATATATTTGACCTGGAGAGAAGGACAGAGAGAGAGAACAAGCAGGTGGAGCGGCAGGCAGAGGGAGAGGGAGAAGCAGGCTCCACGCTGAGGCAAGGAGCCTGATGCAGGGCTCCATCCTCAGAACCCCCGGATCATGACCTAAACCAAAGGCTCAGGCTCAACTGAGCCACTCAGGCGCCCCAAGGGTACATTATTTTAATCACAAATAAGAAAATTTTGAAAAGAGAAAAATATAAATGTGGTTACTATTAACACACATGCTGCAAATAGGTTTATAATTCCATTAAGTAGTCTTTCTGTTGTATAAATATCCCTAAATGGGATGGGCATACAACAATAAGGTTCACAGGTTTGAAATTGTTTCCACTGTTTCAGGAAGGTATGAATATTGAAAATCTATCTTAAAATAGAGTACTAAGAGATACATAATCTGAAATTCTAACTCATTTTCACTTATAATCACTGTAGAGTTACCTGATTAAGGAAGAAGGATACACTAAACTGTAAATGTAAAAATTTACATAGGCCCATAGGTGAGCTTTATTGTAGTGTACACACTACATGATAACGGTTGATTGAATCTGCATGTCATTGGACTGGGATTAAGACTGCGTGGTCAGCCAGCCAATATTTTCTGAAAAGGAATTACAAACTACCTACTATGTACCACAATATTTTCTTTAAAATGCACCTCTTATCCCATAGGATTATATAGTTTAGCAAATTATCTCACTGATTCCTTCAAGCTCACTCACAGCCACAATCTCCCCTCAAAAAGAAAAATTTCAATTAATATACATTGAGTCTGACTGTGTGCAAAGTTCTGTGCTAAGCCATGATTGTTTCTAACGTAAGAAATACATGGCCTGCAAAAATGGAAAATTTAATAGACCACTAAATGAAATAAGTGTTTTCCAATGTGTGTGATGACTAAAATTTGCCATCAACAAGCAAAGCCTGAGAAGAAATGAGAAGAAATAATTTTATTCAGCAAGTACCGATGAAGGGGTTGGCATCTAAGATAAAGCAGCAAAGCTGTGGCTGGTTACAGACCCTCAAAAGACCTCACAGATCTTTAATTAGCTGTCAGACTCTCCTCCATGTGAAAGGACTCAGAGTCTCATTTTGGCTTCTTTATTATTCTCTTGCATATATAAACTAATACTAACATTATTTATTAAATTATTAAAATTAGACATACTCCCTGTGTGTATTTGTAAGAAAGGATGATGCTTATTTAACTTATTTTTTTTTCCTAAGGGGGATCTATCTTTTCTGCAGATAAGAAGTAACCCAAAGATAAAATAAATTAAGGATACAACAAATTTGGTTTCTTTGAACTATTTGTAAGTAAACTTTCAGATTTCCAATAAGGTTTCCATCTCCCTAAAAAATACTTCTCAAAACTTAGATGGCTTTGACATTCTGCATCCTACCCAACTTGCACTCACGGTTCCATGTCTAGGTTTTGCAATGATATTGACTTAAATGGCAGGTATTTAATACTCTTCAGTCACTGTCGGGCATGGCCTTTGATTCTCTTTGTGTAATGTCTCAGAACAGTGCTCTCTTCAGCATGCACAAAGGCCTCAAAGATGATTGTTGGATATTAACACATTTATGAGCACCCCAATTCTTATAATAAAGGCTCTAACATGAGCTTCTTTCACTAATGTTTCTTTGTTTGTATTTTACTTGGCTTGTTTTAAATGCCCAACCGCGGTTGGGTAGCTAGCATTCAGACATCTCCGAATAAACTCCTGCAATGTCAAATACCTGGTTGCTTTGTCTTGCACAAATACTGTTAGTCTAGGTTCCCTGTCTTTGCAATGACTCATGTGATAGTGTATGGTTTAAAGAATTCAGTCGTAGAGTGAGTCAGATCCAATTTTAATTCTCAGCTGCAGAGTCTCTGCCGTAAGAGCGTGCTCTGTGGTCACGAATAGCACTAAAAGGAGACAACACAAGTTAGTATTTTTTAAAAATGTTAATTAGGTATAGTTTTGTTAACCAGGTAACTTCAAGAATGAGAAAAGAACTCTAAGGTATCATAGAGATGGCAACTGCAGAGAGTAGATAACCTCCTAGATCTAAAAAAAAAAAAAAAAAATGGTTAAAAGGAGAGAATTATTAAAATTTAGGAATTTGGGGCACCTGGGTGGCTCAGTCGATTGAGCCACTGCCTTCAGCTCAAGTCATGAGCCCAAGGTCCTGGGATGGAGCCCCTCATCAGGCTCCCTGCTCAACGGGGAGTCGACTTCTCCCTCTCCCTCTGCCGGTCACTCCCCACCCCTCCTCCCCGCCTGTGCTTGCTATCTTTGCATCAAATAAATAAATAAAATATTAAAAAAATAAAACTTAGGAACTTAAGGGCTCCATGGAGCTCAAACTCTGTCTAGGAGAAGGTATAACTGCTTTGATGAGGTCTCTTTGAACTCAGAGAGGTGTCCCATTGGTTTAGAACCTAGACTTTGGAAGTGGCCCCCAGGAGTTTCTCACTCTAAAGCTAGTCCACATTCAGCTTCCAGCAATTCCTCCAAGTAACCTCTTAAGGGATCCTACCCATTTATATAGCTCTAGTGCTTTTGTTCGAGGTCAGGAGGATACATGGTGATTCGCTCTATGGTCTCAATTCTCAAAATATTTTTTTCTTGTAAGAACCTGAGTAACAGCTTCTAAGCTCTTCACATGTTGGAGCTAAAACAAGAAATCAGGACACTCATTATAAAGTGAAAATAAAAGTATTCAGTAGCAAGATAGTAATTGAAATGAGCCAGTAAATCATAGAAGCAAAATAGAACTTACAATGTGGGCAGTTGACACCAGTGATTTACCTGCTTTAGATTTCAGTCTGTTCATGGTAAAATCAAGAGTACAGACTACTTAATATCAAGTACCCAGTGTTCTTTTGAAAATTCATTTCATACAACCTTAGAAAAAAATTTTCTGAAAGATGTTAAATGGAGAATTTTATAAAGATTTGTGTGTTTTTTTCCTGAATTGTATTTAGTGCTCACCATCACAGCGTTTTATTACACTTTATTTTAAAATCTTTATTTCCCATTATGTCTTTATATCAAAGTAATTAAAATATTCAAAAGTGTGCTTAATGTACTATATTTTCAGTTCTTAGATTCATTGCTTTACCTTGACATTTCAGAAAAATAACTTTCGATGTAAAAAAATCTCATTCTTAAAATAAACTCAATCTGAACAAATAACGTTAACAGAATTCTGTAAGTATAGTGATTCCCATCACAGCTCTTACCTTTTCACTTTAGGTAAAGAATTAGAAGTAATTACTTAAGTGTTCTTCTCTAAATATCTAAAGATTTAGTGCTGATTGTTTTATCTTTTATGCAATAAGCAAAAAAATGAATTCCCTTTGAAGAATAAGTTTTAGTGAAAATTAAAATTAAGTTTCAGAAATGTAAATTTAAATTAAAAATCAGAGTGAAACCTGATGCAAATGTGTCTTGAAGAAAAACATGGTGCTTTATTTGACACAGATGACTGTACTTTGATATAAAAACAACTTTGAGAATTACTTATCACTTATGTGTTATGATGTAACGGATGTCAGATGTGGCTTAGTATTACAGACTTACTCCTGTTCCTAATTCTAGTATTTCTTGTATTTCCTTCCTAACATTATGCTTCTAATAAAAACAATGAATCCTTAATAATAAAATACTTACATAAATAGCAATGTGTTTACATTGCTTTAGTTTTCATTGGTTTGTTGTTGTTGTTATTGTTGTTTAATTCTAGAGCTGATCAGATCTACAAGATGGAATGTTCTCGCCCTCTCTTGTATTACTGAAGGAACAGCTTTCTCCCTGATGCCTCACTGATTTACATTGTTTTCCTTCCAACTAAGTTTATAAGAAATTATGAATATTTTTGTGGGCTCCCTTTTTAAAGAAAGGATTCTTTGTTTCACAATTCAACTGAATCTACTTTGTTTTGTTTCTGTAGTAATCTGGTACAGAAAGATGAGAGGTTATAGATTTTGAGGCCTAATGGTCCAATGAGTGACCACTGAGCTACTTACTGCATATCTCCCAGAAACCTAATTAGGTTATTAATATAGTCCTAGAATTTTTGGGGTCACACTATCTGTACCAGGTAGTTAGATTGTTGCATTACACAGTTTAAACCACCTCAAGTATCATATAGCTTGCTTGCATGTAAAAGACATAGGCCATATTTTTTTAGTTTGTTTTATCAGTCTCTCCAACTCTGGAGAGAAAGGCTTTTGGTGCAGAGACCATGGTGGAACTCTGGGTCCCTTTTGGGGCCAGTTACTTTTACACTGTTTCTAATTCTAGTGAATTCAATCAACCACTGTAAATTTTCAGCATTGTGAACCATCAGAGAACTGGGTAAGTCAGACTAAAATTCCATTATCACAAGGAGAATGAGTTTCAAAAGTTTTCATTCTGGTGAAATAGAGAAGTGTCTCGGGTTTGTGATGTGTCTTACATGATCTTAGGCAAGAGCAGCTCCTTCTGATAAGCTGTGTGAGACAAGGTGTTGAAATTCAGAGAAATTATGCAAGGTCTCCTCCAGAAAATGATTAGCTTAATCTCAAAATCTGTAATATGCTTACACTGTACATAATTTAACAGGGATGTAGTATAAAGTATAATTTGCTCCTTTTTGCATTTCCAGTTGATTTCATGAATATATAAGGTACGGGGAACAAATTAAGCTCATGCAGAGTGTCTACATCTTAACCTACAGGTGGTGCCAGGTGTCACAATGTATGTGTACCCATCCATAACTTATGGCATCTTTTTGAACGGTAAACTCAGATACAAAAATAACTTAGATATTTAGATGATGGCATTTGATGAAAAAGTGAGTACCTGTTTCAGTATAAACCTTTAAAATGGAGTCATCTCACTCAAGTTGAAAAACTATGTTTTGGGCAGTCCGGGTGGCTCAGCGATTTAGCACCGCCTTCCACCCAGCGTGTGATCCTGGAGAACTGGGTTCGAGTCCCACATCGAGCTCCCTGCATGGAGCCTGCTTCTCCCTCTGCCTGTGTCTCTGCCTCTCTCTCTCTCTCTCTCTCTCTCTCTCTCTCTCTGTGTGTGTGTATCTCTTGTGAATAAATAAATTTTAAAAAGAGAGAAAAACTATGTTTTCTTTTTACTCTGGTTAGAATATGTAAAATTAGTTATATTTCTGAACATGGGATCCTAAAATTAACATGCTCCTTTTCTGCCTAGAAATCAAACAGAAAACAAAACACAATTTAACTAAACAAAATAAAATACCTAGATAAATATATACATATAAATATCCCACAAAATATTAAAGCAGTAGTAGTGTTGAAAGCACACAGAAGTTTAAAATAAGAAGTCATGTTAAGGGGCTTTGGTGGTAGCCCACTATCTGTCTTTTGTTTTGTTTTGATTTTTGTGTTCAGAACAAATGTCATTATGATGTGTTGATTCCTGAGATGGACATTAAATCCCCTGTTTGGAATAGAAGAAACAGGGATATACCTGGAGTTTCGTGGATCCAGCTCGGCTCCTAGGAGTAATAAACCAGGAATCACACATATATCCATGTATGTATAAGAACTCTGTCTCTTGAAAGCAGAAAATAAGAGAGTATTTACATTGCAAACAATCCCTAGGTGCTCAGCTGCTGGTGTCCTTTATCTGGGAAGAAACTTTTGAAAGCTAATTTTAATCATACCTTAGCCTAGATTATAAGAAAAATTTTAAGGTGGCTTGAAATAATGTGCTGATCCCTCCCCCAGTGGACATCTTCCTACCAGCCGGTTAAAAGCCAAGTGATCATGCAATGATGAGGCATTAAAAAGGAAACGGTACAAGGTCTATACAGGGAAGATAGCCCAACAAAAGAAATAAGTATATGGCAGAAAAAGTTTCCCCAGATAGGCAGAAAATGCAATTTTACAGAGTAGATTAAACGTGAGGCAAATTTTGCCATGAATTAAATTTATATAATTAAGTATTTGCTTCTATGATAGCAGATACAAGGAATACCTTCAAGAGCCCAGGAAAGAGATTGAGAGAAAACAGATGAGGATGACGATAATGATGGTAATCATCATCATTATCAAATCTTACTAACACATTTAACAATTACTTCAGGAAATCTTTTTTTTTTTTTTTTTTTTTTTTTATTTATTTATGATAGTCACAGAGAGAGAGAGAGAGGCAGAGACACAGGCGGAGGGAGAAGCAGGCTCCATGCACCGGGAGCCTGATGTGGGATTCGATCCCGGGTCTCCAGGATCGCGCCCTGGGCCAAAGGCAGGCGCCAAACCGCTGCGCCACCCAGGGATCCCCCACTTCAGGAAATCTTAATTGTGGTTTAAACTGATTAGTGCCTCATAACAAGTTATGAGATAAGTGCTACTATCATCCACTTTTTTCTTTTTCTTTTTTTTTGATGAGGAAACAGAGGGACATAAGAGATTTAAAAAGGTGGTCCAAACCTGAATAATGAAATATAAATGAGAGTCCAGAAACAGACCCATATATATGTAATCTCCAGATTTGGAGATTTTGGAGAGTCAACATTGGTGTGTAATAGGAAAGGATGTGTTGTTGTTATTTAAATAAATGATGATGGGGATCCCTGGGTGGCTCAGTGGTTTAGCCCCTTCGGCCCAGGGCGTGAACCTGGAGTCCTGGGATCGAGTCCCACGTCGGGCTCCCTGCAAGGGGCCTGCTTCTCCCTCTGCCTGTGCCTCTGCTCCACCCCCTCTGTCTATCATGAATAAATAAATAAGTAAATAAATAAATAAATCTTTAAAAAAATAAATGATGATGAGTCAATTGGATAGCCATATGAAAAAAAAATGTATCTGGATTCCCGTATCATATTATGTATTAGAGTTCTCCAGAGAAACAGGACCAATAGGATATATATTCACACACACACACAAAAAGAAATTTATTTTGAAGAAATGACGCACACAGTTAAGGAGGCTGGTAAGTCCCCAAGCTGGAGACCCAGGAAAGCCAGAGGTAAGTGAGCTGGATTCCAGAGCCTGAGAACCAAGGGAGGAGGTGGTGCACTTCTCAACTGAGAGCAGCAGAAGAGGCATGGATTGTCCTGTCAATCAGGAAACAATGCGCGGGAAGTATTTTGTTAGCAGCGTTCATCATTTAATAAAAAAAAAAAAAAAAAAAAAAAAAATTGGTAAAAAGGTGACATTTGGAATAAGACTATGTTTTATTTTGGAAAATTGGATTATATAAGATGAAATGAAAAAACAGAAGGTTAAGAGGTAGTACTTGAAACGACAGCAGTCAGTGCTCAGTAAGGCAGGAAAAAGAAGCGGGTTCCTCTGCCTTTTGTTTTATTCAGGCCTTCAAAGGATAAGATGATGCCCCTCCACAGGGCAGGGCAAACTCCTGGGTCCTACAATTTAAATGCTACTCTTATCCTGCAGACCCAGATATAATGTTGAGCAAGTTTGTTGTCAAAAGACAGCAATGTTACATTATCAGGAAACGCCTTCCTGCCGTGTATATAGGGGCTGTTGGTTTGGAGGGCTAGAAATGGAACAGGAAGGCATCTTAAGCTCAGCTATTAGTGTTTTCTAATTCAATCACTAGGCTGATTATTCTCTCACAAATAGCGTGTTGGAAAAATATATTGTCAAGATTAATCACGCTAGGTAAGCTTACTGAATTAATACAAATTACCTTTACCAAAGCTTAAATATCTTTACTTATGCCTTAAATCTTACTAAATTTCTGAATGCGAAGGTAACTTCATGATTTAGATGTCATGTAGCTTGGAGGTTTCACAACATTCTGTACCACTTGCAACTAATAAAGAAGTTTTACGTATTGATTCTACTTCATTTGCTGCGTATGGTAGTTGTTGTTATTCAGTGTAAGATAGGATAACATTTCCTTTTTTCCTTTTTAATTTCAAATTGGCCAAGTTAAAAATAAATGTTTGCTAATATACTCTATCACTATAAAATGAATAAGCTGCCACATTCAAATATATTTTTATATCAGTATTTCCTACATGATACTTTGGGATATATTTGAATGTTCCATAAAATATGTATCATAAAATGATTTTTAGCATAAAATATCAACTAATCATTTGTGTTCCTCTCTTGACAAAATTTCCTTTGCAGGGAAATAACCACAGAGAAAAATATGTCTATAACACAGTACATATATGTGTATCATGAAGCAGTGCATTAAAAAAAACAATAATAGTACTATTTTCTAAAGAAAAAAATGAATAGGAGTTGACTGAAGTCAATTTATAAATTTTCAAAGAATTAGTATTTTATTACTTGTAGAGTCACTCAGTGACACCTTTTTTTTTAAGGTTTGATTTATTTATTTCAGAGAGAGGAGGAGGGGCAGAGGGGGATGGAGGGGGAGAGGAAACGGACCCCAAGTGGACTCCATGCTGAGCTCGAAGCCACCCAGGAGCTCTAGAAGGGGGTCCTAGTAGGGCTCCTGATGGCCTCCACTCACCACTCCATGCAGGGCTTGATCTCAGGACCCTGAGGTCATGACCTGAGCCGAAACCCAGTCAGGAGCTTAACAGACTGATCTTCCCAGGGATCCCATTCAATGACACCTTTTTAAAAAGTTGTTGAATTAAGAATTTCAGTACAATATATCCGTCATCCAATCATCTATGTATATAAATGTACATTACTAATCACTGGATCTAAACGTTTTTTACCCAAGAAGCCTAGTTGATTATAGTATAAATCTCTTCCAACTCACAAACCTCTAAAAAGGGAGACGTGGGTCCCTCAGCAAGTGGGATATGGAAGAAACCCATTAAAGCACAATATACTTTATGCTGATATATAGATATGATCTATTCGCTTCTTTATAAGGACTTATCTGAAAAAGATAAATCTCTTGTTTTGGGCTGATTATTCTCCTTCTGGCACCACCCAAATTACCAGAAGTATGCAGAAGAACTACTGATTGGGAATTATATCTCTACAAATGACTACTTTTATGATAAATACCATAGGAAAAAATTGTGGCATATTATAAAATTATGTTGTGGTGATACACACTTTATACTAAATGATAGTCGTGCATAATTAAACAGGAACAATTTTTACCCAGGAGATGAATTAGGGTTTTAGGATACAGGAAAGAAAAAGAAAAAACCATAGTGATAAAAAAATTAAGTTAAAAAAATAAATTAAAAAAAATCAAAAAAAAATAAATCATTTGAAATCATTTATTTCACAGGAAGATACACATTTAGCATTTCTGCTGTACGAAGCATTTTTGGTGACAGTCTTGCCACCATTGTGATTTGTGTAAAAAAAAGTTAAGTTTGTTTCATTAAGAGCAGTGCAGTGAGAAATTGGGAAAAGCTGATGCTATATAAGCACATTTTTATTAAAGTTACCTAACTTGAGAATTTTATTAGCATCACAAGAGAAATTAAGAGTGGGATGAACATTAATATAGCAAGGTAAGCATAGAAGAACATTTGCAAAACAAAAACCACTTCAAAGTTGAACTTAAACTTCTTGGATCTATTTCTAGTTTACTTTAAAAAGATTTTTGTGGCATTTTTCTAAGCAACTTTGTCAGGAGACTGACACTGTAATTTAAGTTTAATGATAACATTTTTAAATTTTGAATTATAAATTCATTTGCACAATACCTTTTCTGAGCAAAATATTTTACTGGTGCTTCCTCTAACATAACAATACCATAGTATTAATGTAACTTAACGAGTGAACATTAACAAAGAACATATACCAGCAATTTAGTTAATATTTAAATTTTATTGAAAACATTTTCTATTTCCCCGGGTTTGGGGATCTTTCACAAATATTAAATTCCCTGTAAATTATTTAAATATATAACCTTCCTTTTATTATTTAACATTCTTTTGGGGAAAAATGAACTTTTCCATTTTTTTAGAAACTTTGAAAAAGAGAGAAGGTGAAAGAAAAATAGACATTAAAATCATAAACACAAACAAAACACAGGAACTGGTTCATTCTATTAAATAATTTTCAATCTGTTCTGAAACACAGAATTTTTATACTATTAAAGTTATTAGAATATTCATCATTTTTACATTTTATTCATATGCTAAAAGCTGGGCAGTTGTGAGTTTTTTTCTGATATTATCCCTCCATGAAATAGCTTAGTTTTTCAACTATATTAATGAAAAAAAATGCACTAAATAGCCATGATTTTCAGATATCATATTGGTTTTTTTTAAGATAAAGAAAAAACTAATTTTGTGCTCTTGTAAATTTATGGCCTTGTTAATTAAAAGTCTCCTGGCTATAGAAACTATAATAAAATTCAGAGGCTCTGATGACAGATGCCTTTTAATCAGAATACCTTGGTCTTTGAGGTTGCTTTGTGACTATTATATAAATCCAAATGGGATTTTTAAAATGTCATTAAATGTAATCAAATGTGAAGAATTATTAGTTGAGATGCTAATGTTCATGATTTATATGAAAAAGTGTTTGAATTTCAGTACTACCAAGTGTGCTATGTTATTTTGAATTCTGGTTATCAGATGACCAATTGTTAATGATTCCTTGGGGCTATGATTATTTATTTCTCTGCTGGGAAAGGATACACAGTGGACAATTTCACGGTAAAATATAAACCATGAGATGGAACCATGTTTCATTCGAAAACGTTATATGATCAGAGAGCATAGATTTCTTAAATGTGATTTTAGTTTTTTAATGTTTATATTATGGAGGGTCAGTGAAAAAGTTCTTACACCTAAAATGAATGGATCTATAATCAAAAAATTTTACCAAATTTATATATATATTTTTTTAATTTTTGTTTTTTTGTTTTACAGAGAGACAGAGAGTGTGAGTGGGGAGGGAGGGCAGAAGGAGAGAGAGAGAGAGAGAGAGAGAGAGAGAGTCTCAAGCAGGGAGATTCCCCAATGAGCAAGGTGCCCCATGCAAGGCTGGATCCCAGGACCTTGAGATCATGACCTGAGCTAAAATCAAGAGTCAAATGATTAACCAACTGAGCCACCCAGGCGCCCCTTACCTAAATTTTTATAAGGTAACTAATTACAGTTTTAATTTTATTTGTCCATTTCTTTTTTTTTTTCTTTTTTAAAGATGTGATCTGTTTATTTGTGAGAGGCAGAGAGACACGTGCACAAGTGGTGGGGAGAGGCAGAGGGAGAAGCAGACAACCCACTGAGCAGGGAGCCTGATGCAGGGCTCAATCCCAGGCCCCAGTTCCGGGACGCTGAAACCATGACCTGAGCTGAAGGCAGGTGCGTCACCCACTGAGTTACCCAGGTGCCCCTGCTTCTAGTTTTGATATAAGTTTCCTTAGATAAGGTTCTGAGAAGAGATTTTGTACTTCTTGAAATAAGTATTATGACCTCAGATCTTTGAGTATGACAATTGTCTCTTGATAAGATTTACAAAGATTGACAGTGCCAAAAATACAAACTGTTGTAATAACATGGCACACAAATTCTTTATTTGAGGCCATCTTAAATTGACATCTCCTATTCTGAAAACTTTTTTTTTTTTAATCTGACTGAGCTGAAAGAACATGGACTTGGAACCTTTGGGAAGTATTAAATAATATTACTACTCTTTTCAGGTCATGATTCAGCACTGATAGCAAGCCATTCCTTCAGGAAATGGTTTTGACTGGGTAGTTCCCTAGCAACAAAGGCCATAGCAACACCAAAGGAGGCATCAGTAATGCAGACTCTCTCAGAGAATTTTGATTGACATTATAGAACCTGCATTGCCTGTAGGAGTAGGACTCCTAACAGTGGCTGTGACCTTTATCATCTTCTTTTTTTATTTTTCTTTGAAGTCATTACAGCTGTTTTTCCACTGAGTTGTAAACCATGCCAGTGGGATTCTGAGACAAGATTTTTTTTTTCCAGGGATACAGAAAACAGGAAACAGATGTACAGCAAAATGCAGACATAAGATTTTGTTGGTTCTTATAAGCAAAGGACTTGATAGAGAATTATATGCTGCCCTAGAACCTTTTGGGTTGATTTTTTTTTCTAATCAAGAGAATATGCTAGGCAATAGAATTCACATACATAGTTCATATCAGTTACAAGAAATAATCAGTTGATTAAGAGATTGATTAAGATTGATTGGCAGCTGATGGAATCTTACTGTAAAATATATGTTTCTGTGGCTTATGATGGAAAATGAAAACATTGCTTGAAAGTTAAATTGATTAAGTTAATTCCAAGACTCACTTTAAGGTAAATATGTAGCATTTTACTTTTGCTTTAGATTAAGAACAAAGCCACAGTGTTCTCTATGATTACAATTTGTCAAGCAGAGGCTGTAGTCCTTGTGTGGGAAGTGGCCCTGTGTTTATCCACAATATTATCCAGTTGGGATAAGCATTTTAATATAATTCAAATTCACTTTCTTTTTCAGTTGAAAGCAATACTCTCAGTTCCTTCTATGAACGGTGGTGCAGATATTTTTATTTGTAGCAGAGATTTGTGGATGATTGACTGCACACAATCTCCACTATTGGCTTCACTATTGAGGTTGAAAATGGGAGTGATGGCAACCCCAACCTCCCATATCATCAGGCAGGACACATATGGCTGATCACTGTGAGCAGAAGTGCGTTCGGGGCTCCTGGAAAACTGTTTGTTTTTCTTGTGAAAAGAAAATGGTTACTATTGGCACAACTGCCACCACCACCTCTGCCTTCCCCCCACCCCCATCGTTCTTCCTGCCTGAAGAAGCATCAGCAATCCTGAGTCCCTGAAGCAAAGGAGCAGGGCGGTGCCCAAATGCTGGTGCCCAAATGCTGGCATGGTTGAGCAGCTAAGACAATACCAGCAGTTTCTTCTTTCCCATTTCCTATTATTAAGAAAGAGAAAAAGATGCAATGTGTTTAAAGGTTCTCAACATTCACTTTGCTTTGTTG
Organism: Vulpes lagopus; assembly: GCF_018345385.1. Classification (NCBI taxonomy): domain Eukaryota; kingdom Metazoa; phylum Chordata; class Mammalia; order Carnivora; family Canidae; genus Vulpes; species Vulpes lagopus. The sequence continues at coordinate 101,521,868 of NC_054824.1, forward strand.
CCAGCTAACTCTACCTTACTGATTCAACATAACTGCTTGGTTTGCATTGAATGATTGCCTTATGGTTTTCTGCCTATGGGTTTATTCTTGGATACATGGTCGTTTTAAGGAGATACTTTTGGTTTAGTTTTGCTGGTTCAAAACACTGTGTGGAGGGTTAGACACTTGGCAAATATAACAAATAACTTGATATTGTTTATTCTACAGCAGGGTTTCTTCACTTCCACACTACTGACATTTTGAGCTGAATAATTCTTTTTTAGGGTGGGAAAAGGGGCTGTCCTGTGCATTTTAGGGTATTTAGGAGAATTCTTGGTCTCCACCTATTAGATGCCAGTAGCATCTTCCTCTCAGATAGGACGATCAAAAAGTCTCCAGACCTTCCAAAAGTCCTCTTGGGGGCAAACTCATTCCAGTTGAGAAACAAAATATCTATAAAGTATTTGGATAAGTAAGATACATTAAAAACGAGGAATTTCACCTTCCTGTTTTTGGTTTTCAGTTGTATTTGGTAAATATTTTCTGTATTGCAGTTACTTTTGCAGCACATATATTTTATTTTGAACTGTGAAATTGCTTTCTATAACATGACATGAAATAAGCTTCAAAAAAAACTTGCAAGAAAATGCTGTAGAGTAAGTCTTTTTTTATGTGACATGAAAACCACAGGTGAAGTCTGTTAAAAAGAAACACTGAAGCAAAGTAGTAAATAATTGTTTGGCATCTGATAGTATTCAGTTGTTTATAAAATTACAAACTGATAGCAATGACCAAGTAGGGAAAGAAGCCTATGAAACAGCTTTTAGAATTTCTATTCCAATAAAGACTGGTACATTGGAAATAAACTGAAGTACATCATCCCAAAGAAGACTTTTAAATCCAAAGAATATTTAAATCCAAAGAATAGTAAGCACTCTACAGGCTATACATATATATGTGTGTGTGTATGTGTGTATATATATATATATATATATATATATATATATATATATATATTCAGCTGCTAGTTTATACTCCTAAATAATTTTGTCTACAGGGGACCATAAAACCATTGTGTTCAATTAGATGCTTTGGCATAAAATGTCAATCTTTGCATTGTCTTTGAGTTGGCTTATCTGGACAGTCTATATATTTAAATTGTGTTTTAAACAAGAAAATGATTTATTTTTCACCATAGATGCTAGGCTGTGTGTTTTGGTCACAGACAGGCAATAATTCTCAAACCAATTTCACAGATAGATGTTCTACTCTATTTTTATAAAAGCATAAAATACTTAACTGGCAAATAATGATTTACAGTGGCCATTAGTTATTTGTTCTTTATATCATTTAACAATTATTTATCCATTACCTATTTGAAAAATGTAACTACTTCAGAAGCTGGTGTTGCAAAGAATAATAATAAATGATGTTGATCTAAAGACATCTGCTGTCAAGTGAAAATGGATGGTAGATAAAGAGATAATTATAATGCTATGTGGTATTATATGATAATAATACAAGCATTTTTTAAAAATTATAAAATAGAAATATGGAAAAAACTAGCTCATTCATTTTTATTGTTTTATTTATTAAAACACATATTTTTAAATTAATTGTGAAAAGCAGTCAGAGCTCAGAACAAAATGTGTACAATCATTCAGAGAGGTTCTAAAGTGAAGCCATAAAAATTAGCAAGATTTTGGGGAAAAGAAGTCACTTTTAATAAATCACATAAGCAGATAAGATTAACCATAGAAGATGGTTAACTGACACTTATTTCAATATTTTTATTATGCAGATTTGTGGTTTTAAAGCAATTAAAATCAATGTAACTCAGAGAAGTGGTCAACTTCTTTCTGTATTTTAATCCATTATCATCAAGGGAAAACTATTGAGGATAAATGAAATGATTAATTTAATATTGAAATCAAGTTACTATTAATTAATATTCAATTAATTAAATTCTAATGGAATTTGTCTCAAGACAGAAATAGGCAAATACAAAGATGATCAGACAGGAATAAGTTTTACCCATTTTAGCTGCTATTAATCGCAATTAACCTTCTACATTGATTGTTTATCTTTGCGGATAAAGCAGGTTGGCTCTACTGCTATGGACTAGAAGGTCCTCATTGTTGGAGGACCATTGGAACCACAGCTTTTTTCTTTTCTTCTATTTTTAAATTAGTGTACTTTGTATTGACTTCAGAAAGCATGAAGTGTTTGTTCTTCATTCTTTAGGTATTATTCCAGATAACATTTGGTGCTCCAACCATAATACCCCTTTATAATTCTTTAGTCCAGTGTGTGCCACATTTGGAGGACGAATATACCAATTTTCTCCTTCAGGGTAGCATGATGTAAGGCATCTTTTACGTGTCTCCCAAATGTTCGTATTAAGTCAGGCTTCAGATGCATATAGTAGTAATCTGCTAATTATATACCTTTCGTTGTCTTCCTTCCATTTCCCAACTCACCTTGCAGCATCCCCACCAGTGCTTTCTGGGATCTCTATCCAGATAAATTCTGACTCAGGAGCCTGGTTTTATAAGAATACATATTTATTATTCTATAAAGAAATAGAGGCAATTTATTAAACTTAGATTCTATTATTTCTTTATGCACATAACTATCAACTATGATTTATAAAGTGATAGTGAGTGATGATTGTGGATCTTACACTCTGAGGTAAACATAATGACAGTAGGAATAATAGTAAAATATATGCTTAAAGTTAGTGCAAAGCAACATATTAAAATGTTGTAAGTGGTAAAAATAAGTGCTTATAAAAAAGGGGAAAGTTCTGGGTGGGAGTTATCAGGAAATAAGAGAAAACATTAGTCCATTGTTTTATCCAACATGTGTTTAGTGTCTCATATGTAGCAGGCACAAAGCTAGAAGATGTGAATAAAAAATTGATTACACAGGTCATGGTCCTGGGGTCCTGGGATTGAGTCCTGCATTGGGCTCCGCACAGGGAGCCTGCTTCCCCCTCTACCTGTGTCTCTGTGTCTCCCACAAATAAATAAAATCTTTTAAAAAAATAAAAATAATAAAAAATGAATAAATATATTTTCATACTTCGTTTGACAGAAATCATTCACTCGATAATTTAAAGAAAAAGTGCAGAGACATAATTAAGGGAGGAAGTAATTTTAGAATCTATCAAAATAAAAATTGCAGCATTTCATTTTTGAAATACAACCAGTGTTGCAATGACTTTTATTTATTTATTTTTTTGCAATGACTTTTAAACTGATAAGTCAAAAGATATGCTCATGGGCAGCCCGGGTGGCTCAGCGGTTTAGCACTGCCTTCAACCTAGGGCCTGATCCTGGAGACCCCAGATGGAGTCCCGTGTCGGACTCCCTGCATGGAGCCTGCTTCTCCCTCCGCCTGTGTCTCTGCCTCTCTCTCCCTCTCTCCCTGTGTCTCTCATAATAAATGAATAAAACCTTTTAAAAAAATAAAAAGATATACTCATATGTTCAAAGAGTCAAATAAATGCAGAGGATAAAGTTTGTAGTTTTCTTGGGGGGAAGGATAAAAAGAATGTAGATCCTAGATGCTTTATCATCACTGATCACATAAACCTTCAGAAATTGAAGCTAACACAGGACGCTCTCTAGTGAATTTTACAGCTGAATTGACTAATTGACTTGTCCTCTAAGAAAGATAATTAAAATTTGAAAGAAAGAGAGGTAGCTGAATGTAAAACAAAGTTGGCATCAACAGCTCAGGAGTCACTAGTATGATAATAATGGACTACTAGAATTTCATATGATTTTAATTAAGCATTATGAATATAGTACCATTTGGAGCATGTTGCATGTATCTGGTCAAGTGATTTGAAACCTGAAGATTCGGGATCCCTGGGTGGCGCAGTGGTTTGGCGCTTGCCTTTGGCCCAGGGCGCGATCCTGGAGACCCGGGATCGAATCCCACATCAGGCTCCCGGTGCATGGAGCCTGTTTCTCCCTCTGCCTATGTCTCTGCCTCTCTCTCTGTCTCTCTGTGACTATCATAAATAAATAAATAATTAAAAAAAAAAAAAAGAAACCTGAAGATTCAAAGATATTGGATGCGTTTCATTAAGTCTGCTACAATAGTTCTAGATCTCCCAGTTCTTAGACCCATGGAAATGGAGCACATTGAATCAGAACTACTAAATTTTTTAGCGACATTTGATTTCTTTGCATGATTTGGACAATACTTATTATGTACCTGTAGTAGGGTTTCTTCAGATAGGAAGTAATGTCGGCTGTTCTTTTGTTGTGAACTTTGGCTTCCTCATCTTGGAAATGCTGATGTTATTTCTTTCTTCCTTCCTTCCTTTCTTTCTTTCTTTCTTTCTTTCTTTCTTTCTTTCTTTCTTTCTTCTTTCTTTCTTTCTTTCTTTCTTTCTTTCTTTCTTTCTTTCATCTTTTTCTTTCTTTCTTTCTTTCTTTCTTTCTTTCTTTCTTCTTTCTTTCTTTCTTTCATCTTTTTCTTTCTTTCTTTCTTTCTTTCTTTCTTTCTTTCTTTCTTTCTTCTTCTTTCTTTCTTTTTTCTTTCTTTTTCTTTCTTTTTTTCTCCCTTTCTTTCTGTAATATCATAGTAAACATAGAGTTTACTAGATACCTAGAGTTCGTCCTTTATTTTTTTAAGATTTTATTTATTTATTTATGAGAGATACACTGAGAGAGGTAGAGACACAGGCAGAGGGAGAAGCAGGCTCCATGCAGGGAGCCCAATGTGGGACTTGGTCTCAGGACTCTGGGATCAGGCCCTGGGCTGAAGGCAGGTGTTAAACTGCTGAGCCACCCAGGGATCCCCCTAGACTTATTCTTTATTGAAAATTAGACATGATTTCAAATCAGAAATCTTTAAAAAAATAAAAAATAAAATCAGAAAAGGCTCTAGGCTGCAACATAGTAGTAAAAAGAATGTTGTTGATCTCACTATAGCTGTATTTTCTGGCATTTAATATCTTTGAAAAGTTTCATTATTTAACCAGAAATACTCTAAGATATTTAGTGGAAAAAATCTCACTATAATTCAAGGTATTATGATTGAAAGAAATTTTTAATAATCTTCACTGACCTCATCTTAATTCTATATCCTTTTTCCCTGGTAGTTCCTTTTTATTTATTGATAGGCATCATCTAGGCAGAATATTTACCTCAGAATAAAGAGAAATTGCATGCAATAGGGGAGATGACAGCATTTAAAATATTTATAATGTCCTCAGCTGCGGTGCAATATTTTTAAATGACCCGTGTTTTGGGATTTAAGTGTTGTGACATACGTTGACACAATTTGAGGTCTAGAATGTGATGTTTTTGCATAATGGTGTCACCCCATGAACCCTAAGAGAGGCAAAATGGGTTCCAGAGAGAATAAGTACTATGTATTAAATTCATCAAAAATTATTTTCTGTAAGATCAATTCTCTCAGAAGACTTCTTTTTTTTTTTTTTTCTCAGAAGACTTCTGAGATCTTTGCATTTCAATGTCAAATCATGCTGCTAACTGCAAGGTTTGTGTGGGCATTTGGGAATTGAAACGAACAACTCAAGTGGGTAAGCATTTAGCCTCAATATGGACCGATAATAACTGCAACTATAAAAAGTAAGTGGAGGGAACCCCTGCATACTTTTTGTTTCTAATGGAATGGTTGAGTGACAGGATTGCACATTGTCACAATAACACAAATGCTGCCCTATACTCATTGACCTTAATCCAAACACTCCGTAATGAACCTACGTTTCAGAATGTTGATTATACCATTAGTTATATTTGAAGGTTGTTAGTTTAAATCCCGTTGATTGCCTTTAGATGTGCTGCTTAGCTTTCTGATAGTACACATTTTTTTTTTTTTTTACTCCATAGGAGTTCTTTATTAAGGTGAAAAATCATTCAGTTTTTTTCTGCTCTCCAATCAGGACCAATCAATATCTCTAAGACTGAGAAAGGAAAACAAGATTACAGTGCTGCATATTTCAGGTTGTCTTATGGTATGTGTGTGTGTGTGCGCGCGCCTGTATACAGAAAGAGAGAGTGAGAGAGAAAAAGAAAATACGGCCAATTAAGTCCATAAATTATATCGTGATTATGGTTCTAAGAAGTAATGTATGCTTTAAGAAAGATACTTTAATATAGCGTAAAAATGGAATCAATAGTTGACTTTTTACTTATTTTAGACAGTTCAGTTTTTCCCAACGTTTAAATTGAAATTTTTCTATACCTACAAAAATGTTGGAGGAATGGTACCATTGAATACTTGTACCTTTCACGTAGTTCACAAATTGTTAACAATTTGTCAGATTTTTTTGCTGCATTTCATGTTTATCTCTCTGTTTTCTTTCCTCAGTAAAAAAAAAAAAATCGAGATTAAGTTGCAGATCTCATTATATTTCTCTACTAAAATTTGAATACATTTCTCCATTACCACAATACCATGGTCACTCTTCCCAAATTTAAGACTGATAAATAAATAAATAAATAAATAAATAAATACACACACATACATATGTATGTATGATATATATTTATATAATCGTTCAGTATATGGGTAATATATATGTCTATATTCATTTTTTCTTTTTCTAGTGTCTTTCATGACATTAACAATATTAAAGAATCTAGGTCAGTTGCCTTACAGAAAGTAGCATATTTCATCTTACTTGATTGTTTCAACATTAAATTCAGAATACACATACACACACACACACACACACAAATGCATTTTGCAAGACTATTCTAAACAAGGTGTTTTGTGTTTTCCATTGCATCATATTAGAAGGCACACAAATGTCAGATGGTTTCTGTTACCATCAATGCTAAATTTTGATCACTTGTTAAGGTGATATCCACAAGTCTCTCCATTTCAAAGATATAATTTTACTCTTATAATTAATATGTCATCCATTGGGGGTGATATTACTAAATCATTTCATCTAGGTTTAACATTTATTTGCATAGAAATATTCAAATTAATTTCTTTATTCCACATATAAATTTAATTATCAAAATTATCTAACATCATGAATTTTCCCCATATCATTCCCTTATATGCTCCTAATAAATTCTGACATGTAGCTTCCTTTTTATATATATCTACATATAGATATAGATATAGATATAGATTTAGGAATTCTATCTCGTTTATGTTTAATGTTTGTTCCAGTCACTTAGTAAAGAGATCATAAATTTCAAATAGGAAGAATTTTGTTGTTATTATTAACATATATTTCATGGCTTCATGATCATAGAAATGTTATTTTTATTGTTTGAAATTTGTGGAATTAATTAGGTTTTTCTTTGTTGACCCAATGCCTACTCAGTTTTCAGGAGTGATCCATGTATGACTGAATGAAACAAAGGAAATGAAAGTACACAGATTAAGATGGAGCAAGTGAGCAAGGAAGTATATGTGTATACGAGACATTTACTATCTCCCTTCCATGAAGAGGAATGTTTATAGAGACGAGATTAATAGGGGTCTAAGAATCCATCATTTCCTCATGAATTTCTTATGGGGTTTTGAAACAAAATCTCCGTGTGGTATCTTGGCATGATTCATCTAAAGCTCATTAAAGGTACATAGTTCATGTGACAAAGTTTTGTCCTAGCTCTGATGGGCCAATCTTTACAATAGGGAGTAATAGCCGAAACCAAAGACTATTTAGTGTCTACGTCAGGCCAGATTTGTGCAGGTGGCAGATTTTTGTCATAAAAATTGAGGAATATTAAGGTAATACTTAAGTATTAAATTGGTGAGACTAAATATTCCTGTAGTCTCAAACATCTTGGCTTAAAAATATTTAAGATTGTTTCTATGGTAGAAAAGAAAACAAATGAATATTTCAGAGACTGGAAGAATAGTGAGGGGGTAACAACAGACATTGATCAAAATAATGTATTCTTGGGAACCAAATATTTCAGTAATTTTTTTCTGAAATAGCTTCACCATGGCATCATCAAATAATCTGGCTTCTCAAAACTGGATTTATAATAGTTTTTAAAATGACAATGTTTAATAAAGCTACTGACACTGAAAATGAGCAGAAATAGATTGTATAGCATCATATGGCCATTCAAGCTAATTATTTAGGAATAATGTACTTTGCCAAATGATATGAATGATTTATGCCATATGGCTGCTGAGGGATTCTTTAATATATCAGAACAGCCTATCTTTATGAAGATCACATGCTTTATTGTTAAAAAGTTTTACTGAATTTGTAAATCCATTTTAAATAGTAAGTGTTCATTCTTATAATGTTTTCTTATAAGACAATATAGGCTATTAATGCTAAGAATGTAAGTCACACTGTGCCATCATTCATAATGCAAACATAAGAGCATGACAAACTTAAATGAAATTTAATATTAATAAATTAAGTGGAGTAAATATTAATTTAATGTAATTTAAAAGAAACAAATTAATATTGTTTATTCAGGATCCCCACCAGTATTTAACAGACCACAGAGTTTTCAAAGAGTCAAATGTTTACACAATCCAAAAACTATTAGGAGATACTGACTGAATTTAGGATAATGGTCTCTAATAATAGGAAAAAATCAAAATAAAATTTCATTTTATCTTTAAATAAAATACACTTATATAGTAATAAAATAATAGTCTTCAAATTCACCACTACTGGTAACCGTATTTTAGTCAAGGAAAGATAATTGAAACCTAATCATATAAATTATTCAGGAGAGAAAGTACAATGTTGAAGACCCCATCCTCCTTGGAGCTGGGTAAATTAACCCCTCACTTTAGCTTTTCCCAGACGATATCCAAGGCTCCTTAAGTCTGAAATCCATGTTAGGACATGGCATTATGACATTATTGACAGCACCATTGAGTACCGGATACCCTGACTGAAACTTTGGTCAAAGTTACCCAATGAGGTTCTTCTTTGTCAGTGATTCTGGTCGTTCTGGGGGAAATCACCTATTTATTATTTTCCCAAAGCCATGAGATCACAAGAGTAATGATGAGAGTCCTATTCTGAGTACGAAGAAAATAAAAGGACCAGGTGGTGGACTCATTGTCTGCTTGCTCTACCAACGAATTGCAGAGAGGATTTTAGAGGGAGGAAGAAGCATGTGTAATGAACGATGTTAAACTTTGTAGAGTTTGTAAAGAGTCTTCATAGACTGATTGGGAGATCAGCTTATACTGGGGGACTTTCCATGAGAAACAGGAAATATTGGGGCACCTGGGGGGCTCAGTGATGGAGCGTCTGCCCTTGGTTCACTTCGTGACCTTGGGGTCCTGGGATCGAGTCCTGCGTCAGGTTTCCCGCATGGAGCCTGCTTCTCCCTCTGCTGTGTCTCTGCCTCTCTCTCTCTGTGTCTCTCATGAATAAATAAATAAAATCTTTAAAAAAAAAAGAAATAGGAAATATTATTCTCTCTCTTCTGTTGTGGAGAGTAAAAAGAAGACTTAATATCCAAATTCTTACAACAGTATGTACATAACTTTAAAAAACATATACGTAAAGCAAGAGAAAATATAGGGAATGGGCTTTGGATTCTGCCAATATGGTTCAAGTCTCAGCCTGGTCACTACCTGGAAAATATTGTATTAACTCTACTTGTGTTCTGGCTACACATTGAGCTAATAATTATGAGGTTGTCAAAATTAAAACGCATTATGAGTGTAAAGAACTTAATATATTTCTTGGCATGCATTATGGCTTCAGTATATAGTAACTGATTAAAACTGTAGTTGAGGGGTGTCTGGGTGGCTCAGTGGTGGAGCGTCCCTGCATGGAGCCTGCTTCTCCCTCTGCCTGTGTCTCTGTATGTCTCTGTCTCTCTCATGAATAAATTAATAAACCTTGAAAAAAAACAAACTGTAGTTGAATGAGTATATTCATTCTTCAAACCACACTTACATTTATTCATTTAATAAGAGAGTCCTCCCAGTGCCACACACTCCCCAGACACGAGGGGATACAGCAGCGGATAGGACAAGCTACCTCTGCTCTATAGAGCTTAGAGTTAACAAACAAGAGACATTTAAAAAATATTAACACAAAATTATATTTGCACAGCCACACAAAGTCCTGAAAGGAAAAGATTACAAGATGCTCTCCTAGAGGGAATACTAGATCAAATCTGGATAAGTGCTCTAGGACTTCGAGGACCAGATTCATTTGATATGAACTTATTAATAATTAAGTTTTTCCTGTTCAAGTCCCTGTACAGTGAGTGATAAAGTGGCATTTGTGAATCCTTTCTAGGTTAACTTTGTGCTCTAGTACTAGATATTGCATTTCAGGGGCAAATTTTATGTAATATATACTGTGATGGGAGTGAGAGGGTTTTTACAAACTAGCTGGAGTTTGGTTAGGTGTTTATAATCACCAGCTTGGAAGAGATAGGCCTTGACTTTATGAAAGCATTTTGACTTTTGTTCCTGTCCTTGTTATTGTGATGTTGTTGACAGTCTTATTGTTGGTAAAGAGTTCAAATGGCCAATTCCCTTGGAAGAGGCTTTAGCAAAAAAGAAAAAAATAATAATAATAATAATTAATTTGATCTGCATGATAAAATGATAGAATATTGTGCTTCTAAAATGAGCAAGTGGGGAGGAGTAAAGGACAGAAATTTGAAGACATGGACAATTCAGGAGTTCAATTAAAGACTCTTTGGAGATAAGAAAAGAGAAATTTCCTAAGCTGTCCTATGTTTAAATGACCAGTTAAATTTGAAAAACAATGTTATCTGCCTTTTAGCCCAAAGTGGTTTCTGATTATGTGGAGTACTCACCCTTGTGTATCACCAAACTTTCAATAGAGACGATTATAAGAGTATTGTGTATCTCTTATTTGGGGTAATAAAAAGGAAGCTGAGTCCCATACTCAGTTTAGAGTAAGGAAGGATCAAACATACAAAGGAAGCAGGATTGTGGTGAGAAAGGAGGGTAGAGTAACACAGCTCCCCTTCTCTCCTGCCTTCAAGACCTCAAAGACATTAGTAAGGGAGGAAATGAAAACGGGTTCTTAAATAAGTTATTAAGATATTGGATGTAAAGATCACCATGAAAGATTGGAACACATGGGGATACTGGAGTTATAAGTGAATTTAAAAGCACTCACATATTCTGCATATAATTTATTAATAAAGAATTATTTATGAAAATATTTAAAAACATGTGAGATAAATATTTATATTTAACACCAAAACAAATTTCATTGTCCACTGGACAGATGTATTAAAACACACACACACACACACACACACACACACACGTATACACACACACTGGCACATGCACTCAGACACATACACACACAAATATAGCCATAAAAATAGGACAGATGTACTCAAGAACATTTGTAAAATTTAAGGCAGTGTGTGAAAATTTCTGCTTGAATTTCACACAGAAACTGCTAAAAAATAGAGTGTAGACCTTGTATGAACCACATTTTCTACTCTCTCTGATACCTGGGCCCTCCAGACCACAAAAGGTCAACCTAATTCCTACAGACAGCATCAGACTCTCTAGAGGGCGTGCCATTCATACACCAAGTAAGCCATCCACTGGGTGTTCCTTCTCCTTCCTTATTTATTGGACTTTCACTTGGGGCCTCTATCCCTGGCCCTAAACTCCTCACAGGGCTGGTGTGAGACAGCTAAAGGCAATCCCCTCACTCTAGAGCCTGCCAAAATTTTTCAAATTTGTTAATCCTGAATCTGATTGGATTGCTTACCCTGCCTTGCCCATTCCTTCCCAGGAAAACCATTATAAAGTCTTTCCTGGAAATTCCCCACTCCCTCTCAGCCTGTGACTAATACTGGTGTTCTCCTGCAGGGCCCTGCGTGGAGTGGAGCGATCTCCTGCTCCTCCGAACTGAGAGTCATCGATGGCAATCATTTCCTGACCTGCTGGCTTCACCATACCTGAATAATAATAAATCCTACATCCGCAGACAGACCTATCTTAAGTAGAGTAGTCAAGAAAAGTCAACTTAACTCCATTATTCCATTCTTATGGATCCATCAGCTGATCTTTCTTACTCTTCAAAGCAACACAAAGGAATATATGTAAATAAAGGTATGAAATCATACATTAAATATCAGTTAAAAGGAAGATAGCTAGGAAAATGTGAAAAGAAAGCCAATCTCCTTTGAATCAATTGGCAATTTAGCATCATTTAAAGAACTAGTGGCCATTTTTCCTAATAAGTGCCCTGGGAGAAAGAATAAAAAATGTGCAAGTGCTGCTCTATATAAAATTAGAGGTTAAATTTTAAAGTTTTTTTTTTAAAAAAATTATTAATTAGTATAGATTGGAGCAGTGCTGTGAGGAAATGCTAAAGCATAAATCCAATTGGTTCTGGATCCAAGATATTCAGCAAATGGAAACAGAGCTAATTAAAATGAAAACCATTCCTTGAACAAAGGCACTATGAGATGAAGAAGCACGGCCATTAGCAATGGAAATTAAAAAAGATTTTAGTTATAAACAATTTTTCACTTGACCAAGTATAACTATTGCAAGAAGAATTTATAATATTTGTCATTTTCAAAGATCGGCATTTTAGTCAACAAGCTAATATTAAATCAATCAGCAACAGTAAAAGCAGATTTTATACACTCATATGACATACATAAGAATTCTAAGATCAAGGCATCGATTAGATAAAAAAACAACAACATCAACAACAGAAAACAACAAAACAAAACTCGTTCTGTTTGTCCATTTAACTTGTAAAATACTGCCATTTCATGATTGGTTCATGAGGTGGCCACACACTGAGAATGCCTAATCTGTAGCAGAATTACTGAGATGTGGTATTTTTCTATCTAAAGAAGCTATCCTATTAATATTATTGTACAAATAGAGCAATTTCTGCCAGTGATATATTTTAAATACTACAATACTGCTAGAGGGATTTCTGTCATGGAGAGAACTGTATTTTGATGAAGAGTAATGCATATTTTTAAAATATTGATTACTTCAATTTTTAAGAATATTTAAATAACAACTAAGAATAAATCATTTCTATTGGTTTCGGGTGTTAAATACATTATTCAAAAGCTAACCCTGATCACAACAAGAATATATTTTAACATTTACTCTGTAGCATTGTACTGTTTATTTGTAATTTACAATTACCAGAGATATATTTTGCATCTCAAAAATCTATAGAAATGATATTAGCTGTGGAGATTACATTCAGAAATCTGGCCTGACGCTTCTAGATTTTGAATTACACCCCCATTATTTAGTAATTACTTTTAGGAAAATTTTCTAACCCATCTGGATCTAATTTCTAAGTAAGGATTACAGAAGTACCCATCTCTTGGGATTCTTTTTAGGTTTAAAATGTAAAACACCTCATAGCTAAAGCTGTTTAAACTCTTCTTTTATGCTTTGCCACTCCCCCACCCCCACCAACGTGGTGTACACAAGCTCAACTTCCAAAGCTACACCTACAGTTCTCTTTGTGGCTTTCAATGGCTAAGCCCTCCTTACTTCCTGCGTGGCATGCTGGATGTGCTAGTAATCAATCAAATAACCCTCCATGATGACTCACAGAATTGGTGTGTAACTATTCCCCTGTTCTCATTTGTGTTTACCCAAGTACTAGAAAGTCAGTGGAAAAAATCTCTAGTTGTTTATGGTATAAACTGGTTTATGGAAAATCCCTCCTCCCTTCCTTTCCCTGGGTCATTTTCCCCCAAACCTAGATTTACGTGGATTCTTGTCTCATGGTCAGCATGTGGATGGCCTCGTACTATATAGTCATTACCAGAAGTGGTCCTAGAAAAAAACAGATCTCCAGCATAAGATTTTGAAATGGAAACAAGAAAGCTACTGCTGTTGGTAAGTAGAGAGTTAATAGTATTTATCATGCAATAGCATTGAAATTAGTAAGATTTTCCCAGATAGAGGAATTGGGGTAGAATATGGGTATCAAGGGGATATATTGGTTCATGCAGTAGCTCTAGTTCTGAGTTACATAATAGGATTATTTGTTCAGTGTAATCCAAACAGTGAAGACAGGGAATGACAGACTCCAGTTGGCCAACCACCAAGGCAAGACATGAGGTGAAAACCAGAAAGCACGTATGGAGGCTTTTGAAAAGCTAGACTTCTATGATTGGAGACAGACTGGTCTGAACCTTCCACCCATGACTTTAGAGTAGCTTAGTTACAAGGGAGGATGAGATAGACTGGTACTCCTATGTGAGATCCAAACTCAAATGTACATCTGCCTAGTGGCTGTGTGATGTCTTCACTCACTGGCTGACGGTGTTTCCCTGGGGGATGAACACATTCCATTTATTAAAGGAATAAGGAATGGCCTATTGGTGGATGGGGAAGGACAAATAATTAAGACAGTGCTATCAATCCACTGTAGATCTGGACTGAGTGCACATAGGAGATATTTTAAGGGAGATAAGCTCTCTATTGTAATGAGTGGTGACTGGACTCCAGGGTCACCGAGGCCCCTTGGCAATACTAGTGAAGCATGGTGGATATGCTCCTCGTGAAGGACACTCCTCACTATGATTGTGAACAAGAAGCTCTGAATCACGAAGGCCTATGACAGTGGCTGATAGACCCTAGTATTCCAAAGGCAGTGAAAACTGCCACCAGTGGTGATTTTATGTGACTTGTATAAAGGGAAAGGGTCGAGACATCGTGAACAAAAGGCTGAGCTCAGTGGCTACATTGTGAAGTCATGATCTTCGATCCAGTTTACAGATCTGAGACATTTCCTTAAAATGTGAGACTATGATGATATAGAGGACAAAACCCTTTGATGAGAGACACTTCGCTGCCCGAGACTCCAGTTCTCCCCCAATGAGCTGATCAACATTTCCCTCATCCCTCTGCAAAAAGCCTTTGTTGTAGAACTGGAGAAATAAAGAGATTTTTTGAGGAATAATGGATACAGTATTCACCCTACACTACCCTGGTTCTTCTGTCAATTAATTAATTTCAGACAGAGCCGATTTTACAGCAAGGGAAGTTGTCACCGATAAAGAAGGGCATGATGTAATGATATAGGGGTCACTTCTCTAAGAAGACATAACAATTCTTAACATGTATGTGCATAACAATAGGGCATCAAACTATGAGAGGCTAAAACTGACTCAAGGAGAAGTAGATGAATCTCTGATCATAGCTGGACACTGTATACCTCTCTCTGAGCTGGACAGACCCAGCAGGGAGAAAATTAGTAAGGACATCATTGAACTCAACACCATAACTGAAGCGGATGCACTTTACATCTATATAATACTTTGTCCAACAACCCCAGAATAATCATTCTTCTCAGGTGTACATGAAATAACTAGACCACATTCTGGGCCATAAAACATGTCTTTTGACATTTTTAAAAATAGAAATCATGCCACGTCCGCTTTTAGACCACAAGGGAATTACGCGAAAAATCAGTAACAGAAAAAGAATTGGAAAATCGTGAAATATGTGGTGATTAACAACACACTTCTGTATGACAGAAAAGTCGAAAAAGAAATCTCAAATGTGATTTAAAAACTAGACTAAATGAAAATGAAACCCACCTTCTCAAAATTTGTGAGAGGCAGTAAAAGCCGCAACATCTTGAAAAATCATTAACAGGCTGAAGAAGATTTAATTTTGTGGTGGGTCAGAATAACACCTTCAGAGATGTCCCTACCCTATCCTCTGAAACCTGTAACTATGTATGTTGCCTTACTTGGGAAAAGGAACATTGTAGATGACATCAAGTTAATAATTTGGGTTGGGGTGATTCTCCAAGTGGGCCCAATGACACCATGATCATCCCTCTTTGAGGGAAGCAGGAGGGTCAGGGGTGGAGATGTGACACCTAAAACAAGGGTAAGTGGTGCTTTCTGAAGGTGGAGGAAGGGACCACAAGCCAAGGATGCAGTCAGCTTCTAGCAGCTGGAAAAAGCAAACAGGCTGCCCCGTAGAGTCTCCTGGAAGAACACGGCCCTCAATTCCTTGGGAGAACTATTTAAAAGTGCAAAGGGTCATCTTGCAGACAGAACGCTGATTAGCCCTACAAACTCTGGGTATTTATAGTTTATATGTCCCCTTGGCATGGTCATTGCTTCACGTGTTCTTATTCAGAAGTGTCCTCCGGGGCCTCTCAGCAGCTGAGCTACTGGGCCATTAGCGATGACAACAGACAGCAGCATCCAGGCCCCACTTACTTCTCTCTCACAGCAAAATATCCTTACTTTAAAAAAATTCATTTTTGTCATAAATCAATGGATTTGAAATCATATCAAACCCAATATATGACACAGGGCATCTGCCAACATGTTCCCAATGTCTTTTGTAGGGTTTCCAGGTTTTCACAATTCAGTCCCTGACTTCACTCTGACAGATCACCTTGGTTTGAACACTCAACTGCCTTGGAAATTCCAACATCCTGATCACTACATCCTAGAATCAAGGTTCAGCCCTTCCTGCCTTCTGTCCTGTGAGATGGGGGCTTCTTTGGAAGCCACTGGAGCTTCAGGGCAACTCTCAGACTCTACTAATGGGTTTTCAATTGTGTGATAATGACCCTAAACTCTTCATTACCTTCCTACAGCCTAGTACCACCATCCAGTGCCAGTGTCCTCCCACCCATCACACCCCCTGTGGCTGGCAGGTCATTCACCAGCCAGGAAGCCTGACCTCTCAAGTACCAATACCTTGCTGAGTCATTGGCTTGAGCAGGATCCAAGAATAACAACAGGGCCTTGACTTGGAAATGGATGTAGGACGTGAGGAAGCAGAACTCCCATCAGCCCCATCCTCCCAGTTTGTGCCTCTGAACAGCACACTCTCAGGTCCCCCACAGGGAGCTCCAGGCTTCTCAGATTCTTGGGCTTGTTTGGTTTGAGTTGATAAGACTGTGCACTGCGAATGTGCTTTTTCCCTTGGATATCAGCCAAAGATAGCTCATTTCAAAGCACATAAATACATACCAGTATTTTACCCCTGTGAATGCAGTCATGGACATTAATTTACATAAAGTATAATATTTGTTATTTACTAATCCCCAAATCATGTATTCTTGACTGAAGAGTTACAGCAGAAAAAAAAAAAAAAAATTCCCTGTAATCATGTGCAGTTTCTTTCCTGGCTGCTGTATTAAGCTGTTGAGTGGCTCTCCGAAGATCTGGGAATGATGAAATACTACAGATTTTTCTCCATTTTGTCCAACAGAAAATGGCATAAATAGGCTATTTTTCATTCTCTTTATTCCATTTACCAAATAATTGTCTTTTTCTTAATCAACCTTCCCTTTGAGCTTTGGTTCATTTTTATTGTGTGAAAAATAAGCAGCAATCCCTTATACATTGACTGCAGCAGATTTTATGACTATGCTACGACCCCAACTCTTTAATTTGTTTTGCTTTTAAGCATTTGATGAATGATTCTAAAAGGGTGTTTTTTTCTTCCTATGTATATGTAAAGTATTTCATGCTGTCAAATGTGGTGGCACAGAGGACAGATATCAGCTGTTTCAGGTTTTCCTTTTCTGGGAAAGTGTTTTGCGGTGCTGTCAAATAACTATCCCAGACACACTTCCATGTCACCAGGGCCTAATAATTTGTTGGATTTTAAGAAATTCAAAGGTCTTTATTTTCAGTGACTTGGGCAAAATAAGCTAAAATATCTTAGGAAGAAGATTTCCTTTAATTTAAAATTTGGAATTTATGATGTTCCCATTTCTCTTCCCCGATAGCAATTTTTTTTTCCATCCTAAAATAATTACATAACATGTATGTTTCCATGGCTCTCTTTGGTCTTTCCATCTCCAAAAAAGAGGACTAATATAAATTGTAAATATTATTTCCAATAGCAGAGACTTACTGGAGTAAATAGGTTTCAAATGGGTTTTTGAACTTAGAGGGTGGAGTATTAGCAAAATGGAAAAAGTAAGATAAAGTGTAATGGGGCAATGCCAGAAATGTTCAAGGAAAGCTGCGGTGATTAACTCATATTTCTGTGAAATCCAAGGCCTTCAGTGCTGGTGAGTATAGTTGGGAAAAAAAAAAAGGAAGCATCTAGCAACACAGCTTGCTTAGGAAACCATACATAAGGCGCAGTTGCTGGCATGTATCGAGTAGGAGGCTAGTGGTGGAAATGTGTCCGACAGGATGCCAGCCACTTAGCAGGTGTCTTTTCATTTGATCTTCATGAGAACGCTGTGAGATAAATATCTCCATTTGGAGATTTTCTGTTTTGTGTGTTTGAAAGGACTCTTAGAAAAATAAAACTTTGCAACTACAAAGTGGCAGAAAAAATAATGTAATCGAGTTCTTCTAACATGTTTGTAATGTCTGCCAACTTCCAACTTAGGACTTTTGACCCAATGTGATAGTCAAGTACCGATAGAATTGTATCTGTGTCGTGGAAATAGTTCTGGTCCTATTATAGGAAGGGAAAAGGACTTGCAATATTCTAAGCAAGAGATCCTGAGTATGTGAAGCATGACTGGGCAGTGGGTAACACAAAGACAAGATGTTTAGATGTTTTAAAAGATGTAGTCTCTGGGGATTGCTATAATTGAACTATTTGCAAATTTCAAAGAAACATGTAAAAAATAAAAATAAAAAAAACAGACTAGTACTGAGAAAGTGAAAGAGGCTTTTCTATCTGTTTGAGTGGAGACAGATTATACATAGGGATGTGTCAGGTGGGTGAGTAGAGAGAGAACATTCTAGACCTGAAGCATAGTCAACTCAACAATAAGGAATTCTGATACAGTAAGATTCTATGTTAATGTAATTGCCTTTTTAAGATACTCTTTGATCTGAAATAGTTTATGTTTTAATTTGTTTTACTGAATTTATAACATTTGAGAGGAGGGCTGTGGATATAATATCTGTATCTGGATTAAAAGCAAAGTGCAAACTTTGTGAACATGTGAAAGCCCAGTTTTTTGTTTTTTGGTTTTTTTGTTTTCTTTTTGACATGTTTGCTGTTGTAGCTATTGAAGTCTTGGTGTAATATATATGGAGAAGTATTTTGGACTGGAAAATACAGCTCTATAACATTTCCAACTATTGACAAAAAAGAGAAAAATCAATTTTAATTTTGTTTTGTGTCTATAAATAGGAAGTATTTGTAAATGTGAAGTTTAACTTGACATTCTCCAAAAGAAAGTTAAGAAAAGTCCAACTTTTCTGAAAGTATTTCCCATGGATACAGCCAATATTATTCTTAGGTTTGAAGTGTTGCTTAAAAGAAAACACATCAAAGAGAATTTTAAAGACCCAAAAGAGAGAAGAAGCAAAGCTTGTGTGAGAGCATTAGGAGAGTGTTGGGTGTAGTGGGAAAAAAAATAATAATAAAAAATAAATAAAATAAAAAAAATAATAAAAAATAAATAAAATAAAATTTAAGGTGTAAATATGAAGCAGGATATAATGGATTCCTTAAAAAGAAAAATGACTTCTTCTGGGAAGAAATAGATTTATGAGTGAAATATACCTGGATCATGTATTAACTGAAGTAGTTATTGCGACTATTTTATTTATATTTTATACCCCTTGAATAAAGCTAAATGATAATACCCAAAACTAAGTAACATAAATGTAAACAGGAAAGACAGAGTTGTTTCTATCCGTAATTGCATAATTGCAGTGCTAGCACACTGCTGAACAAAATAGTCATATACCATGAACCATGTCTGGAATCCACAGAATCAGAGCTCGAGGCAAGAGCTCACCTGAGGGGAATTTATTTGGAAGTCAATCACAGGCAGCAGGCCTGCATAACTAGGCAGAGCGAAATAGGGAAGGAGGAAAGGCAATTAGTAAAAGCCAAAAAAGGATTATTATAAATTTGGCTACCACTGTGGGTAATGGTGTACAATCCTACTGGGAACGTCTGAGTACTCCTACAAAATGCATTTCAGAATTGTCTGCCTAGCAATGAAAGGGAGAATCATTTATCTATTGGCTCTTAACTCTTACTGATTAAGGATTGCCCTGGAGCAGGGGAGGAGGAAATTCATCCTTCTTAGAACCAGTTTAAAAATCCGTGAAGGTCAAGTGAGCTCCAGCAGGTATCCACCTGTCTGGAATCATAGACTTCTCAGGTCATGGGCAAAGTGTGTATGGTACATATTTGAGGTGAGGCAATGAAAGCTCCAAATGGGACAAAGGCCACACAAAACTGTGTCCTAGAGCTGTGGTGGACATCCGATGAGGGATGAGGCCCAAGCAAATGTGAAGCAAATGGGGAAGTGCCCCAGGTCTCTTCATGCCCCTGCAGGGACTATTACCCCTTCCCCAGTTGAATTAAGTCCATCACCAAACCCTTGATGTGGATATCACTAAACTCTACAGGAGACAATGCAGGAGAACTAGTAGGACAAATTCTATTAATTTTGTCCTGTATTTACTATAGTAGATATTACTTAAAATCGTGTTTTATTTGCATTTAAAAAATTTTATGTTGTAGTTTTTGGCCACAGTTGTATTTGGAATTCCATTATAATTCCTTTGTGTTCCAAATATTGTGTAGAGACATGTATCTTTTCCCAAGAATAAGACATTTTTTATTTCTAATATTTTGATTAATTCCTTACTTTAATGTACCGCCTATGGATGTATTGTGGCGAGTATGATATCTGGCCTTTGATCGCCATTGAGTCTTTATTATCTCTTCATAATAGGGAATTTGTTTACAAATACCTCTAACAACCATATACAAAGTTAACTCTGGTAGCTTGCTAGAGTATGAAGATAGATCATAAAAAAAAAAAAATGGATAGATCATAAGCTGGATGTCATGTGAAAGGTCAAGTTAGCCAGATGGTTTATCCACTTAGTAAATCCTAACTGAGGAAAAGGGAGTCTAAGCAACTTGTAAAGGCATTGGTAAAAAAAAAAAAAAAAAAAAAAAAAAAAAATGGGAGACAGACTCTCTAGTTGAGGAATTAAAAAAAAAAAAAAAATTAAACACAAAGGACTGCAGGTGCCAAACAACGGGAAGCAAAGAAGTGGTTCAGTGTTCAGAAAGCCAAAGGCGTGGCAAGGCAAGAACAGAGTTGGTCAGAAGCCACATTTTGACGGTGCATCTCAAAACTGCAAGGACAATGCTGTCTGGAAGGGACCTTTTAGGTTCTAAAAAAGATCACGGTCAGTCTCCAGGCTTGCCCCCCCCCCCCCGCCCCAGGATCAATGCAAGCTTGAGATCAGGTACCTGATGAGCACCTGTATGCTTGTAGTGAGCCAGACTTTTGCTGAATAAATTGTGATGTTGTCACCTCAAGTAGTTAACACACTTAAATGCTGAAATCTAACTCTGTCTAGTGAAGCTGTAGAATGTTTTGCTACTTTTATATTAATATAGCTCACATTTGGGGGGCACTTATTTTGTTCCACATTTTGTATTTTAATTCTCTCAACAGGGATCCCTGGGTGGCGCAGCGGTTTGGCGCCTGCCCTTGGCCCAGGGCGTGATCCTGGAGACCCCGGATCGAATCCCACGTCGGGCTCCCGGCACATGGAGCCTGCTTCTCCCTCTGCCTGTGTCTCTGCCTCTCTCTCTCTTTCTCTCTGTATGTGACTATCATAAAAAAAAAAAAAAAAAAAAAAATTAATTCTCTCAACAAATGTATGTGTTGGATGATATTTTCCCAGCTTTATAATGCAAAAAAGAAAGAAAGAAAGAAAGAAAGAAAGAAAGAAAGAAAGAAAGAAAGAAAGAAGAAAGAAAGAAAGAAAGAAAGAAAGAAAGAAAGAAAGAAAGAAAGAAAGAAAGAAAGAAAGATGCTCAACTCTGTGAAGGAACTTGTCTACATTAAAACAGCTAGAAAGTGTTAGAGGAGGATTTCAACACAGGAAATCTGACTTAGAGCTTGGGTTCACTTTTATGTTGTGTAGATATTTACGGCAATGTCAATAACAAAAAAATGTTATTTTTTGCTGCAATGTGATAAAAAGTTTTTTTTCATATAGATAAAGATACACATTTTTATTCTGCTACATTTCCAGCACATCAGTTCTATAAGAGAAATAGCTACAATGGTGTGTGCTGGGCATATTAGATATAACTCTCCTTCCTTGATCCTGCTCAGTATCTTCCATGTTTTAGAGATAAGGACATGAGACCCAAAAAATAAATTTCCGAGAGTCACAGTACTATTAAGAAGAAGAGGGAAAAAAAAATATCTCCACATGCTTTAGCTTTTACTGCTTTGCCAATATGAGAAGAATCTACACTGGATGCAGCTATTCTGGGCATTACCTTTTGTCTCCATGCTCAAGAAGTGCGGTGGAACCACAGACTGGATGCTGGGCAATCATCCAGCAAGACAATGAACATAGAAGAAAGAGCTGCTAAATGCCATTACCAGAGCCATGTTAGAGGAATGAGTCCACTCACATATTTATAAGACTTATCAGCCATGAGCCAATGGGAGTGTGTAGTGTGTGATCCCCAAAAGCATGGCAATAGGAAAGGCTTTGATTGAGAATTACATTCTTTCTATTTCCCAGCCTTATGGTTCCCAATGATGTTAAACTGAGGATTTATAAAATACAGAATTGTTTTTTTGCTCTTTTTCCACACTAAAAAGGAGAAACTAAACCTATAAATAAAAAGTGGTTGGTTTTTGGCTTGTCTAGTTCCAGCTAAATGGTCTGGGTTACTCAATTAACTATGAGCAAAATGATAATCGTCTTACAGTGATTCAACACAGTGGAACAAATTCCGTTCAATCAAAAGAAACAATTCATCTAGTGGAAACTTTTCTAACTGGCTTTTTTGCTCCAATCTAAAATCCTTTTCACTGCTTCCATCTTGGCTGCTTATGAAACTAGTCAATCCTATCTATATCCTCTACCTGAATGAGATAGCATAGGCTTAAACTGGGCTCAGAAAATATTTTAGGTAAAGAGTTAGGGGGTAAATACTTTTGGCTTTGAGGGCCACACAGTTGCTTTCATGACTACTCCATTCTACTGTTGTAGCCAAGAACAGAGATGATATGTAAGTGGTTGGTTATGACTCGGTTCCAACAAAACATTTTGAACACTGAAATTTGGATTTTTGTATAATGTTCATGTGGCATAAAATATTATCCTTTTTTGATTTTTTAAAAATTATTAAAGTAAATATTAGAATCATTCTTAGCTTGTGAGTAGTATGAAAGCAGGCTGTTGGCTAGATTTTTGTCCATGGGTCATCACTGGCTGACCATTGATTTAAAGAATCAAATATAGAGGGGCCGCCCTGGTGGTTCAGTGGTTTAGCACTGCCTTCAGCCCAGGGCCTGATCCTGGAGACCCAGGATCAAGTTCCAAGTCAGGCCCCTTGTGTGTAGACTGCTTCTCCCTCTGCCTGTGTCTCTGTCTCTGTCTCTCTCTGTGTGTCTCTCATGAATAAATAAATTTAAAAATCTTTAAAAAAAATCAAATATAGAGAACAAAGTGATGGTTACCAGAGGGGAAGGAAGGAGGGGAATGTGTAAGAGTGGTGAAGGAGAGTGGGAGCTTCAGGCTTCCAATAATGGAATGAATAATGAGTATGAAAAATACAGCATGGGGAAACTAGACAATGGTATTGTCAAAGTGCTGTATGGTGACAGATGGTAGCGACACTTGTAAAATAGCATCACACATAGAACTGCTCCTTGCACCACTATTTTTACACCTAAAACTAATATAGCATTGCTTGTCAACTATACTTCAAAAATACAATTATATAAAAAAAAATAAAATTGAAGAAAGGAAACAAATAAGATCTTTTATTCAAGGACTAATGCTCAATGTTGTCAGTTGTTACTTTACAATTTGTCAAAGACATTTGAAAATAAGAAACGGGTTTGGTGCAGTTAAGTAACCATAGGAAGACTAGTTTGACTCTAAGAAAGAGCAAATATGTAGTGTGAGCAAAGTTATGTAAGTTGTTCATGTTTCATTGATTGTATCTCTAATGGTTTTTGTAAACTTAAGCAGGTGCATAATGTGTCTGTATCCTTATTAATCTTAGTTGTAAGAATTACACTAGGATTTGATTAGAAAATATTGGAGAAATGGGGAAATTATGAATACCCCATGTATGAACGAAAATTCTGTTTCTATTTTCTATTATATTACATAGAGCTATAAATTGTTTATTTGTGTAATGGATAAAATATTAAGAAATATGTATAATTCTGGAGATAAGGAAGAAAAGAAGCATTATTTCAACTGCAATGGTTATAGTTATATATATATATATATATATATATATATATATATATATATAGCATAATTTCCATTCTCAGTTACTTCAGCACAATAAGGGAAAGAAAAAATAGACTATGAATATAATAAATAGTAAAAATGTATTTGATAAAAACATCAACATATAATGTATTTGGAACATCATTATGTCATAAGCAGTGGCAACTAGTTAATTGTGATAATTCATTTAAAAAGATTACAATTCCAAGGAAGTCAGAAAAAGAGCCAAACCCTCAAGGAAATGGAAAAGTACTCAGAACATAGGATGTAAGCAACTTCTACCTGAAGAACATATTCAAAAGCAAGTATTAGTGAAGAATTTTTGAATAATGAAAAAGCTGACAAAAGATCTTCCTTTTATAGAGTGGAGACATTTAAAATAATGTCTCCCTCAATCCTTTGGGTTTACTTCACTTTGTTCTTACTATTAAGAACCCAGAAGAAATGAAACAAACAAACAAAAAACCCCACAAATGGATTCTTTTCTGATCTGTTTGAGTGTTTGGGAAAGTAAACAAACCTGTATCTTTGTTAAGTAACCCTTTTCTATCTCACTGATGAGCTGGAACCCTGACACAGGGGAAAGCCAATATCTGAACACCTGGGAATCCTGTTCTCCACTCCTGGGGAATCCAATAATCACATCCTTCTCTTCTAGATGTACTTAAAATAATATGTAACATGGTCAGGAACGTGTGGATGCTGGTTAGTTGGGGCTTATAGGAGATCTAGGCAGAAAGAAATTCCACCTGTGTTCTAGAGTTCTTTTCTACTTCATGATGAGCTGTTCAAAACACATTGTACACCTGAAACTAATATAACACTTGTATATTAACTATACTGGACTTTTAAACATTTTTAAACACAGAAGCTAGCTAGGAAAAAAAAACAGTGCATTCTCTGTAACTGTTGGGGCATCCCCTCTGTCAATTATGAGACACTCTTTTCGGATTTGCTTTACGAACCAATTTCTACTCAGACATATGTTTCTAAATGGTCTGTGCTAGCAACAAAGGTATTTAAGGAAGAATCTGAGCATCTTCTAGTTCTTAGTTTCACCATTGAAGAAAGTGTCCTAGTGACCTCTTTCAGCTAATCCTCCATGAAATGTAAAGAAAGTCATCCTCCTCTGGTAATGGATGTAAGACCATGAAGTCTATTCTCATTCAAATATATGTAAAATTTGCAAATGGACTTTCACCTAATTCAATGAAATCAGATTCATTGAAGTTAGATTCTGTTTGGAATCTTCCACTGAATTCTTGAATTCTGTGCCAAATGGCTCTTTGGGACCACATCTGCATTCTTTATTGACAAGGAACACAACCATGGCATGATACTTTATTTTTAATTAGAAAGGTGGGTGAAGAACTGATCAGGAAAATCCAGGAGGTTTACTCCATTTCTTAAGAACTCTCGGGAGGTATTTGGAACCACAGTTGCCATTGATCTGTGTCATTTGAGGCTTCTTTGGTGAATATTGTCACAATGCCATTTTTTGTCTATTCACTTTGAGTGAATGCTGTTATGTATTAAAGCTCAACCCAATTCTAATGTTTTGTTCTAAAATATGTCCCCAAAAGATATCTGAATGTTGGATAAAGGCCTCCCTTTATTCCAAGGGGAGCGTTTGAAATATCTAGAAAAAGAGCTTTGGAATTTTTCTAGGTTTTGGAGGAAGCCTCATTAATGAACAATGATCAGTCTTCTTCTTTTTTGGTACATGCTCCAGAGTATTCCATTCCATATCAGTAATGTAACGGCTTGTGAGGTCTAATTATTCTACTTACAATCAAGAAAAATGCCAAAGAGTGATGTGGTCATTGTATACGAATCTTCCTTGCTCCCCCCCCAATTCCTATGGAAACACTTACATTGCCTGGGAAAACATCTCCCTCTGATATTAGTCAGGATGGTGCATCTTTGGTGAACAGTTGCCATCATGCTGCCTTGGCCCTACCCATGGATGTATCTAGTGGTGTAAATTAGATCTGTGGGTTTTCTCTTCCACTTTTATAATGTAAATGCTGTCTCTGTAATATCTATCTGGCTTCAGAAAACATTGGGAAATATTTCATTGATGAACATCTTGATATTTCTTTTGCCCTACTTGATAATGTTACTGCTGGAATCGTTTACATCTCAATAATCATGGTCAGGTACGTGTGTTTCCCTTTTCTTCTGAGTCAAAGAACCATGTCTTATATTTACCATGGATTAGTCCCCCACCCCTTTTATAGCTTTAGAATCTGGACAATCATATCGTTCTGTTTTTGGTGCCATCACAGAAGTCTTTTTATACTTCAATTATTTCCTTCCCCCAAAATACAAATGACCTGCCCATGCCCCCATAGAAGAAACAAGCACTTGGACAGATTCTTCCTCTTTCATGCCATCTAAAAAATCATTTTCATATCTCATTTCTGTATTTCATGGAACAACTCCAAGTTCCTGGACATCATATAAGAGTGGGGGTAAATGCTTGCTTATCGTGTCTGCCCTAATAAACTTTGTTCTTACAGGTACCTACAAAAGTTTCTGGCTAGAATGAGTATCAAGTCCTTTAGAACATTTCATTTAGTTTTGTTCACTAGGCTTTAAATATGTTTTACTTTGATTAGCAAGCTGTTATTTCTCTTCAATTTATTTCTTTTCTTCCTCCAAGAGTGTGCGTTTTTGAGCCAAATAAACTGTAAGTTTTGGCAAACAAAAATAGACTTTTTTTTGTCAAAATGTAGAACATCTCCCAAACAGTAGATACCTCAGGTTATTATAGCTTCTAAAACAAAATACTTGTTGGTATTATTTTTAGTTAATTTATCACTTACAGAGATTGCATCGTTTCACTTGTCATAAAAAGTGTAAATGTTTTTTTCCAGATTCTTACATTAAAAAAAAAAAAAAACTATGCCAAAAAAGAAGAAGGAAGAGAAGGAATAAGAACACAAAGAGGAGAGATTCAATATTGGATAACTGAATTACTTATCCAAATCACCACAGTCTTTCCTATTTTATATTTAAATTTTGATTTCTTATACCTGCCTAATGAAGTCCCTCCATGCCATCTCATACCTCTTGTGAAAGTTTTTAAGAAATCACTATGTGTTTCAATTCATTAAGTATATGAAATATATGAACATAGCAAATACCTTAGACTATAAATTAAGGATGAACACATAGTTAAGTTTTATTTAAAAGCTTTAAATATTTAATATCTATTCTTTAAAATGTTGCTTTAGATATTGCAGTCTAATCAGTTAAAAATATGACTTCATATAACAGACATTTACAGCAGAGCATTATTGTGAATATTTAATCCCATATTTTCTTAAATTTACCTGAACAAATATATGTCCTAGGTTCCATCAGGAAGGAACATTTAAAACAAGTCAAATCTCATAATAAGCATGCCATTATCACTTAAAATATGTAATTCTTATTTCAAAATCTGGAAAAAATTAATAATAAAACTTTTATCATTCACAGAGTAGTTTAAAATGCCTCATTTATTCTCAAGAATTTTTTAAATTTATTCCGTTTTCCTAGTTTTTTTTTTTTTTCTTTTTCCACTGCGTTGTCTTGGCATCTTACACAGTAGCTATAAGTATATATAATATTACAGTATACTGTTTTATTCTGTTTTACATACAAATCAAAGTTGTCCAAATTAAGATTCAGAATCTATGGAATAAACTTCTTAATTTATTTTTTATTTTTAAAAATAAATGTTCATGATTTGCTAAATTAGCTTTCTTTATTGGAAATAGTTTTGTGGCATCAGAAAAAATCTCCTTTGAGTTTGGTGTCTTCTTAGGAAAGTGAAAGAAGTGGAGAAGGGACTTTCTGCTATATTTTTCAAAAATTCTTCACCTTACCATTTTAGGCCTCTAACCTGAAATACATTCTTCTTTGTGAAGTTTGTGACAATTATTTAGATGGTTGATGATCCACATACCATTTCTTTATTGGAGCCACCAAGCATGTTTGTAGTATTTCACCACTAAAGGAGACTCGGTGTTGACTTAGGTGTGGCTTTTTCACTTTGAGATAACACGGCACATTGGGGAGATACATGACTTATCGTCTTCTACATATAAGTTACTCATAAATCGAGAACTTTTTTTTATGATTGATTTTGAAACTTAATCTTGGAATTTATCAGACTCAAACATAGCAAGACCTCCCATGTAAAAATAAATCGCACGTTTTAGATGTAATTAGAAATAACACCTGATAGGAATCAGTTTGTTTCTGCTATGGATGTTTTGAAATGGTTACTGTATTTTAATTATGACATTTGCTGGGGCAGCCCTGGTGGCTCAGCGGTTTAGCTCCGCCTTCAGCCCGGGGCCTGATCCTGGAGACCTGGATCCAGTCCCACGTTGGGCTCCCTGCATGGAGCCTACTTCTCCCTCTGCCTGTGTCTCTGCCTCTCTCTCTGTGTGTGTCTCTTATGAATAAATAAATAAAAATATTTTAAAAAAAATATGACATTTGTAAGCTCTAAGTAAATAAATATCTAAATTTTCTCAGCATTGAAACATATACCTTCCAGGAAAGCATTTGTCACTGTCACTGCATCTTGCTTTTATACAATTTAAGGTCAATCAGTTTTGATAACTTACAGAGAAGATTGATAACCCCTAATCTTTGTTAAGCTTCTTTATTAAAGACCATCAAGATTTAATTTTTTTTTAATCTTACCACTTGGTAGATAAATGGCTTACAAGTCCTTCTTTTCTAACTTTTCTAATTAATCTGAATGTCATTTGGGAGAGCAGGGAATAGGAGGGCTTTTTTTTTTTTTTTTTTTAAAGTCTTGCAAGCTAACTCTTATAAATATGTTTTTTATCAATGTCAACTCCCAGATAATACCATCTGTGCTAATCCCTAGCCCTCTCTACCGTAGTGCTCTAAGTTGTCTTTCGCTTTGATTTATCAGACAGCTGACCCTGGCCTAACCCTGTCAGCTTTAGTTCAGAGGAACTCTCACAAAAGATAGGCCTCTGATCTGACAAATTGATTGGCTGCAAGGAACAGTTTAACTGGAAAAGGATCTCCCTAACAAGTGATAAAGCCCTTTTATTCCCAGCTTATAGCTTTGGGTATGTGGGCAGAATTTACAAAATGTCCCACAGAAGAAGGAAACGTGAGTAATCTGGAAAGCTGAATATAGAGGGAAGCGATAAAAGGCCCGCAGCTTCTGGTTAATGACAGTTCTGAGAATATCAGCGACTATATTTTATTTAAAAGCCTTTAAGTGAAGGTTAATGGAAAATGATCATCCTCATTAGAAAACAAACATGAAAATTCTCTTAGTGTTTCAAAGCTAACCTAGCAGGAGCATGATGATTAGGTGCAGGGATAATAGATGCCAAGCCATAGAAAAGCTATTGATCAGATTAAGGAACAGGTTGACGCAATACCCTTTGTCTGATGAAGCTGTTCAGTAACGTCTGCTCCTGGCACTTTGATTCTTGTCACATAATTTTGCTACTAGCAATCACAACTCCAGTACATTTTTATCCAAAAGGTTTAAGGCCACATTTCCATTTCCAAGTAGAATTAAAACATTTTTTTAAATTTTAATTCAGAAAAATATTTTAAAAACCAATATAAAATCCAAAAGATTTATCCTTTAAAGTACTTGGCTATTTTAATTATACCATGCTGTAAATTAGAGGTATTTCCACACCTTCTTTTTTATTTTATTTTATTTTATATTTATATTTATTTTTATTTTTATTTTAAGATTTATTTACATATGTTAGAGCAAAAGAGCGGGGGGGAGGGACAGGGGCGCGGGAGAGAGTCCTAAGCAGACTCCACGCCCCACGAGGGCCTCGATCTCAGGACCCTGAGATCACGACTTGAGCAGCAACCAGGACTTGAGCACTTAGCCCACTGTGCCCCCTGGGTGCCCCTCCACCTTCCTTTTCTTGACAATTTCTCTTTTGTTTTCCTTCACCTTCATTCTTTTTTTCCCCTCTCAATGCACTTTTCCATTTTTTTTGT
This sequence comes from Vulpes lagopus, assembly GCF_018345385.1. NCBI lineage: Eukaryota > Metazoa > Chordata > Mammalia > Carnivora > Canidae > Vulpes > Vulpes lagopus. The sequence goes on from NC_054824.1 coordinate 101,552,071, forward strand.
CCTCCTACCTCAAGAAGGGTATGTCCTAAACGAATGGCAGTCGGTATCCCTTTTGTTCATAATGACCTATCTCTTCTTCATGAGTAGGCCCAAACCAGAGCCAGATCAAGGTTGGAGAAACTGATGATGTCTTTTGATTGGAACAGCTGCAGCCCTGATTCGACATTGAGAGGCAACAGATTTTAGGTCGCCAGTCCTACCTCCTGTCCAGAATGGGGACATGACGCCTGGGCAAGGAAAGCCATCCTGATGTCAGGTCATCAAGAAATTATTGGTAATGGTAACCTCAGAGTTGAGTCTAGTTGGGCAACAGCAGAAGTTCCATGACAAATGCTACCGCCATCCTAACAGCCATCCTAGGACTGGCATGACTTGTATTTCCACGATAGCTGGGCTTCATTGATTTCTTTTTGATTCTGATTTGGGCCTCTGGCCTTCCTGGCAATCGTGTTAGCTACACGATAGCTTTTTATTTCATTCTTTTTATTTTTTTATTTTTTTGCTTTTTATTTCATTCTATTTCTGCCAAAGTTATCCAGAGTTAGACTTGCTTTATTTGTAGATGCCTAATCAGATGTTTTTGGATGAGGGAAATAAAGGCTAAATTGACAGACCCACATTTTAAAGTTAGGTGATCGGGATGATGTGGGAGACTTTCCAATACAAGCCCAATAATTGGAAAGAAAAATACAATCCTTTCAAGGACTATTTTAATCTAATTTCTTAGCCGTTTAGGAAATATGATACACAGATGGACCCAGACGGTATGATACTAAGTGAAATAAGCCAGGCAAAGAAAGACAACACATAATTACACTTACATGCAGAATTAAAGAAAAACAAAAAACAAAGCAAATGTACCAATAAGCCAAATAGAAACAGATTCATAAATACAGAGGACAAACTGGTGGTTTGTCAGAGGCTAAGGGGTTAGAGGGATGCATGAAACAGGTGAAGGGGATTACGAGGAACACACTTCTAGTTATATAATAAATAAGATGAAAAGTATAGCATAGGGAATATAGTATTGATAATTATTAATATTATTGAAATAACTATATGGTGAGAGGTGGTAACTATGCTCAGTGTGATGAGCGCCGGGTAGTATGTGGAATTGTTGAATCACTATGTTGTATACCTGAAACATAACACTATATATCAATTACATTTTAGTAAAAAAAAAATACTATAAAAAAAACAATAAAAAATAAACTCTTTACATAATATCTAGCATACTCTTGCATATAGTAATTTTTCAATAAGTTTTTGAAAGTTTGGTAATAACCACCATACAAAACTGCTTATCCTTTTCAAATCAGACATAGGGTTCAGAATCAGAAAAACCGACTGGGACACTTTCAAACCATACTTTATATAAAATATTCAAACAAATTTTTGATACTCATTGAATTATGAGTACTCATTATAACTCATTTAGTTTTTAAAATATTTTATATTTCATTTTGATATTTGATATCCCTCTAATTATTTTTTTAAATATTTTATTTATTTATTCATGAGACCCACAGAAAGGGAGGCAGAGACACAGGCAGAGGGAGAAGCAGGCTCCCTGCAGGGAGCCCGATGTGGGACTCGATCCCAGGACCCCAGGGTCACTCCCTGAGCTGAAGACACGCTCAACCACTGAGCCACCCAGGCATCCATCTAATTGATTTTTAATACATATATATCACTTTTTAGAAATTACCTAATATTTATAACTTTATTTTCAGGTTTCCTAAATAAATTGCTACTTCCAGGAAAGCTGATAGTGTAATAATGTGCACCTTTCATAATTTTTAAAATTTTAATTACCTTATATCCTGTCAGTCATAATGTGTCCTTGTTTAGTGTAACATTGTTTATTGGTTTAGCAAAGAAGACAGAAAAAGTATGACAAAAATAAAGCAAACAAAAGGAAAATAATCTCGATACAACTCAGAATGTTTTAGTAACATTTAGTAACATTTGGCATTTTGAAATATTATGTATAAGAAAACAAGAAAATGAAAATACAACATGTCTAATAGAATATGACCCTTGAACATACTTTGTGTGCAGAAACTACGGTTCATTTTGTCTTTTCCTTTGTAATATTAAGTGGAATTTATGTCCAATTTCAGAGTTTGAGGAGTAGTGAGAAGAATAAATGTGTAGACCAACAAACTGAGATAGTAAATCAGGAGTGTTTGCATTGCAGGAGTCCTTGTCCAGTAAACATTTCTACTTGGTGTGGATGGAAATTGCGCCAACTACATCATCATTTTTAGTTAGACTACATCCCACATCACATTCTTATATGTAGTAAGATACAGAGTATATCTAGATTTAGTAAGAAAGTCTAAAACTATTTACTCATTAATAAACTTTTATTTTAGAAAAAGCTTCTATACCTCAATCATTATGATAGTAGTTTGGGCTACAAAACCCGAATAGTATTTTATTAATTTTGAAAACACTGTGGTATATATTTATAGGAGGATGCAGTGATTCTATTTAATGGAAAATTGAGTGATCAATTTTTTTAAAAAGTAACTATTAACTAACTAATTTGAAAGCACAAAAGTTTAAAAAACAGCCTGGACACTGATTCTTAAAGGTATACTCTTTTTTCTTTCTTTCTTTCTTTTTTTTTTTCAGTTATTCCTGGGATGCCTGGGTGGCTCAGTGGTTGAGCATCTGCTTTCAGCTCAGGGCATGATCCTGGTGTCCTGGGATCGAATCCGGCATCTGGCTCCCCAAAGGGGGCCTACTTCTCCCTCTGCCTGTGTCTCTACCTCTCTCTGTCTCTCATGAATAAATATAATCTTAAAAAAATTTTTAAAAATTATTCTTAAACGTAAATTCTTTTCTTTCTTTCTTCTTCTTTTTTTTTTTTAATTTATTTATTTATGATAGACACACACAGAGAGAGAGGCAGAGACCCAGGCAGAGGGAGAAGCAGGCTCCATGCACCGGGAGCCCGACGTGGGACTCGATCCCGGGTCTCCAGGATCGCGCCCTGGGCCAAAGGCGGGCCCTAAACTGCTGAGCCACCCGGGGATCCCCTTAAAGGTAAATTTTTAAACATATTTTGCATCCAACTAATTTTTTAAAGAACTAAAATTTTCATATACTTCATTAAAGTCTATATTTCAGAAGCTACGTATTTGTTATGTTTCTATCTGATGTTAGTGCTAAAATGTACGATGTTGAATCATTCAGTCTAGCTAGTTTTGATCCACATGGTTTTCAAGCCAGTTCGGTTATTTTCAGCACAGCATGAAAGAGTTTGTTTCATGTAATGTCAATGGGTATACATGACAGCGTTAGCAAAGATTTTGTCAAATATGCTATGATATACAACGAAGAGAAAGAAAGTACGAAATTATATTATCTATTTTTGAGTTAATCATCCTATGTAAGAAAGACTTTTGCAGTCATACCTCCTAAACATTTTAAAATGTGGGCAGCCCGGGTGGCTCAGCTGTTTAGCGGGGCTTTCGGCCCAGGGCGTGATCCTGGAGACCCTGGAATGAGTCCCACGTCGGGCTCCCTGCATGGAGCCTGCTTCTCCCTCTGCCTCTCTTTCTTGTCTCATGAAAAAATAAATAAAACGTTAAACACACACACACACACACACACACACACACACACACTTTAAAATGTAGCTGCTTCCAAAAACCTCACACATGTTTAATTATATTTTCTTACACTGCTACCAATTGGAGTGAGTTTATAAGGAAATAGCATTTATTCCTACAGTTCTTAATTATATTTCAGGTATGTAGATAAGAATACATCCCATTGTATAACAGATTATAGGACCAATTATTTATAATGGTGCTGTTAAAATCTATACATTGGTTCCCTCTACCTAAAATCAGTCTTGGATTATATATATCACTAGTTTCACATTTCACCAAAGGGGAAAACACAAATAGCTCTGCTATCCACAGTTTTGCCCATGAAATGTTTCCTAACAAGCATTGCCATGTCAAATATAAGTGGATGGGCTTTAGAAGATTAGTCAAACTGCTTTACTATTTACCTGTGAAAATTGAGGTCTTGGGTTCACATAACTAAATGAATTCCCTTACAAAGTGTTTCTCTGAGTTGCTAAATCATGAGCATATGGTCCTTTACAGAAACAAAAAGAAGCATTGTCTTAACATACAGCATGTAACAATAGTGGCTTAAAATGCATGAATTTATGTAAAAATAGACTCATAATAAATAATACTTTATCAACCATTTTCCTTTTCTTTATCTATGGGTCAGAAAGTGCTTTACTTTCTACTTTATTTTAAATATTGTTGTAACAGTGAGAGGGAGATATGATTATTATTTTTTACAAATGGAAAAACTGGAAGCAGGTTTCAGGTGTTTGGTAATGTTTGAAATCATTTTTTGACAGATGATTTTTAAAAGGAACAGCAACTACTGTAAGAGTAAACTAGTATCTGAATAGCCATTGAGGACTTGGGTCAGATCCTCCATAGGGAAGCACAGACAAATTATAATAATTTTCATATATTGTCCAATATACTTTACAGATAAAACTCAAACCAATACACATGTTCTCAAAATCTTATAAAGGTAATAAAATGAAACACCAGATATTAAAAATATTTTTTAAATTATTGGTCCAAGTTCCTTTGACGTATATCTGATTATTTTAGATCTAATTAACCTACTGACATATAGAAAAATTATCATGGCTAGTTTTGTTTGAAAGTCATCGATAGTACACTTTTTTATTTTCTGGTAATAAATTAAAATTTATTTTAATAAGTAAACGCACAAATGAAAGAGGAGTAATAACAACCAACACCACAGAAATATAATTATAAGAGAATATTGTGAAAAACTATATGCTGGCAAATTGGGACAACCTGAAAGAAATGGATAAATCTCTATATAAATTACCAAAACTGAAACAGGAAGAAAAGGAAAACTTGAATGGACTAATAACCAGCAGAGAAACTAAATCAGTGTTCAAAAATCTCTTTAACATATGAAAGTCCAAGCTCTTACGTGGGACTTCTACCAAACATGTAAGGAAGAGTTAAATACTTCTTCTCCATCTCTTCCAAAAAATAGAAATGGAAGGAAAACTTCCCAATTTACTTTAATAAATTCTACTTCCTGGTAAAATGTTTACCAATAGTATAGCTGAAGTTGGCCTTCTGAAGTCATCAGATACTTGTTTCCTATAAAACACAAGTATGAATCTCTTCTATTCTTGAAAATCTCTAGGAAATGAGAATTGCATACTATTATAAATAAAAGGATACAGATTGGTGAAGAATTTTACTTTTAATCAAAACACTTAAGGATGGGACTTACTGTTCTGATGTGATATCTCAGTCACGAGGTTGACTTCATATAAATTGTTTGCTAATAAATCAAGCAACCTTAATTTTCCTGTCATTGCAACTCAAGAAGCGTGAAGAGTCACCCTCTAAGAAAAGAAAATACTCAAAATCACTGCATGACTAGTTCTCTCTTGGGCAACACTATGCTCAACAAATGCTGGACACTAGGCTGTCATGGGAACAAAATGGAGTAGGGAAAAAGCATAGTTAAAAGGCAGAGACAGTTGTAAAGTTCAACACCTTTAAGTTTCCCAAAGGTAAGAATGTGACTTGCTGTCATAAGGAATAACATGGTTGGGAGCACAGCTTGCTCCTCTAAAATGGCATCAACGAGGAATCAATAACAGACAACACCAAAAAAGAAAAAAAAAATCTGGCTTTCTCAACAATTATACAAAGTCCGCTGACTTTACATATATAATCACAAACAATTTTTTTTGCCCACTCATCCTTAGCTATAATCTTTTAATGGAATTATGATAAAATCACAAAGCAGACACATACATATTTAATTCTTTCAAAAAATAATTTTTTCTGCAAAAAAAAAAAGAAAGAAAACCAACTACAATGTATATTCACTATTGTTGCAAAGTCATTTTCCCTTTATCATTGATGAAGTTATCTTATATTCTGTAATATTGGTACCACATCGTACTAAGACACTTTGGTCAGGTGATTCAAGTGTTAACTCTCAACTCCACTTTCCAGATTTCTGAACTGGGAGAAATGAATGAAAGGCTTCAAACTTCATTTCTTTATTTGTTAAAAGAGGATAGTAATGGCATGAAACAAGGGTGAAAGATGGAGTGGAATTTAGTAGCATGCTTCTAGGAAATAATGAACAATGTATAAGTAGTGGCTATAGTCACCAATATTTCTTTTATCTTAATTTATGTGGAAAACATGCATATACAAATGCAAACTATTTTATGTACCCTCTTCACATTCCCCCTGTGTGTTTACTCCTAGTCACTCTTCTACTTTATTTCCCCAGTGGTATTAAGAATAGAGTGCATCCACCGTATTTTCTTTATTGATATATAACTTCGTAGAGTAATATACATAAATATATACTATATATATATATATATATATATATATATATATATACACACATCAGATTTTTGGTCTTATACTTTTACAAAAGTAGGAATGTGTTATTTACATAGTGCTACTTTTTTCTTTTTCTTTTTTTCTTATTTTTACTAAAAAATAACTTCTGTACATTCCCCTAGGTCATCTGAGATAACTCTTTTATGTTAATGACTGCATAATATTTTCTGGAATATATATAATTGAGTTAATTCTTTAAAGGTTGAACATTCACTTGGTTTTTAGATTTTTTTTACCTTCATAAAATTATATACTAAAATATTTAAATTTTAATAATTTATGCATAAAAGCACAATTATGAGAAACCAAACCAGGTTTAGAATTTCTTTTTTTTTTTTTTTTTTTTAGGTTTAGAATTTCTATGTTGAAATACACATGGTTATTTAGTTTTAACTGATGCTCCCAGATTGGAGATTATGCTACAATGTAAGCTCCACAAGGAGCTCTGTTGTTCAACAGTATATCCCAAGTGTACAGAAGGGTATATGGAATTTTCTGTTATTGTTCAGCAGTGTGTTCAGAAGAGTGCCGACATCTATTATGTTCAAACATATCTCTTGAATAAATAAACAAAAAGAGCATAATACTTCATATTTCTATGACCAATGTGCTAGTGTCTTTTTGTCCCATCTCTACCAGTAGTTTTTATAATTTTTCTGTATGGTAAAAAAATTATGAATATTTTATGAATCATGAATTCATAAAAATTATGAATTAAGAGGTATGAAGTTTACCTTATTGTATTTGTTTTACATTTTCCTAATGTATTTTAGCATCTCCCCATTTTCTTTTGTCATTTGATTGCTATGCTGTGAATTATGAATTAGAATGCAATTTTACTTCTATTTTTTATAAGTTTTCTTCTCAATTTGTAAGAAATCTAGTGTTACTATAGAGAGAGATGATTCTTGATCTCCTATCAGCCTTATAAATATATATTTTAAATCTACCATTGCGCAGACTTTGCAAATAAATATTTTATTATTTGTTCTTGTATATTTGTGTTAGTTAACTTAAGCCACTAAACCCTTATAATAAATGCCTACTTGGGGTGCTCATCCTTTGCTTGGTGCCATTTGAGTTATTTGCCTTGGAAATTAACTCTAGCCTCTGATAGAAAACACAAGCCCTCATCACTAGAATACAACTGAAAAGTCCAATTTTTTTTTCCCCTGGATTCTGCTTATCTAGCTAGAAGTTGCCTTGTACATCTCTAAACAATTTCATCATTCATTGTTAAATGATTTATTAATATACTTACTTGAGTCTTAATGTGCCCTCATGTATTTCCTCCCCAAGATTGTGGAATTGTTTTTATTTGTCTTCATGTCTTTATTTAAATTTTCTTATGCAAATAGTTATTGTTAGCTTTAGTTTGTCAGTGGGAAAATTACTTAGATTGTGTAAAATTTAAGACCTGTGGTGATCATTTAGATTTGAATGGTATAATTTAATTAAATAAATACAAATGTGAGGGGAAAATTTGCATGACAAAATATTCTTTTTTTATTATTTATAACTTGATTCTAGATTCATTTCTATAGCATTAAGTATTTAAGAGAAGGATATATGTAAATCACCATCTAGAAAATTAACTTTTAAATGTAAAAATTTTAAAGAATTTGTGTAACTAAAGTGTGTATGAATTTAAATGTGCTTGTGTATGCATGCGTGTATACACATATCTGAACACATATGTATCTGTATATATACACACACATTCAGTTTTGATGGTGTCTAGTAGCGGTGATAATAAAGAATTTGAAATAATCGGGAATAATTAACCCATTTTTTCCTTGTAGTTTCCTTTCATTTCCTGCTATTTGTGTTTGTTTCAGATATACTAAATTGGCTGAGTTAAGTTTCTTCTTCTTCTTTTTCTTCTTTTTCTTTTTTTTTTTTTTGACATTCTTTGGAACACTGTATGTTATAATTACTCATAAAAAGAAATAGTTGATGCCAGAAGAGGTGAAAACAAATGGTAAAATTAATATTTTAAAAATTGAATGGTATCATCATTGGAAATACATGTTATAGGATTCATAGTGTACACAGATGTTACTGTAATCATAAATCACAGTAGATTTGTATGCCTAAATCCTGTGTCCTCAAAATATCTAGTTGTCCTTTATTTTAACTATATTTTGATAGTCTAACCACAGATGTGAATACATATAGCCTGAGACTTCTAAGATGGATTTATTACATAAATATTTTTTGAAAATAAGCACTGTGTGGTACAAACTTCCAGTTATAAAATAGATGAGCCATGGAGACAAAAAGTACAGAACAGAGTGTATACATATATATATATATATATATATATATATATATATATATATACACATATATATATATTAAAGATTTTATTTATTTATTCATGACAGACACAGAGAGAGAGAGAAAGAGAGAGAGAGGCAGAGACACAGGCAGAGGGAGAAGCAGGCTCCATGCAGGGAGCCTGACCTGGGACTTGATCCCCAGTCTCCAGGATCACATCCCAGGTTGAAGGCGGCGCCAAACCGCTGGGCCATCAGGGCTGCCCTATATATATTATTCTTGACTATACTATTATATATTATATATTAATATTATATATAGTCAAAAATACTGTGATAATTTTGTACAATGTTTAATGGTGCCACACTTATTGTGGTGAGCATTGACTAAAGCATAGAATTGCCAAATCACTGTGCCATACATCTGAAACTGCACAAAAGTTTAACCGTTAACACTAAAAGGATGAAGAAAGAAAGAGAAAAAGATAAGAGAGAGGGAGAGAGGAAGGGATGGAGGGAGGAAGAAAATAAGCCCTGTGGTAAATTTGCAGGAAATAATTGATGACCAAGACCTACATAAATGACCAGGAAGCATAAAACCTAGAGGACTGGGCAAGCATCAAAAATGTGTTTTATAGGGCAGCCTGGGTGGCCCAGCGGTTTAGCTCTGCCTTTGGCCAGGTCGTGATCCTGGAGACCTGAGATCGAGTCCCACCTCAGGCTCCCTGCATGGAACCTGCTTCTCCCTCTGCCTGTGTCTCTGCTTCTCTCTGTGTGTGTCTCTCATGAATAAATAAATAAAATCTTGAAAAAAATGTGTTTTATAATATGAAAAAGGTGATGGAAGAAGTAAATATTGCTACCATACCACGCAGAAGAGAGACCATACTTCGTGTGCAGGTAATCAGGAAACTCCCTACAGAGAAGTCAGAAATACAACCATGTAGGAGTTGACTAGGCTTCCTTCTGTCTCCCTTTCAACAGGCAGCAGCTAGTAGAAACCAATAATAAAGATAGAAATATCAGATAAACTGAAACAATAGGATGAACGTGAGTAGCATAACTGAAGGAAAAGTGCAAAGAAGCGAAAGGAATTCTTGTTAGCTCAAATGGTAAACTGAGCAAAGGGTATGGAGGCATTTTGATTTCATTGTTACAGCAGGTGATATCCTTTATGGAACAGATATGATCAGATTTGTATCAATCATAGCTCTTGAGCAACAGTGCAGAGAATGGACTAGGGTCAATTGGAGTGGAATGTCTACTGCGAAAGATAAAGAAAGCATGTCATGCTTTTCATAAGCATCTCTCTCTCTCTCTCTTTCTCTCTCTCTCCCTCTCTATATGATGATATAAAGCTTATTGTTACATGTAAGGAAAACTGTAGGTGCCAAAATGTACATCATCTTCAAATTAGACAAAAAATTATTTTCTTAATATGCTCCCGTTCCAGATTTTTTAAAGCAGGCAGCTTTTGGTTGAAACATAGAAAAGTCAGCCTTCCAATTAGATTTGATTTTATCCTAATTTCAAGGTTATGATTAATCCGTTAACTATCACTCATGCCGAACAGCAGTCAACAGATATAAGGCAGAAAAATCGTGTCAAATACATTAAGTCCCAAATTCCACAGGGTTTTCTAAATGCTACAGTTATTTTCTCAAAGACACTTTGACACTTTGACATTTTGACAAATTTGTGGGATGATCTTTTTTTTTTTTTTTTTTGGCTTCAAATTACTTTTATTTTTTTTTTCCCACTATGAATTCTTTTTTTTTAAATTAATTTTTATTGGTGTTCAATTTACCAACATACAGAAAAACACCCAGTGCTCATCCCATCAAGTGTCCACCTCAGTGCCCGTCACCCATTCCCCTCCAACACCCGCCCTCCTCCCCTTCCACCACCCCTAGTTCGTTTCCCCGAGTTAGGAGTCTTTATGTTCTGTCTCCCTTCCTGATATTTCCCAACATTTCTTTTCCCTTCCTTTATATTCCCTTTCACTATTATTTATATTCCCCAAATGAATGAGAACATACACTGTTTGTCCTTCTCCGATTGACTTATTTCACTCAGCATAATACCCTCCAGTTCCATCCACGTTGAAGCAAATGGTGGGTATTTGTCGTTTCTAATTGCTGAGTAATATTCCATTGTATACATAAACCACATCTTCTTTATCCATCATCTTTCGATGGACACCGAGGCTCCTTCCACAGGTTGGCTATTGTGGACATTGCTGATAGAAACATCGGGGTGCAGGTGTCCCGACGTTTCATTGCATCTGAATCTTTGGGGTAAATCTGTGGGATGATCTTTATTTCTCTTGCAAAACAAAATGCATTTCACTCTAATCACTGATCATTTTCCTCCAGCTGTTGATCAGTTCTGTTTGAGTAACTGAAATTACCAGATTCAGAGTCACACACTTTTTTTCTTTGAATTTTATTTTTACATCTCTGTAACCAAAATATGGAATGTTTAGAATTACCTTAGCAAGTATTCTTCATAATTAAATTAAATTTAGGGGTTCTGGGTGACTCAGTCGGTTAAGTACCCGACTCTTGATTTTGGCTCAGGTTGTGATCTCAGGACTGTGAGATTGAGGCCATGTCCTGAACTTGACTCTCTCTCTCTCTCCCCCTCTGTACGTCCCCTCCCCTCTCTTTCTCTCCCTCTCTCTCATATAAACAAATAAATGAATTTAATCTAATTAACTAAATGTAGTCAATCGTGCTGTAAATTCTTTTAACAGTCCCCAAATGCATTGTCTTTTTAAACAGTTACATCGTAGGCAATACAGACGTCAGCTATGCTGCGCTTACTTAGTAGTGAAGCTACCCATATTTAAATCGAATGGTTGTGCTATGTGTCCTAAACTAAGATTGTTGCTCTTCATAATTGTGATAAAAAATGCATAACATTGTTTTACAATGTTTTATGTATAAGCAATATTTATAAAATGCTTTTTTCCTGACCAGTATCCTATTGCATGTTACTGAAATGAACAAATTGTACAACACAATTGTGGTTCTTACGTATATTATTTTAGGTTTACTACTTACCTTCTTCATTTGGAAAATGGAGCCTTGCATAGTGTTCTCTTCACTTACACAGTTGAATAGGGTCATCAGTGTTCTTGTTTTCAAGTGGTTTTGTTTCCTCTTGTGTGTGAGTTGTTTATCTCTCTGGTGCCATCCTTGACAATTTGTTCTTTAATAGTCTACAGTAATTTCATACCCTGGGGTGGATTTTAGTCTCTTTTGCACTATTGCAGACGGAAAATATCATTTTCCTGTTAACACCTATTCACAACTTATGAGCTATGCACCATTATACATAACTCATATTATCTAAATTAGAACATGAATGGAATTTCCAATAATGATAAACCAATTTTATTGTGAGTAGGTCTTCACAGAGTTATTTTATGCATTTTAATATGTTTCCTGCTAATGGATTTTTAGAACTCAACAGTGGTGCATACTTTAGATCTCTGAAGATGACCAAGCAAAGCAGAGACTATGAAACCCACATCAGACTTCTGAAAGCAATTATCTTTGACTATGAAACACAATGAAAAATGAATTAAAAGAGTAGCTATGGTGAGTAGAAGAATGTCAGTTGGCAATCTTTCTTATTTCATTTAATTCATAAAATAATATTTTGCAAGTTCACTTGTATACATCTATTACTCTAAAGCCATGTTGTGGGGATCCCTGGGGGGCTCAGTGGTTTGGCACCTGCCTTTGGCCCAGGGCGTGATCCTGGAGTCCCGGGATCGAGTCCCACATCAGGCTCCCTGCATGGAGCCTGCTTCTCCCTCTGCCTGTGTCTCTGCCTCTCTCTCTCTCTCATTCTGTGTGTCTCTCATGAATAAATAAGTAAAATACTTTTTAAAATAAAATAAAATAAAGCCATGTTGTCTCCTGCAGCAACCACTAAACACATGCAAATACTGAGCACCTGAAATGTAGCTAGTGTGGTTTAGGAACGGAATTTTCTATTTTATTTTAATTAATATAACTTAAATTTGAAACCCAAAGTTGTATAAAATAGTTCTTTCAGGGACACCTGGGTGATTCAGTGGTTGAGCATCTGCCTTCAGTTTAGGTCATGATTCTGGGACCTTGGGATCGAGTCCCACATCGGGCTCTCCACAGGGAGCCTGCTTCTCCCTCTGCCTATATCTCTTCCTCTCTTTCTGTGTCTCTCAGGAACAAATAAATAAAATCTTTTTAAAAATTTAATTTAAAACAAATTGTTTTAAAAATGAAATTTAAAACAAACTACTTTTGATACAGAATCAAGCAGGGATACAGAAGCTAGTAATACAGAATCAAGCAGGGATACAGAAGGTAGTACTACAAATAGAACATTAAAGCAAATAGACTGGAAATAGTTATTTGAAAATTTCATGATTAATAGAAGTTGAGTTACTTGGTTGTGGCAGAGCAAAATAAAAAAGCATTTTGTTTGTTCATTTAAAATATTAAATGAAATAAAATGGAAAATTTTATGAGACATTTTCAACAAATATAAAATGAATTTGATGTTTTCTCTCAGTAGTAAAAAAAAAGAATAGATAAAATCAGTTTCTTAAAATTAGAACTAAACGTCTTGTAGAATTTTTTTACATGAGTTTTTAACAAAATTGTGTCTCATAAGTTTGACTAGCTAAAAAACAGCTTGAATTACTGCATTAAAAAATTGCTTTTAGATGAAGAAGTAGTGGAAGAAATTATTAGTAGTTATAGAAGACTTCTCAGAAAATGAGGGAAAGACCAGAAAAAGATACTTTACAAAAATGAATGATCTCAATTGAGCTACAAAAAAATTGTGAGTCAAATGCAAACTCTTTCAAGTAATGTCAGATTAATTGATTCAATATTTGTTGTTGTTTTTTTTTAAGATCTTATTTATTTATTCATGAGACACAGAGAGAGAGAGAGACAGGCAGAGACGCAGGTAGAGGGAGAAGCAGGCCCCATGCAGGGAGCCCAACGTGGGACTCGATCCTGGGTCTCCAGGATCACGCCCTGGGGTGAAGGCGGCGCTAAACCACTGAGCCACCCGTGCTGCCGAATTCAATATTTGAAAAAAATGTAAGTATTTTTCTTTAGCCTTAAAGGAGACCTGAGATAGGAGATACTTCTCAGTTCATACTTTGGTTATGTTTTATTTCCAATTATACAAAGAAATGCTCTCAAATTGTGGCCTAAATTATTGAATTCACATCATAGATTTATTTGAATCTTCAATATGCATCATAGAGTATCTGCTAGGTACGGAAACTTTGTTTTCTCACATGGTGGGTTGTTCTCCAGCTACATGAGACAAATTCTGGATTTATTGAAATTTTAAAACAAAGAGACTGAACTTCCTGTATTGCTTTTTTCCACTCTTAGAAACACATTGAAAATAACTGTGCTCAGTTTTTCTGAAGCAAACTTAACAAAAAAGTGTCATGAATAGTGTTCCGTTGTTAAAATACATTTAGTGTATTCGTGCAAATGTATGAATCCTCACCAGTTTGTGGAAATTCTGAAAGAAATTCTATTTCAATGATTTCAATGAATTAATGACAATTAATTAAATGATTTTGTGTTTATTGCCGATGATTATAATTTGGGTGATGGGAATGTTTCACACAAATTTACACTACTATAATCTCCAATTAAAGTTTTTCTTGAAACAAAAGGAATACTTGCCAATATTCAATTATTAAGTACCAAAACATGGTCAAGTGATTCATGCTTTCTCACCAATATCCCAATGTATTTGAATGAAGTAATGTGAAGCCTTAAGGGTGGAGGTTATTTGTAACCTAGAGAAGTTGATACTAAGACATACGTAGAAACTGAAATTTTTCACATTATAAATCTGTAATAATGACTCATAATTTTCTAATATGGATAAATATGCAGAAGAGATTGTGTTATGTAAAGTGGCTGCAAAACTACTTTAAAAAATATTTGAAGAATGTTTTGCTGATATGGCTAAGTAGAGTGATCTTTACCAGTTCAATTTCTACTTGAATTTGATGTTTAAAGCTATTGAGTTGATATGAGAGTTAGTAAATTGATATGACTTGGGGAGAAAATTTTTTAAACTAATACACTTTTGCTTCAAAGTCAAATTAAAAATAAAACAATGTTTAAAAGATAAACCCATTTGTCCATTTTGATGCAAATATTAAAGCAAATTTATTTTTAGTATTGATTCAGTTATTGGAAATTTTTAAGTATGTTTCAAACAACTTGGATATGTGAAGTTACTTTTTCCAAACATAAGTTTATGAAATCTTAAGTACAGATCAAATATTTTTGGTGAAAATTTATCATTTGAATTAGACAAGCCACACATATAACAAATACTTTTCAAATACTTGGTATTTTAAAATGCATTTTGTATTTTACTTTTTGAGATAGAAATATTTTTAATATATTGGCTTTAATACAAGATATTAAAAGTAATTTAATGGGATGCCTGGGTGGCTCAGTCAGTTAAGCATCTGCCTTCGGCTCAGGTAATAGTCCCAAGGTCCTGGGATGGAGCCCTGCATTGGGCTCCTTGCTCTGAGGGGAGCCTGCTTCTCTCTCTCCCTCTGCCTGCCACTTCCCCTGCTCGTGCTCTGTCAAATAAATGCAATCTTTAAAAAAATAAAAGTAATTTGAAAAATGACACGTATGACTCACATTATATTTCTATTAGTCAATGCTTTTATAATAAGCAAGATGATCAGTGTGAGGTTAACTCTTATATAAAATATTCCAATGATATTCACAGACTTTTGAACTGGAAATGATTCTCAGATCACCAGAAATCTAGAAATATGCTGTGATGCAGGGTTTTGCTTTTTTTTTCTAATTGCTTAGCCCCATAATCGTGTATTTTCAGGTTAAAAAAAATGTGAAGACTATATTAAATAAAAATTTGAAAAATCTATTAGAATACAAAAGATAGACTTGTTTAACTTAGTCAAAAGAAAGACAAATAATGAGTTATGTGGATTTAGTCATTTGCTTCACCATTTTAATTAAGAGGATTATTTTTAATATGTTGCCATAAATATATTTATAAGCCAAAGAGAGAAGACATACTGTTTACTGCAGTCATCTTTGTCTTATTTCTTTTTAAAGAATATAATAATGCTCGTGGATTGTAGGCTACATACTAAAAAGTGTTTCTTGGTAATTTTCAGTTATAATTCCTAAAATGGTAAATATGCAAAAATTTTCTTACTTTATCTTTTTGAAAGTATTATTTGAAGGAAGTTTTTATTAGTTTTGAAATTATGTGTGTTTTAAAGGAGATTTCTTCAGGGTAACATATATATATATATTTAATTGTATTATTTTCCATGTGTCTTTGTGGTGTGCAGAGAAAAAAAATATATATATATACATATATAGTTTCCTACCCTAGGTGGCAAGAATGAGAGAATTAAAGCTCTGAAAAAAATAAAATAAAATAAAATTTCACCCATATAAGAATAATAAACCAGGTAGCTCACTTTTATACATTTCTATATAAAACCTTAATAGAGAATGCCATTGCTTCAATGAAACTCACAAGTGCTTGATAGAATTGTTCACTCCTAATATGTAGTATCCTAAGGAGTCCATATAACCCTACCATGGTCAGCATAACACAGAAATTCCTAATAAGGCACACAGATTCTCATCAAATTCAGTTCAGACTTGTCACCAAAATTTCAATTTATGCAGTCTTATTTCAGCGAATTATAACTTAAAATAACTTAAAATAATTTCTAATGTGTTCTAGAATAGTAGGCTCTTTTTACATTGAAGTAAATAATGATTTAATAAATAAATTTTAAAAAATCTAAACCAAGAATGCAAGCTGTTGTCTTTGTTTCACTTTTATAAAGTCCAAAGTTTAATTTAAGAAGAAAGAAAATCAACATTGTAATTGATAGAGCCTGAGGCGTTGGTAAAAAAAGACTTTCAAGATTTCAGTTTAGATTTACATCTTCAAAGTGAGAATAAATTTAATTTGTATCGCTTCCCCTCTTGTGAAAATACTTGTCAAAAGAAAAATGTAAGATTTTTTGACCGGCCTCTTTTCACTTTATTCACCAAAAGTATTAATTTGTATTTATTTTCACCTATGGTGATATATTTGAATGACTGAAAAGGAATATTTAACTTCAAAAACCATAGAAGTCCTTGGCAGTAGTACTGGGTATGAGGCTATTTAGGTGAATCTTCAAAAACAATACAACATAGAAAACTCTAAATTTAATTACTCATTACACTTTTTCTTCAGGATAGTTTTGGTGATCATAATCTGGAGCTCAATCATTGCAGTCAGTAAGAGACTTGTTATATATCTTTACTGATGTTTCCAAAAACAAAAGTCTTGTATGCATACATGAGGATATTGACAAGAATCTACATTTAAATTTGAATTTTTGTAAGATTTTCTCTGGAAGAGTTTCTTTTAAGCGCCATTTATTGACAGGTTTGGCTGTTTTCTCTGGGTGTAAGGATGGAATTATTATGTGCAGTAGAGAATCCCTGCTTACTTCCTTAGGGAATCTGGCAGCGGAGTTAATCAAGGATTGATACCCCGCCGCCAAGTCTCCAATTACACCATTCCTGGTGAAATCAGAAGCTATGCATACCAGAAACTGACAGTTCAAGTGTGGTTCTTTGTATTGCCAAGTTTGTTATTAGAATCACTATAGAGCCCATGCCAAACTATCTTATTGTGCAATAACATAAGCATCAGTCTCCAAATCTAGTTACACTCAGCCGACAGGTAGTTATTTAGGGAGACCATCCACAGGGAGTGATTGGAGTCCCATCTGTTTAAGAACTGTCTGCCAGTGATAGCAAAAGATAAGGAAGATCCATCATTCTAAGTGGGAGATCAATGGCTGAGAGCATACTGTAAAAAAAGGAAGTCAAGAGAGTGTTGTTTTGTATTGGGGGAAAGTTAGAACGATATTGACCCTCTCTAAGTCATGGAGAATTGGATTTAGGGACACGGTTTTTATTGTGAGTGCTCCATGTAACTCATTAAAGTCTTTCAAAGAGCAGTAAGACAGGGCACTTCAAGTTTCTACCTATCATTAAAAAGAATAAAAGTATGCCCATTCAACTACTCTTCAGAGAAAAAGAAAAATGTCAATGTTATGTGACCCTTAGATCTCTCCTCTAGTATCCCTTGAAGTGAAACACTCAGTACACATTTAATACTCAAACACAATTTTCTCCCATCAAGTGGATGGGCTGTCTACTTGAACAGAGAGTATGGTTCAATCAATCATGAAATGATAGACTAAAAATCAGGAGGATACCCACAACACCACCTATAAAACCTTCTCAAATTAAATGTGACCAAAAGAAACCAAATGACTGCCTCCACATTAAACAAACACTTTCTGCTTAGCAAGTAATTATATATTTGGGAAGATATGATCATTATGTGTCAAACATTAATGAAGTAATGCAAATAAAATCCACTTATGGAGAATATAGAGAATTGAGATCCAACATTTATTCCTCCCCTTGATATATTCCACAGGCTAAAGACTAAAAAATCCAACTCCTCAAAATTTCTTGTGACTAGCATTTCCTTTTATTAAAGTTCAGTCATTTGTATGCACTCATACATGTTTTAGAAGTTGGCAGTGCAGCAAATGTTGCACTTTTGCAAGCAGTATCATGGGAACGTTTAAGTTTTGGGGGTGGGGAGGTAATTTTAACCAAGGTCTTTGTATGTATTTCTAGGTGTTGGGATGCAGGTTTCAATTTTGTTAGGATCTAACAGACACAGTCTAATTTTAGAGCCAATAACTCTGGTAGGATCTTTCTCATGCTTTCTTCCCAGCTAACACATTCCTGTCATCAACAGGCACAGTGGTCTCCTTTAATTATTGCAGACGTAGCAGCTTCCATGACCTTTCAGTTTAGTGGTATTTTCTGATATGTCATTCCTGTATGCCTCATTAATGGAAAGTCTGTTCTTACTACCTTCTAACAATTTAGTTAGTGCAAATTTCCTATTTTCCTTTGTTAAATAAATTTCTCTTTTAGCTTGAAATATTTGGTGAATTTTTGTTACTTACGACTGAACCCTAACTCATATATTTGTTTGGCACGTCCTGTGTGTACCATCATATTCAAATAAAAGCGTGTGAGTTAAGACTTGAATATTACAAGGCTCCACAAAGGAAATGGATTTAAAGTTAGTTCTCAAATCAGCTAAGATTTTGATAGCCTAAAGAATGAGAAAATGCCAAGTCAGAGGTAAGTAATTTGAATTGATGACAACAGAAATGAACTTGCATCCACCCACTTCTCAGCCATGTACCGAATGCCCATTACATGTTGAGTGTTGTGAATACAGTAGGTCTGAGTCACCATAAACACTGGTTTGCATACAGTAGGGACTATGTTTGGGAGAAATGATGAATATAGAGTTGAGTTAATAGGAGGGAAGTAAAATAGAGAAGGCCTTAAAATTGGGAAGTTATTAAAAGAAAAAGTCTTTGGAGGATTTTAGAGAAGGGAGTGACATGATAAAATCACTGTTTAAAGCATAACATAGGCCGTAATATATAAGACAGTAGAGGAGCTTGACTAGAGGGATATTAAGATTAATGATGCTGGAAAGGGAGGCATAAATACAAGATCGAGGTCTTTTAGGAAGAGATGATGTCTATAGCATACAGATTCGTCTTAGGGAGCCGTTAACTTTATCATTTATTTATTTATTTATTTATTTATTTATTTATTTATTTATTTTGAGCAGATAACTTTAGAAGATAAACATTAATAAAGATTTCCATGTAAGGCTCTAGTGGAGATGGGTATAAATAAAGGCTGTATGGAGCTAGAAAGAGGGCAAATATATGTTCCATGATATAGGATTTCTCAGAAATGAGAGATGTTCTCTGCTGTCTGCAGGCTGCAGGGAAGTGGAAAGCTATGACAATTAGAACTCAGTGAAATAAGATGTTTGAGACATTATTTTGGGAGTTCCCTAGGAAAATGGTTAAGGTTCTGGGCCAGCTGGACAGTATAAATTTCATATAGGCCAATTCTCCCTCCAGTATTCTATATAGCCCAGGCGTGATATCAAAGAAAAGGAATTCAGATACTCCCTACAAAATGTGTGTAAATATGTTAGTTCCAGACAATGTGGAAAATAAGAAAGTTGAGATAACTGGTAATGTCAGGATTTCTAAACCAATTTGGGGGTTTGATATTAATACAAATAACCTCTAAAAGTCAGTAGAGAATCACGATTCTCTAGTTTCCTTTTTCCCTTAAAGTTCTGAGGTATTCCACAGTTCTGTGTAAAAAAGGCAGCCCAGATATTCTGGTGTGACTTTTGCTCCTGAATGAGGAGGGACAGAGTAGTAATCTGTGACACCCAAATGGGAAAATTTACATCTTCTCACCTTGTCTACTTAGCCTTGCATTAAAGACATCTGTGTCAGGCAGACAATTATTTCCTAGGCTCAGATGTTATCTGGTCCCCACCCTCCTTGGGCCACGTGAGAGGTAGGACCTGGAGGACCTTAAGGACCAGAAAGGAGGCTCTCTTTCTCTACCCACCTGGAGGAATCTTAGTGGGGGGTGGCCGGGAGTGGTCATTCCTAGCAGTGTCGCCCAGCCCCGTGTTAAGAGAGAGCTGCAGTAGTATATCTGGGGGGGTATAAGGGAGCAGGTATTGAATTAGGATAAAGGGAACAATAAACAAGGGATTTTACAGGTTATAGGAAAGGGGAAGAATTAACCTACTCCTGGTCCTATCTCCCTTAGGAGCAGGGAATAGCTTTTCTTCTCTTATAATAATGACTTTCATTCTCATTCCAAACCACACTGCAATTTGAGGAAAGGAAATTCTCTACCCTCTCTCTTTCCTTCAATGCTCTCCATTTTGATAGTGTCCCAGCTTCCCATGTATACAGAAGAAGGAGGATCTATCTAGTTGCTGTTGCTCATTGCTTACTCTAGCAACCGCACCCCCCCCCCCACATACCCACACAACCACACCCACACAAAGACTCCACCATGGGCAATTCTTTTGAAGGCCTGAAGAACAGACCAGGAAGGAGACGTCTTAAGCAGTGGGAGAACATAGTGGCATGAATTCTATGCACTGAGTGTGGACTTGTTCTTGGTCCAAGAATCGCAGGGAAAGTCAATGACTCAGAGAATTTTTCTCGTTCAAATGTATCCCTGGGGCCATGGAAGGTGACTCTCAGTACATAGGCCTGCCTGAAATAAGGCTAGATCTCTCTCTGATATATTGAGGTCACCAGTGCTTGAGCGGTGACAGCCTGAGAGGGACAATGAAGCCATGTTTGGTATATGTTGTACCAAACACCAACATAGACAGAGACTTTAGCAGGGGTTGGCTAGCTGTTTGCATTGTACACTCAGCAAGATCTTGCTTGCACCATTTCAAGAAGTTTAGGCCTTATATTTAGCACAAGCTGCTTGACATAAAAGAACAGAGAGGGATGGGTGCTATTCATACCACATTATTAGCCTTATTTGCAGACAAATCGGTGAAGCCCATACAGGCTAAGAAGTTTCTGCATTTAACAAAGGAGTGAGTGAGCCGAGTATTGAACCCACTTAGAAATGAGGCCTGATGTTTTCAATTAATTCCTTCAACAACAATTTACTGTAGACCTTCCGCAGGTCAGGCACTAGGTAGTAGTAAACAAAATTGGTTCATGTCCTCACAAAGCTTGTAATCTAATGGAGCAGAAAGGTAGTATAAAAGAAAACGAATCAAGGAAAGCCTACTGTATGCAGCAGCAAGTAAAATCGTGGTAAGCAGAACATGCTACGGGTGGGGCACACGGTGGATATGGTGGTGGGCATCCAACACCCATTTTAAACTTCCTCTGGTATAGCTTCTATTCTGTAGAGGCCAGAAAACTTGCATTCAGGGTCTTGGAAGTCCTGAGATGTTGGAGGCAAAAATGAGGTTTCTTGGGCTATTGCTCCATATAGCTTAATTGTAGAGAAATTTATTATTTTATTACTTTTGGAACATTGTAATTCCAGAATCTAGTCACTTGCTCTGTAGGAGTTGAGGGGATGTGGCAGTGGGTCGTAAATCCAGGTTAGGGATGCCAGGTTCCAGCAGTATGATCTCGAGGCCAGTACCGGTAACGGCCTTCCGATTCTGCGGGCTCTCCCTGCTCGCAGCTGCGGCCCTTGCTTGGGAGTAACTGCTAGTGGCCATCTGACCGCTTAACCCTCTAGAGCTCCTGAAAATTCTCTCTAATAAATCTATTTTTGATTAGAATATCCAGAGCTGTTTTGTATTTCCTCCTGTAATTGAGGTTTAATTGATAAAGGGGACTCTGTTAGATTCATTGTTATCAGGAACAGCATTTCTGAGGGCAAGGTAACTGTAGGATGAGTAGGGGTTAACCAGCTAAGGACTGGGTAATAGGGCCTTTCAGGCAGAGGAAACAGCACAGCCAAACCCTGACACCCGAAATAAAGCTTATCTAAGGTACTGAAGATAAGACAGGGTCAGCGGACTGTCTGGGGCAGGCGGGTCTCCTGGTGAATGATGCTAGAGGGTTAGACTTTCATATAAGGACACATGATTTGAGATTTCTCTAAACATAAAAGTTGGTGACTTAAGACCTGGAAGAAGGAGGGTAATGAACATTTTCGGTTGAAAAAGATTTCTTGAGTTGATTTTTTAAATTAATTAATTTATTTATTTTAAAGATGTTATTTATTTATTCATGAGGGACACACAGAGAGGCAGAGACACAGAGGGAGGAAGCAGCAGGCTCCCTGCGAGGAGCCCAATGTGGGACTCGATCCCAGGCCCCCGGGGTCATGACCTGAGTCAAAGGCAGACCCTCAACCGCTGAGCCACCCAGGCGTCCCTCAAGTTGATATTAAAGACCAAATATAGGAGGAACAAAAAATAGTTGCAGGGACTGCGGTTAGAATACTATTGAAATAGTCAAGGTAGGGCAGCCAGGGGGGCTCAACGGTTTAGTGCCACCTTCGGCCCAGGGTGTGATCCTGGAGACCCC
Source organism: Vulpes lagopus (assembly GCF_018345385.1). NCBI lineage: Eukaryota > Metazoa > Chordata > Mammalia > Carnivora > Canidae > Vulpes > Vulpes lagopus. The sequence goes on from NC_054824.1 coordinate 101,574,879, forward strand.
AGATCGAGTACCACATCGGGTTCCCTGCATAGGGCCTGCTTCTCTCTCTGCCCGTGTCTCTGCCGCTCTCTCTCTCTCTCTCTCTCTCTGTGTCTCTATGAATAAATAAATAAATAATCTTAAAAAATTTTATAAAAAAAAAAGAAATAGTCTAGGTGAAAGTTGATGGCGATACCGATTAGGGAGATGGTAAGTAAGGAAGGTAAAGTGGCAGATTTAAGACGCAGCTAAGTAGCAAAAGTGGCAGAGCAATAAGGCAGATTGATTTCTTTTCCCACTTCCCTTTAATCCCACACCGAAATCTTGGATGTTAATATAACTTGACAAAGACCAGCCCAAATCAAGCTAGCCAGGGAGGCGAAGACAGTACTTGTTCCAACAGACAGTGATTTTATTTTTCTCCTGGGTTACAGCCCCTTCCCCTAGCATCGAGCGTCCTCATTTCTGGCCAGTCTGTACTGACTGCTTCTTAGAGGTAGAGCAAGAGGATAGGATGAGCTGTGGAAGTCTCCTGTCCAGTAATACGTAGTATGTTCTCTACGTTTGTCCTTTTCTAGACGACAATCTCCTTTTTCTATTTGTTAATTATTCTGAAATACGTACTACTTATCTATTTTCTTTCAAAAAATAATAAATATGCCTAAGACAGGGATAACTAGGTGCAGGTACTGCTTAAAGGCTTAATATATATTAATACAGTTAGTTTAGTTCTTACAGCACCTAAAAGTTAATCCAGTTATTTCCTCTATTTGCAAGATAAGATATCTTGCCCATAGCCCCAGATAAGAATAAATGAAATTTAATCTCAGATAATCTAATACCAAAGCCTGTGCTTTTAAATATTACTCTACCTGATTAATATAAGAAAAAAATTGTCTACAAAGTGTGTAGCTCTTCCTTGGAAATAAGAGTTACTGTTAAATATAAATCTTAAAATTTAAATATTTGAGGTACTGTGTGTTTTTTTTTTTTAAAGCACATGAAATAAAGTCCTCTAATTAAATTTCTAACCTATAATTTCATTTTTAAGTCAGAAGTCTCATCATCTATCCTGTGGAGAAAAATAAACTTATTTTTAAAACAGTAGCATATTTAAGTCTTAAATCCATTAGTGAAGTCCTCATTATAAATATGTTTCTAGCAGTGATAATTTGCTATTGCTCCAAATATTACTCTTTTGTCACAGATTATTTTTGGTACAGTTAGCACATTATTAGCCTTTCCCATCATATTCTCTGGATCCCATATGTGCACACAATCACAATGCGGGGCTCTGTGGAGAAAGCAATGTGAGCTATTTTGTGAGACCAGGTCTCCAGTGCATGAAAGTTCATGTAGAGCTTGAAGCCAAAACTAAATGGTTACTTGAAATTATAGTTTTCAGAGAGTGAAATATTTATGTTGCCTCTTTCAGTTTAGTGCAGAAATGGTAACTGCAGACATTGTAAAATAGTGCCAAGAACTTTGGTTGGAAAGTTAGAAGAGTAATCTCTTGCTCTTCTACAAAATTACTATTTAGGCAGCTCTTCTTTAATATCCATGGATCTCAATTCTTATATTTCTAAAAATGAGGGGCTGGAGCCAGATGATCATCAACACTAATACATTTAGTTATCAGTTAGAGACTTAGTCTTCAAAATAAGTACTGAAAGAGTCCCCAAGAAGTAATTATAGAATCCAATTATAGAAGATGCTCCAACCAAGTGATATTCACAGGGAAAATACTCTGCAACAATTAGCATTATCATTAACAATAATTACAATTGCTTTACATAAATTTGTCTTTATATATTTTGAGACCTTATTATCAATTGCCTACACATTTAAAATAAATGCTTCCTTCTGGGGAATTGAAATCACTATTTAATAACTCGCTGTGTTTGAAAATGTTTGGTCTTATAGAAAAATCTGCATTAATTTTACATTAATATAATTATATAAGCTTGTTTTTGGCAATTATCTCTGCCAGAAATGCATCTTTTGCAATTTCGTTTTAACATTTTTGTCAACTACACGTTTAGCTATGTCTCATGTAAAAACAAGTTGGATATTTTCAAAAAGCAAATCTCAAAACAACTGTCTTTTAGCTGTATTGTTTTATCCACAGTTGTTTTCACAACAGTTGCACTCCTTAATCCCCATCACCTATTTAACCCATTCTGCACCCTTCTCCACTCTGATAAACAATTTGTTCTCTATTGTTAAGAAGCTGTTTCTTGATTTGCCTCTCTCTCTCTTTTCCCTTTTGCTCATTTTTTTTTTGTTTCTTAAATTCGCAGTATGAGTCAAATCATATGATATTTGTCTTTCTCTGACTTATTTGTTTCATTGAGCATGATACTCTCTAGTTCCATCCATGTTGTTGCAAATGGCAAGACTTCATTCTATTTTATGGTTGAGCAATAATTCCATTATATATATATATACCTTGAGGTGCCCCTCAAGTTACTTTTTAATTTTTTTCAGAAAATAGCAAGAATAGTCTGTTCCTCCCTCATATCTGTTTCTGTTAATTCCAGTATAATTTTTACAAATCTTTTACTACATACATTTCCAATTCAGATATCTAATTTCTTTGTGGCTTAGAAATATTTTATGTTAGGGGCACCTGGGTGGCTCAGTGATTAAACGTCTGTCTTTGGCTCAGGTCATGATTCTAAGGACCTGGGATCGAGTCCCACATCGGGCTCTCCACAGGGAGCCTGCTTCTCCCTCTGCCTGTGTCTCTGCCTCTTTTTGTGTGTGTCTCTCATGAATAAAGAAATAAATAAATTTTTTTAAAAAAAGAAAATCTTATTTCAAATTTCCTCATTTTCTTTTGAGAATAATATTTTTTGGGAATTTTTTCAGAATTCTGTGAGAACTAAGGTATATTTCTCCAGAGAGAATTTCTCTTATTTTCATCAAGAAACCAGAGGCCTACTGGGCAGATAACATGTTTAATTTACAACTTGTTTTTCTAACCTCCTGAATATTAAAAAATTGGGCTGTGTATTAAATATCTATTACCAGAAAAGTTATCAGGTGACAATGTTTCTGAAGATTAATAATCTGGGAGTGAGATGTTGTCTGGATCTACAGAGATCTGAGCTTTCACCAGTGCTGGAGAATCTGCTCATAAAGGAGCTCTTTCGCTTGGCTGTCAAGTTCTTTGTGACATGTATTTCTCCATAGAGCTCATCTCAACATAGAATTTTACTTCCAGTGTGAGCAATCCTTAGAAAATCCTTAGAAAAGAAAAGCAGAAAAATCTAGATTTTGAAATCACAAACCATCACTCTCCTTTTATTCTACTTATTAAAACTCACTAAATTTAGCCTATCATCAAGGGGAAAGAAATGAGGTTCTATATCTTAAAAGGAAGAGCATTAGATAACTTATGGGCACATATACAGCAGATTGTGAATTCAGTTGAGGATTGGTTCATCATTTCCCTTCTCTGGCACAGTCGTTTTCCTAGCTGTGCTCTGTACCAAGGCAGGGTTTCCTGCAGTCATTTAAGAGAGGAGAGTGATTGAGGTGGGCTTACTTTATATTAAACTGACAGTTTGGCCCTTTGTTGTCACTTGTTATAGTTTTCCTTTGGTCAGAACCTTGGTTTTGTCATATTATACTCATATTTTGTTAAATTATTAAAACTACAGCTCACCTCCAACAGTTTGGGAAATGTTCTTAGGCAAAAGCACTTTCTATATGAGTTTCTACCTTCAGTTATAATTATCTAATGAGTTATATCTCACCAGCTCTTCTGTGCTTCCAAAATGATTTTGTGTCTTGAATGATCAAATATTTTTAAACTTTTTATTTTTAAATAAAAAAATAAAGCTGCTAAAATAATACAAAGAGACAACACTTCCAGAATAGTGAATAAAGACCTCTGTAAATCCACTTCTCCATAATATCAATTAAGAAAAAAAAAAAAAATTGGGCAGCCCGGGTGGCTCAACGGTTTAGCACAGCCTTCAGCCCAGGGCCTGATCCTGGAGACCTGGGATTGAGTCCCCCGTTGGGCTCTCTGCATGAAACCTGCTTCTCCTTCAGCCTGTGTCTCTGCATGTCTCTCTCTCTCTCTCTCATAAATAAATGAAATCTTAAAAAAAAGAAAAAAAAGGAAAAGATGCAAAAGTCAAGTTTTACAGAACTCTGGAAATTAACCAAAGCATAAAGCAAACCTGAGGCTTATTTATTCAAGAAAATATTACTGACCCTTAGTAAGAATAGAAGGCATTATATTCTAGTGTTTGAACTTAACCCTCAACTTTGTGGTAGCCTTGAAAACCAACCATGGTATAACTCTGGTAACCAGCAGCCTTGCAGCCACTGGAAGAAGCAGGCTACATTTGAAGTTCTTCATAAATTTCCGTTTCTAGAGCATTGTCATTATTTGATCTTTCTCCCAGTTCCTTGGGAAACCCTCATTCACATGCTGTATTAATACATGAGTATTTCATTTTTTTCCTTCAGAGCAATTGCTAAAGGTATGCATTTCTAACTTCAGTTCCTATGTGTTTGTTGCTATCATATAGAAATATAACTGATTTCCATGTGTTCATCTTTTATTCTAGACACTTGAAAACTCATTTATTTATTCTTAGGGTGTTTTTGATGACTCTTAGATTGTTTATTTTTGCTTGTTTTTTTTTAATATACACAATCATAACATCTGCCAATATGTATAGTTTTCTTTTCAATCTATCTGCCTCTGTTTTCCTTTTCTTGGCTTATTGTGCTAGCTAAGGCTTATAGATCAATGGACAAAAACAGAATCTAGGTATGTACCCATATATCCACGGTTATATGAAGTTCCACAGATTCCCTAAAGAAATGTATGACAAATGAAAACCTTACCTATTAGGGTGCTGGGACAACTGTATAACCACATAGAAAAAAAAAACCCTATCTTACCCTACACAAAAAGTATCTTGAGCTGAGATTAGAGACCTAAATATAAAAACTCAAAATGGAAAGCACCTAGGAGAACGACTAGGATAATATGTTGTCCATCTTGGGGTAGGAAAATTTGCCTGAGAGAACACAGAAAGCATTAACCATCATGGAAACAAATTGATAAGTTAGACCTAATCACATTTGTTAACTACGTAAAAATTTAGCAATAAGAAAATGAGTATAAAAGCCACAATCTGAGAGAAACTACTCATAATATATGTCTATCAAGTGATCTGAATATATAAGATCAAGAATAATTCATTAATAAGGAGACACACAATCCACTTAAAATGGGTAAATCTTAAATAAAAATCAAATTTTAAATTCAAAATAAAAAAAAAAGATTTTGAAAGAATGGTTACCAAGAATATATGTATGTCAATGAAAACCACATGAAAAAGGGCTTATTGATAGTCATTAGGACATTGAAAAATAAGATCACAATAAGGTACTTCATACTCACCAAAATTGCTAAATTTAAGAATACTGATTTTACCAAATGTTGGCGATACTACATGAATAAGCAAATCTATGATGATAAAAATCAGAACAGCATTAACTTTGGGGGTGGCAGGGTCTTGTCTAAAAAAGGAAGCAGCAAGAAACACTCTAGGATAAGAAAATATTTATATCTTGATTGAGGCTTGGCTTTTGTTGGTGTAAGCTTGACAAAAACCAAACTCTATCCTTAAAACTGTGTATTTCACTGCACGTAAATTTTACTTCAATAAAAATAATAATGAAAATATGATCGACACACACACTTAGGACAAATATCACATATACTGATGTGAAGTAAAATTGGTTTCTCTTCAGTTTCCCCCAAACTAAATTTATGGATCTGAGAGACCAGCTGGCGATGGCGTGGCAGTGTGGGGGACAGGGACGGGGATGGCAGCTGATGGCGGGTCCTAACACACAGATCAGAGGGCCAAGAGCTGGGACCACAGGTTCACGAGAGGAAGGTTTGTTTCCAGTTTAGATCGGGGGATAGTGCAGATGGTGCTGATTCCCCTGAAGTGTCTCTGACCCCTATTTAAACTAGCAAGCAGAGCGAAAATAATTTTTGTGGATAGCAAAACAGATTTAAAATTGACTAAGGATCTAGGTTAATTGTGATCATTAAACAACTTCTTAACTTGAAAATTCCCTTACAGAAGTTTACTTTCTGCTCCCCTTTTTTCCTAGCCCGGTCTCTCTGTCTCTCTGTGGATGCTTTCTCTCTCTCTCTCTCTCTCTCTCTCTCTCTCTCTCACACACACACACACACACACACACAAACACATACAAAACCACAATCCTTAATATCAACTCTAAAACCATGAGGCACAATGTTTTCTGGATCAAATATGACATACAGAGTTTACTGAATTTTTTAAAGATTTTTATCTATTTATTCACGAGAGACACAGAGAGAGGCAGAGACATAGGCAGAGAGAGGAGAAGCAGGCTCCATGCAGGGAGCCTGATGCAGGACTCGATTCCGGGACCCTGGGATCACGCCCTGGGCTGAAGGCAGACGCTCAACCACTGAGCCACTCAGATATCCCTACTGATTTTATTATTATTATTATTATTATTATTATTATTATTATTAAACCAGGAAATAGATTTCCCCAAGCCAACCTTTGGGGCGCCATAGTACAAAATCATAGCTAGCACATTGGAGCTGGGAAGGAAAACAGTTAATGGAAATAACACGGTCACAAAGAACAAATAACATACTAGTTGCATGATCACATACCGGCTTCCATCCCTCTTCTTGAATTTCCTCTTCTAGAGCTGAAGTTTCACACACATCTGGTTTGGAGACATCCAAAGCTGATTGAGTCTTAATTCATTGTTTCCACGACCTGATGGAAGAAGCCAGGTATGAGCAGTGGAAGGAATGCCGAGAGGAACCTTCCTCTCCTGACCTGAAGGATTTCAGAGTCCCAAGTCTTGTTTAATCCATTTAAAGTCTATTAAAGAGAAGGACTTATGAATAACCCGAGGTCTAAACTCCCTGGCCCGTTAGACCACAGGGCACAGCTTAGGGTGGGAAGTCTCCGAGATATGGAGGCGGTGAAGGGAGAGGATGCATACAAACCAGGTGGCCGGGGAGGAGGCACAGAGGGAGGGACAGAAGGTGGAAAGGGGCTTGGGCAGCACCAGGGCCTTTTGGGTTCCTTCTCCAGGAGGGAATGAGAGTCTCTTGGTAGGGTGTCCCCTTTGATAGAGAAGATGAGGGTTGATCTTACAGGTTTTATGAGATCCTTTATGTTCCTTAAGGCAAAGAAAGTTTGGACATAGCGAATTTCCCTCCACTCTCCCTGCTCTTTACAAAAGAAATCTAGCTGAAGTCAGGTGTTCCAGTTAAGGCTCCCGTTTAAAGGCCAAACCTCTGTGTCATCCGGCTTATATTCAGGCCAACAGTGGCAGAAGAAGATGAGTCTCTTCCTCCTTAAGGTCTCAGGGTCAGAGTGACCAATGGGCTAGGTTGCCACCCAGGGGAACTCAGGGGGAATTGCAGAGGCTGGGTTACCCATCTGTAAGAGACACAACAGGGGAGCTGGAGAGCTTGGCATCTGGAGGTCTAAGCTCTTGGGGTAAGAGGAAAGGTATCCCTTTGAGCTAGGGGGATGCCAGGTTAGGTGCCCTTCCCAAGGGTCCTCAGGATTCAGCCTTAATTGGTGCCAATTGTTCCAGGCAGTCCTGAGAAGGATGGGCTGGATGGGCTCCTTCATCTTTCCGTGTTTTTGTGCCCAAGTCTGGAGACCTAGAGTGATGCACCCAGGGCTGGAGTGGAGTCTCCTGCTGGGGGCATCCAGCTGGACACAGACTGCCTCTAAGTCATGGGTAGCCTTTTGGCAGAGGTGTTGGATGATGATTGGAGAGGCCAGTATTTCCAGAGGAGAGAGACTGGGAGAAGCTCTCTTCCAGCATCTACCCAATGGAAGAATGTCCTCCACTTTGACAGGAATTCAGGTGTGGCTGCCGCTAAGGCTTCCATTGTGGGAAACCCTAAAGCCCCGCATCTGATGCATTACAAGACAGGTGAGGAGGAGAAGGTCAGGCTCCCGGAGGTCAGAGGCACGGGTGAAGAAAGGACTCTAGTGGAGATGGTGGTGGCTGGCACAGATGCAGCCAGGAAGCGCAAAACAGGAGACCAGACTGCGAAATGAGCATCTGGCAAACTGCTGGTCTCCAGCAGTAATAAAGGAGAGGCTTAAAATCACAATGAGTGAAAACACCTGCAGGGAAGCCTGGGCTAGACTGGGGAGGTTGGCCCGACAGACCTTGAAGGTGAACATCCAGTAGCAATCCAAGTTTGAAGGGTTTGAGGAGATGGGAGCCAGTCAAGAAAGGGGTGGGGCAATCCAGTCCCAACACCAAAAACGGTGTCAGCACGGGAGGCCCTGTGTCTGGGCTCTGGGCATCCACACGATAAAGATTTAGGTCTTGCCATCCAATGGGAAAGAAGAAGAAAGTTTATGAAAGGAACGGTACATTCTCTAGGGGACAGCCTGCAGGTTCTGCAAGGTGGACATGGACCCTGGGCTGTTTTGGGATTGGGTATTATTGGTCTCTCTGGGCTGGGAGGAACAGTGACCACAGTGCTTTGGTCTCTGATGGAGGCTGTTTCCAAACATCTAAGGGACTCCTCCCACAGGTTGGGAGGGAAGTTTTTGACCTTCTGATACAAGGTTTGTACCAGAACTGTCATGGCAGCCTTCTTCCGTTGGGAGAGGGGGCTGTACCCACAACGTAAATGCATTATAAGGAGTCTCGGGGTTACCCTGGGGCAGAGATGGGAGAAGAGAGCACATGCTCCACACCTGTGGCTTTTGGTCTGTCAGCCCCAAGGTCTGGGAGGCCACAAGATCAGGATGTTTGTCCTTGGGCTTCTAATGTGTAACCTGTTTACCACCATCCTCACCTTCCAGCTCACGTCTGACTAACTGCCCCGCCACTGCATCTTTCCCCCACTCCAGAACTTGGGACTCTGAAACCTTTCATGTCAGGAATGGAGACTCCGCAGGGCATTCCCTCCACTGCTCACACCGGGTTTCTACCTGACAGAGCCTCACTGCGGCGGTCAGAACACTTGCCTGACACTAGCATTTCTCCTGAGTCTCTCCTACCGTGCTCTGCTGAAAATGGAGGCCTTGAGCTTGTTGCGGTAAACGGTAACTTCGAAAATATTTTCTTATCACAGCGTTCACTTTGCCAAATTTTATTTTTTTTAAAGATTTTATTTATTTATTCATGAGAAACACACAGAGAGAGGCAGAGACATAGGCAGAAAGAGAAACAGGCTAAATGTAGGGAGCCCGATGTGGGACTCGATCCCAGAACTCCAGGATCCCGACCTGAGCTCAAGGCAGATGCTCAACTGCTAAGCCCCCCAGGCATCCCCACTTTGTCAATTTTAAATGGTCCTCTGTAGGACAGAGTATTTGGAAGAAAGAAGATACTGAAGCTGATATTTAACCAAAAACTATTAATCAATAATCATCACTCAGCATTTTCTGAATTAATTTTTTGTATATATATTCTTCTATTTGTTAGAGAAAGAAGAAGAAAATACTGCCTGAAACTGAATTTTTATTGTTGTTTTGGATTGTTTCTCCCATCTGAACCATTATCACTGATGTTCATAATTCAAGATAATTTTATCCAACCTTGATTTGACAAGTTTTGAGCTTTTTTATTTTCCCAAATCTATTTGTCTTAAACTTATGACACCAGTTATTTAGGAAAGTTCTAACACTTTCCTTCTAATTAGAATGCTGCAGGCATAGGGAGTGTTTTATGCAAATTGATGTCTATGGATCAAATAGACATGCTGATGATATAGCACATCCATAGTATCACGGCATTATTTCAAATATGTAAAATATACTGCAACTGTGATATCTGTGCAATTTTATTTTGGGTGTTAAGGAATATGTCCATAAGATTCATATACATTCTGATGTATCTGGTCTAACATAGCTTTAAAGAAATATTTTATTGATTTGGGAAGGGTCAGGTTACAAGTGCCCACGTAATTATCAAACTGATCAGTGATAACACAACTAGTAGTACTTGCAACTTAAGGGCATATAAATAAGGGAAGTTCTTTTAATCTAATAGGGGGAGTTCCGGTTTTAAAGATTGTATAATCACAGTTTATCCATAGCACATCTGCTTAAACATATAAGTCATGCAGCATCACCTAGGAGCTCTTCTCCTGAAGGACGAAGTTCCAATCAACTGTCACGTACTTAATTATAAGTTCAGAGGTAATTCACTCAATTTTTTACCACACACAGTTCAAGGACTTTAGCAATTTCGTAGGAAGGAAGCCACATCCTATGGAACAGTGCCCAGTGTCTAGGTTAATCACAACAGCGGCCTCTTCTGAGCAAGAAAGATTACAGAGTCATCTGGTTATAACACAGAACATTAGTGTTTTGATTCAGATGAAATGCGAGTCCAATTATACCTCTCAAAATTCAATAATCATATCAAAACTGATGGTGCATAAGATGAGAAATAAAATTAGCAAAATATATTATCATGTTCAGGTTTAAATACTATTTAAGAAATAAGTACTTGGGTTTATTATCAAGAAAGTACCTTGGTAATACCAGAAAGTGAGTGTTTAGGTATACATTGCGCATCGAGGCAATGGCATTGTGGAACTGCCCTGGGCGCTACGTGTTTCATCTAGGCCTTGCCACTGACTGGGAGCCTGAATGAGTCAAAAGAGGACAAGAAGGACAAAGTGTTTGGTAATTCATATCATTGTAGAGAGCTAAGCATGCTACTTGAAGGACATCTGGGGATCAGAAGACTTGTTATTTCTACTTCTCCCATTGACTCTGTCAGTTCTGGGTATTTAATAAATCTTTTAGAGGTTTTTTAAATATATCCTCAACATCTTGTCTATTCTACAAATTAATTAATAGGTTGCCTGGGGACATCCTTGCTTTTATTACCAAGGAATTTGGGTATGCCCATCAACCATATGAGTCAACAAGCATGGCTTGTTTATAGAGGCATCATTTTTTTCCCCATGATATCACTATCCTACTATTTTATCTTTAAAATACCAATGGCGGTTTAAAAATCTAACACATAAACTTAATATTGGAGAGCTCCCTTTGAAATATGTTGGTCTTGGGATGCCTGAGTGGCTCAGCGGTTGAGCATCTGCCTTTGGCTTAGGTCGTGATCCTGGGGTCCTGGGATCAAGTCCCACATCGGGCTCCTTGCAGGGAGCCTGCTTCTCCCTCTGCCTATATCTCTGCCTCTCTGTCTGTGTCTCTCATGAATAAATAAATAAAATCTTAAAAAATATATATGTGGGTCTTGCTTTTGCTTGCATTTCAAGAGTGTCCAATACCTGTTGTGCCAGTTTGCTGCTAAATAAATTTTTTTCTTCCTAACTTCAGAACTGTAGGAATATCACTCTATGAGGTATAAAAGTCCCTTATTTTATTATACAAATATTTAAGATATCTTAAAGCAATAAAATGTCGATATGTAATTTAGGAATAATCTTGCACTTACTTCACACTACTCTTGGAGTAACTCAGGGTGCCCGGACATTAAGCATTTCCATGTAGGTGTAAGAACAACAGTACATTCTGGTCTTAAGTTGGCATTGATCTAATTCAGAATTTGTAGCCCTTCAGCCTTGTTTTAGGCTGAAACTTATATCTATGAGCTCTATTAGGAAAGGATTTGTTAATCAACTTAATAGTATACATAAACTGAAATACTATTTCTAACCACTTAAGATAATAAGTGTTTTAGAGCTCTTAAAGCACTTTTGAGGCTCACATTTGCTTTCAAATAATTGAAATGCTAATCTCAAATAGTTCTTATCTAAGCAGTAAAACCATTCTCCCAAGGGACTCTACAAAGTAAGGATTATTCCCAAGATGTACAGTATAAACTTGATAGTGGTAAATTAAAGCTGCATTTTAAAAAAAACTATAATCTAGGGTTTATACCAATTCAGGCAGATTTTCTCTAATTTTTAAATTAAGTCTTTACTATATTACCAAAATGAAGCTATTATGCACACACACATATTTAGTTTTAGGTTGTTTTTTTTTTCTTCTTAATTTTGTGTTTGATTTGATGTGATTGATTTGATGGTGTTTTATAGTATTATAGTATAGGACATGATATTTATGACATTGAACTACATTTTTTAAAAATGTAATAATATTTTTTTAAAAGATTTTATTTATTCATGAGACACACACACACACACACACACACACACAGAGAGAGAGAGAGAGAGAGAGAGGTAGAGACACAGGCAGAGGGAGAAGCAGGCTCCATGCAGAGAGCCTGATGTGGGACTTGATCCTGGGACTCCAGGATCACGCCCTGAGCCGAAGGTGGCGCTAAACCGCTGAGCCACCCAGGGATCCCCAAAAATGTAATAATTTTGTCAAGATATTTTAGTCTCAGAAATAATAGAATAGTACCATTCTCTTATTTTTCCCAAGTGAAATCGCAGATTAGTTAAAACCTGTAACTATTAATTAAAAAGAAATACCATCACCACAATAGCAACGTGCCATATCCAGTAGAAATCAAGAATAATGAAAAACCACTTAACAATAAATGATAATATTATATAATTCTGAATGGTTTCCAATTGAGCGGCATGATTTTTATGTATTATGAATATATATGGTAATAAACAGGGGAAGTTAAAGATGTGATTGTAGAAACTCATTGGATTGAATTATGGAAGTGGGAAGATGAGATGGGAAGTGAAGAAGGCATTTTAGATTCTAGTGGATACTATGACAGGTCTCTTTCTACAAAGTTATTAGCATAGCAAGGGCTCTATCAATCATAATCAGTGTTTGATATTACAGCAAGCATAGTCTCTCCCTCAAGAACTGATAAAAAATAAGACCATTTTGCTAATAAATCCTTTGTTGCAGTATATTTTTTCATGCTTATAGTTTGAAATTTATAGACTATACATAAAGAAGTGTACTGCATAATCTAACAAATACATTATACATTCTTCTGGGACAAGGAGTGACTAGATGGTGTTAACATATTTTTCTATAGTAGAAAATATAGTAAACACATATTTTGATTTTATGCTCCTTTTCACTCTATTAAATATTGTTTCCAATCGCCACACTTGTTAAGAATATCAAATAAATAAGCTTCTTTAAGCTCTAGTTATTCTTTTATATCTTAAATATATAATATTACATAAAAATGTAAGAGAGTACGATATAATTTATTTAGGTGTGTGCTTATATACTTTCAATATAAGGGGAATTAAGTTTACAAAAATCATGACTTGGTTAAGTCTACAACCTAGTTAATGGCAGAGATAGGACACAATTCAAATTCTTCTGACTTCTAACTTGTTGCCTTTTTCACGGTATAAAAACAGGATTTCTCTTAGAACAGTAAAAGGAATTGAGCTTATCCATTGAAATGGGGAGGAAGAAAGCAATGGGAAAATAGGGTAAAGTTCTTCTTACCGCAGGGGTCAATACAAGTTTCTTATAAATAGATCTCTTATAGATAAGACCTGAGGTAAGTCTACAAAAAGCAAGGCCTCCAACAAGGTCCTTGGGCAACAATATTCCAATTAAAGGTGCCCAAAATTCAGAAATAGCAAAATTGAAACCACCAGATGAATGAATAGTATTGAGCAAGAGTTTATTGGGTGTACATGAACAGTTCACAAAACTGGGAGCTTTCAAATTTAAAACTGGTATGTGGCTCAGGTACGTGATGTTACAGGATGGCTTATCAAGTGAAAATCCGGGAATGGTTTAACCTTTACAGGGATTGGTCATTACAGTGGGGGCTTCCAGATGCCAGGAGGTCGGTTAAAAATAATTGCCTTATACCATTTTTAGTAAGATGACTTAAATTTCTTTTATGATTAACAAAGGTGTTTACCAGAAATAACCTGAGTTTTGCCATGTGTGTGAAATGAGCTAGATTTAGTTTTGACGGCATGATTTAAATTGTTTTGTCTGCTCAGAGAATTCTTAAATCTGGCCTTTATTTCGTATTTGATTTTAACAAAGGAATCAATGTCTGAAAAATGAATAGAAGAATCTGAAAAATGTAACTTGAGTTGGAGATAGGATTTGAATAATAAGATCATAGCATTTGGAAGCTTGAAGACAAAAGGTTGGGCATGCAGATATATGCAAATATTAAAGGGAATTCATTTTAGTTCCATTTATATTAAAAACAACCTACTGTGAGCCAGGCAGCCAGGTACTCTCCAGGTTTTGAGAGGCCAGAGAGGAACACACATGGTCCCCTTTGTGAAAATAACTGACAAATTTATTCATGATTTCAGTATATTAGGTTAGAAATATGATGGAGACCAGAGGAGTGGAACACAGCACAATTTGGAAATTCCAAGACAGTCTTCTAGAAGATGTTACCTCTGATATTTTGTGAAGTATGAGGTGAGGTCAGATTAGTAAGACAGAGGATGCAAATGTTAAATTTAAAGATGTTAAACACCAAAGATGCTGGAGGAGTCCTTTTGAGGCCTTCCGTGATACATCTTTCTTTTCTTGCCCCCGAAGATGTCACAAGGACAACAGAACCTCTTTTATTTAGAACCTGGTGTCTTAAGTTGTGTATTCTGAATATTCCTTCTTGATGGTTCCTTCTCCATGACTCTGAAATCTCTCTTCCCATCTCCTCTTTGCTATATTGCCTTCCCCCAACATAACATCCTCCTGAGGCTCTGTGCTCTCTCCACGTTTTGGCTGTGGTCTAAATTAACAGTCATGCAATGATTGAAAAGGGGGGGGATTCATCTTGGTGATTCTGAAAGAATTTTTAAACAAAAATTGTTACAGTCCACAAGAAAAAAAAAATATTGCGAGCATTTTATCAAAGAAGAAACAGCTTCAGGAAGGTAAACCGTCCAGGCACATGCAGCTCGGTAAGTGATTGTGACATAGCAGGAGAGTAGAGTAACAGGTGTCATCCCTTGGCTTCTGAATGTTGAAAGCCCTGTAAGGATAGAGTGGTGTGGCCCATCTAAGAATGACCCCTCTGACATCCCTGCAGACTCATCAGATGCAGGCAGGCTGTTGATGTG
Organism: Vulpes lagopus; assembly: GCF_018345385.1. Lineage (NCBI taxonomy): Eukaryota > Metazoa > Chordata > Mammalia > Carnivora > Canidae > Vulpes > Vulpes lagopus. The sequence continues at coordinate 101,589,925 of NC_054824.1, forward strand.
AAAACTTCATCCTCAAATGGAAGCGTTGTCATCCGACTCTGAAGGCATCTCATTTCTGAGAGTGTGCGATTTCGTTCAGTGACTGCAACCGGGGTCCCAAGTGGGAAAATCAAGAAAACCTCATTTAAAAATGGAGTTTGAAGACCAGCAGGAGGAGCTCTCCTGTCCTATCACTGGTCCTCAAAGGCAGACCCAACAGGAAGAAATGGACCTTGCAAGACTAGACTATTCTAGCTACTACTTGGCTATCCCAGCAGAAGGAAGAACGGTTCTACTCCCTTGGCAACAGCCCAGCCAACGAGAGGGTGTCCCAACTGAGCCAATGAAAAGCAACTATATTTCAAACTCCAGGATTATTCCCAAGGACTTCTAGTGTATAGAAGTCTTTACAACCCCCCACCTTTCCTGGATAGAAGGACTTTTCCCCTCCCTTGTTTTCCAGACTTGCCTATGGTTTTGCTGTGGCTTGTCTGGGCAGGCTTGCCAATTCTCTGCTATTCTTGAAAAACACATTTTTACTGGTAGAATCATTGATAGGCTTATTATTAAGGTTAACACAAGGAGAGGGTTCAGCAATCAAGTCTCTATTTGGAGTATTCATAGCAGAAATGGAATGTTTGGAATGAGAATAACCTTGACTTTTTTTTTTTTTTTTTTTTTTTTTTTACCTAAATGAAAAGTGGAGATGGGAAGGAAAATTGAGTTAAATGATACCTGGCTCTTTTCCTTGGAATTACATGGAGGATTGTCAGAAAGAAGAAATGGAACAGGTGAGAGTTGGGGCAAGTCATAAGGGAAGTGGTGGTGTGGGATTTAGGGCCAAGGGAGAAAGTCCTGACCAGGCTGAAGAACATGCAGGGAGTTCAGTGGCAACTCAGGCCTCCAGGTCAGTAGGCCGGGAGGCACAAGCAGACTTCCTCGGGCGCTCGGTAACACCATGACCCAAGCCCTTCCCATCAGAAGTGGAGTCAATCTCTGCCTCAGGTCATTTCTTAAGTCCTATGACATATGTTGGGTAGGAATCCATCTGTGTTAAAATGGTCACGACCTCGATTCCAGTGTCTCTGTGAGTTCCTAGATTCTAACCTGCTGGAAAGGGGTCTCTTGTGTCTATATTCAAAGGTGTTTCTAGATTGCTGGGTTCTCCAGATCGGAATCTGGGATATCTGAAGCACCCCCCACCACCACCACTGAAAACTCACTTTTTTGTTGTTGCTTGGGTCCCAAGTCCCATAGCCAGTTAGTCTTTTCCTTCTGCCTTTCAGAGTCCTGAATTCTTAAATGTGTCGTGGAGACCAGGCAAGACTCTTCGACCTCTAATAGGTGAGAACTACTGGTCTAAAATGGCTCCATGTTACCACTTATTTGAATTAAAAGATGGAGCCAATCTGACATGCACTTCTTAGTAGAAATCACAGGTTACCTTCGGGGAACAATTCATTGTCATAGTGCATCAATCTACTGTTGACTCGTCCCGTTCCTGCTACAAGGGGCTTTTTTAGTGTTTTGAACACATTAAATTCCTTCTTACAAAACCATCTTTCCAAATATTCTCTATACTGGTGTTTTCTCTCTCTGCTCATTTAGCTGGCAAACTTCTTCTTACTTATCAAAGCGGGAGAGCAACGCTCCCGCTGAATTTTTCCCTGGTTGCCAATGCCTCAATTCCTCTATGATACTCTCACTTTATGAACAGTTACATTATTGAATATTATTTTAATGGCATTTTTAAAATACCCAGTTTTTCATTTATACTGTTTTATATGTATTTTAATATATATCTAGATTTGAAATCATCTGTAATTTCACCACCCTACAAATAACTATCTTATTTGTATCTCCACGTGTCTTGAAGTGGGCAAATCATCGGTGAATAGTCTTCTTTATTGAAATAGTGATTCTCATTCATAATGAACCTTGATTTTGATTCTCTTAAATAAGTAAGATGTAAATATATGGAAAATGCTAAAGACTACGTTTTTAGATGTTCAGTTCGTTTCCCTTATATTTCTTATGTATTATACTATGTTGCTGAAAGAAGATGGAAACAATTCAAACATGATCATATATCTGATTCAGAATTTGGCCTTGTAATGGAAAAATTTTATTTAACTTCTATGAGCCCTTTTTATTCCAAATATGAATTATTGTTATTTCTCCTGAGTAGGTTGATATGGCACATGAAATATACATAAGAAAAGTAAGACAGAGTAACCATGCAGTGAATAATAGCCACTGATATTGTTTTACCTTGTATGTTATTTTACATGTAATTTTTTTTCCTAACTCTAACAAGGAAGTCGATGATGTCCCTTCATTCCTGGGTCCTTTACAACCAACATAGATGGCAATACAGTAAGTTAATCCATGCTGTTTGGAAAAGTTAAACTCAAATGTAATGTAAACAGAGATAATGCAAGGAATTATGTAAGAATTCCCCATGACAAAGAAGAGTTGTAAGGACCCGAGGAGGGTTGGGGTTTTTTTTTTTTTTCCCCACCTTTGGCACATGTTTGTTTGTTTTATACTTTGTTAAACAATATCTAGTTTCCACAATGATCATTCCCCAAATATTAACAAGTATTTTGATTAAAACATAAAACAGTGAAACCAAAAAGTAAGTTTTAATATGAAGATCCGAGGAGAATGTTCAGCAAGGGAAGTGGGGGATGTGACTTAAAAATAAACTTCATTTCATAATGTATTTTTATTCTGTATGGGATTAGATTTGCAGCACCCTTATATGATTATTCTTTACCATAGATAAGTAGCAGTTCCTTTTTGAACATCCTTTGGCAAGAGATCAGAAACCGAGGTAGGAAATCCAGCAGGGATAGTATACAGAGTTATTTAGTTATCGATTCTGAGTTATTTAGGAGATAAAAGGAAGACCTAGTACATTCCATCACCTAACCTTCTGCGTCCAGCCAATTAATTTCTTAATTGCAAAATCTTCGTCGTAATTATCATGAAAGAAATAAGGCAACTGATTCATCTCCCTTTCTTTCCCTCAAAGGAGCATTCCTTCCTGGCCAAGGTATCTTCATCCTGCATAGCTGTGATGCCAGCAGTTGTGAGGGTGATGCTTTAACACAGTCTGTGACTTGGTTGCCACTGGACTTTCAGGTTTCAGTTAGTATTTTCAAGGAAGAGATCAAGTGTGGCAAAAATGACCAAGCTAATATGGTGTTTGCCATAATTATGTTAGTTTTATAGCTACCAGTAAGCTTCAATAATTAAAGATAAATGAGGACAAGATACCTTCTCTCCTACTGTATCATGACCAGGTAACATATTAAGGAAAGCAAATACTAGACTGATTTTTTTTTGATGAATTCAGCCATTTATGAAAAAGCAATTGAGGTGAACATGTGTTCCAATGTGTGCACACACACGCACGCGCGCACATTCTCCAGAGCCTTATAAGCTCATCCAGACACTCCTTCACATACTCTGTGATGTCGCTAAACATCTAGCAAAAAAAAAAAAAAAAAAAAGTTTTGTTTAAGGTGAAAGGATGATTTTAATGGTAAAATCAACTGTTACCTTATTGGAATCTGGTGATACTCCCTGAATGTGGGATGGCCCTGGAGAGAGGACATATCTTAGATGGAGAATAATTCCCATGGGTGGATTCAGTTGTTTGCCCTCAGTAGCCAATAACCCCAGCACCTGGGACATGAGTGCCTCAGTCCTCAAGGGGAATCTAAGGGGAACGTGACAATATCACTACAGCCTTAAATCCACTTGTATTAGAATATGTTCAATACACCCGGGAAGGCATCTTTAGGCATTTTGCTCAGTCTCTTTTTCTGGAAAAACTTAAAGAATAACTTAATGGGAAAACCTACAGTCCTCACTGCTGTAGCTGTTTTTGAGATGATTATTATCTTTTTCCTCTGATATCAAGCCTGAATTCCCTCTGAATCTCACCTACATCAGCAGGGCCGTGTAAGTGGTGCACCTGGAGGAGAGACCGGGACACTCATCTTTGTGGTGCTTGATCACCAACCTCTTCTCATGCTATGACTGTCGCACTCAGTAATTTAAATTAAAATTGGCAAAGGAAGTACCAAGCGATGGCTCTGAAGCTCACGCAGATGAACGATGTCCTGGCTCACGTTTAACAACTAGCTCTCTGGAGACAGAGAAAACAGAAGCCCTGCTTTAAAGCATCTTCTGATTTCTGTGATGAGATATTCCAACCATGTCGGTTTCAAGCTATCAGTATTGCGTAACTGGACAAGGAATGGGGAAGAGAGGCGGATACCAGGCTCTGATGACCGGGTTTGTAGAGCCTACACTGGCACACCACGGCCTTGATGCCAAGGACATTCCTCTCTGTCCCGCTGGGTAGCGGCAGCTGTACTTTCTCCTGATGATCAGTCAATAATCTGCCAGGATGATGTCTCCTTTCCTGGTCTGCTGGTCCCTTGGCACAGGGCCCAGTGAATTGGGTGGCAGCCATAGCATAAGGTTTAATTATTGATCTGTCCATTGATGGAAGAGATTTCTCTCTGGAAACAGAACCTTTCAATCTTCTTAATCCAGAACACAAGGACAAGAAGCCACACTCCCTCCACCCCACTGCCACCGATGGTGCATCACAAGGAGCAGTGGTAAGCAGAACCTCTTCCACTCTCATCCCTCAGTGATCAGGCCCTACTTTTTGGGGACAGAGCACCATCATGACAGCAACAGATGCTTGCAAGGGATCATCTCCAAACCAGTACAACAGCAGTGTCTTCAAAGGCTCTTTTATTGCTCTCTCAGGATGAAGTTTCTTGAAGATACACATGTGGCAAAAGTAGATCCCATCCTCATGTATGGAGCACCCTACCTCCCTTGTCTTTCTCTCTCTCTCTTTCTTTCTTTCTTTCTTTCTTTCTTTCTTTCTTTCTTTCTTTCTTTCTTTCTTTTCTTCCTTCTTTCTTCCTCTTTCTTTCTTTCTTTCTTTCTTTCTTCTTTCTTTCTTTCTTTCTTTCTTTCTTTCTTTCTTTCTTTCTTTCTTTTTCTTCCTTCTTTCTTCCTCTTTCTTTCTTCTTTCTTTCTTTCTTTCTTTCTTTCTTTCTTTCTTCTTTCTTCTTTGTTTTTAGATTTTCTTTATTTATTCATGAGAAACACAGAGGCAGAGACATAGAGGGAGAAGTAGCCTAATGCAGGACTCAATCCCAGCACCCTGGGATCATGACATGAGCTGAAGGCAGATGCTCAACCCCTGAGCCACCCAGTTGCCCCCATACCTCCCCTTTTCAAAAAGTTTCCTTGCTCTATACTTATGTTATGCAAGATTTCTTGTCAGTAGATCAAATATTCTCTAAGTTCTCAGATTATTGTACTGTCAGAAGAGCCATGGGAAAGAAAGTCCAATCCATACCCAGAACAGATTAATTTCAGCCTAAATGAATCACTGAGGCTTCCAGTGTGGAAAGGATCCAGTAAAATTAACTCTTTAACAAACAAAACCTTAATCTCTTTGAGAAACTGAATTGGGAGTTTGTTGTTAATTTTGTTGGTGTGGGTGACACTAGCCAGGAGTTTAGTGAGATAAGGCTTAGGACTGGGCAGATAGGGCTAGTTCTGTTCCCAAAACTGCATTCACAAACCCCTGTACTGGCCTGGGATGGTCAGTGGCCAATGGCTGATGGCAAGTAGCTGGATTCATTCTGTCTACTTGCTTCTTTAGTGGCTCTCGTATGGTAGATGCTCTCCGATGGTGACAAAAAGATTTTACAGTTCGTTGAAAGAACAGCTAAGTTCAAATATATTCCTACATTGAAAAAAACTAACAGTCAAGCGCTTTTTTAAAACTTCATGGGCCCAAAGTAGTAGCAGTTGGAAGCATCCCTCCAAATTAAGCATATCAAATAAGCCTCTATTACAAATTAAGGATATTTCTGCTAGAACATATTAAAACTCTTTTTGTTATTTTGCTTCTGAAATCATTTGACTACAAGCAAAATTATATCCCAATTTACTAACATTTTGGCCACCAGTTTGCATACTCAGAAATTATCTTCAAGTAGGAACAACAAAATTAAAATTATTTTCAAATATACTGATGTGCTTGGGGTGCAGAGATGGATTAGTCGGCTACGTGGCTGACTCTTGATTTTGGCTCAGGTCATGATCTCAGGGTGCTGGGATCTGCGAGGCAGGGGGCCAGACTCTGTGCCCAGCAAGAAGTCGGCTGGAGACTCAGTCTCTCCTTCTGCCCTGTCTCCTGCTCATGCTCTCTCTTTCTCTCTCATAAATAAATAAATAAATAAATAAATAAATAAATAAATAAATAAATAAATCTTTAAAAATATATATGCTGATGTGCTTAAAAAATGAAAATAATGCTTTTTCTGTCACATTAGTTTTTGTAGTCCTTTTACATATTACATTTTATTGGTTATTAAGCTCCTTTTTATTTTTGTATTCTAGAGAACATAATTTATTCTTCAAGTCCCAAACACTTTTCTTGTCATTGTTTGTTTTAGAAGAGCATGAATAGCTAGTTCAGAGTCCCTCTGCCCTTTGTGACTCATGAGAAAAATCATCCTGTTTGCAGGAATGATGACCTTCTCTCCAATTTATTCTTTTCCTCTCAGTAATTATTTACACTGTATTGTATTCGTAACAAAAGTTTCTCTAACTTTTATCTTCTCAGGCTTTTTGTTTTCTACATAGTGTTAAATATATTGTAATGAAAGCTTGACTTGGCGAATTTTCTAAATCTGAATTTTCCTTTAGGAAAATTCCCTTATAGGGCAGCCCGGGTGGCTCAGCGGTTTAGCGCTGCCTTCAGCCCGGGGCCTGATCCTGGAGACCCGGGATCAAGTCCCACATTGGGCTTCCTGCGTGGAGCCTGCTTCTCCCTCTGCCTGTGTCTCTGCCTCTCTCTCTCTCTCTCTGGCATGAATAAATAAATAAAATCTTATTAAAAAAGAAAAATTCCCTTATAAATTCCAAAAAGTGGTCTCTAATATATGCTGGTGGAGACTAATTCACTGCAGTAGTATACTGGTTTCTGAAGTTGGTCACTACTTATTCACTAGTCTTGAGGTTTCTCTATATGTGAGAATAAATATACTCAAAAGTAGGAAGATTTGCTGGAAAAATAGAGTGCGTCTGCTCCCAATTCTTTCTTCCTTTGACTTACCATTTCTCGGTGCCTCTATGATGTAGGTTTATTGATAGAATTCCTCTGGATGACCTATAGCATATGTGAAGATTTTCACATATATTATAAAACTCTCCATAAAACTGTCTCCAACACTATAAACCATATATGACTCATGTTCTGAAAATGCAAAGATGAATAGGACTATTATATAGGAAAAGTTTACTTTGGGGATCAATAGCAATGACAAAAATATAAAATGCACACTTGTGTACTTTCAATAGTGGTTTGTATAATTAATCAGCAACACCAAAATATACAAATTAAATCATTGGGAATTACTACTCTATTATGTCTTTATTGTCTCTATTATTACTACTGTATTATGTCTATATATAGTGTCTCTTTATATATACATACACACATGGACTTTATATACATAAAATCCACACCCCTCATAGAGTTTTATGGTGACTGGAATAGGGAAAAACATTATGCTTTTGAAGACTACTCTTGCTTACTCCTTCTTTTATGACAGAAGGAGGAAGGTTTTTGTCTTCCAATTATTTGAACACTAAAGAGTAAAAAGGTTAAAGATAGAGTAGACTAATAATGGGAAAAATAGTGGGTTTTTTTTTTTAGATTTTATTCATTTATTCATAGAGACACAGAGAGAGAGAGAGAGAGGCAGAGACACAGGAAGAGGGAGAAGAAGACTCCATGCAGGGAGCCCAACACGGGAGTCGATCCCAGGTCTCCAAGATCACACCCTGGGCTGCAGGCGGTGCTAAACCACTCGGCCACCAGGGCTGCCTGGAAAAAATAGGGTTTTAATTTAAAAAGATTCATCCTATAGATGATTAACAAAAGGCATGTATGCCCTTAACTACTATTCCATCCCCATCGCATGGGAAACTGATAGCATTAGAATCTGGCACTAAAAACAGGAAAATCTTTTTTATATAGTTATTACAAGAACTAGAGCTTTCCATATACATTGTTGTAAAGCTGTGCAGTTATAAAGCAACACTGAACCAGATGCGACATACTATGGAGTATTTAAAAGCTTCTCTCCTTAAAAGGATTAAAGAATAGTATACGGACTTATAGAGATAGCACCTTTTGTGCAATTCATGTTGTATCTATCAGACTTTCAAAAATTCTAGGTAATTAGTTTAATTACTATATTTCAATACTAAGATTTGGAATGTTTTTATTAGAATCACATTGTTTTGCCCTTCATTCATATATTTCTTCTCCAATCAATATAAATTTAAAAAGCAGTTATTTGGAATCTTTCATATATGCAAACCTGTGAATTGTGTTCCAGGAGGGCTATAAAAGTAAAAAAACGCAATTCTATCACTTATAATGTTTATAATAGAGTGGAAATTAAACAGTAGACTGAATTGATAGCAATACAAATAAAAAATATGATCTATATTATGAATGAAAAGCCATAGGACGTTGAAAAGGAAGAATTACTCAAGACTGAGGTAGATAATAAAGCTATAAAGGAAGAAAAGGCAACTTAATTTTGTATTAAATCTAAAATAAGATTAAATTAATCTTCCATTAAATAACAGAATAATTTTTTCAACGGTAAAGATGTTCTAAGACAAGAACACATGAGTAAATGCATGAAAATGGGAAAGAGTGGGATGTTCCAGAAACAACCAAGTTTCTCATAATTTGTCTGGAGTATTAGTAATGAGTAAATTAAAAAAAAAAAAAAAGAAAAAGAAACTAAGTCACTGTTGAACCCTGACTATCAGGAAAGAAGAAGGAGAGAATAGTTAATACTATATTAATGATTTATCTTTATTTAGTAGGCCTTGGGAAGTCATTGAAATGTTTAAAGACAAAAGAATGTTTTCTTACATGTCAGAAATATTTATTGAAAAACAATCATAGTGTACATTCTACCTTTTTTTTTTCCTGAAGATGGATAGGGTCTAAAAGTAACCTTCTCCATAAGAAAATCTTACTATGGTAATAAGGCTAATAGATTTCACAGAGAACCATGGTATATGGCACATGAAAAGTCACATAAGAGAAGCAGAAAGATATTGGAGTGGAAGAATCAGAAAAAAGTTTTTGAAGGATGTATCTTTGAGATAAATGTTTGCGGATTTAAAAAAAAATTGATTGGAGGTAGAGATAGGTGGTACATTTCAGGTCTGGGTAATAATCTGTACAAACTAGCAGGGGAATAAATTTGTGGGATGATTTTAGGTGACAGTCAATGTAGTTCCATGGTTAGACCAGAGGCCCTGTGCAGAGTACAAGAAGCCAGCAAGTTTATATATTGGGATATAGCCATATTGTAGATTTATTTAGAGGGAGATTTGGATTTAATTCCATTACTGTGAAATGAAAGTCACTGAGAGTTTGGTAATGCCAAAACTTGATCTGTCATCATAAAAGTTAAAGGATCAAAAAATAAATTAGGGTTTGGAGAATTCCTATTGCAAATGGTGAAGCTGAATCACAAAAGTTCCCTCTTCCAAAATGTAATGAACCAATAAAAAGAAAACCACTACTATCACCAGAAGTTATGAACATCTGCTGAATTTTAAATTGAATAACTTATTTTATAAAAATAATGAAAAGAGAAGGGAACCTGTTAGTACAAAGATTTAATTAGGAAGTTATATATAATGCCTTGGCAGAGGGTGAGGAGGGACAGTTTACAATGAAAAGAATACAGTGAAAATTTTAAAAAGTAGTGTAAAGGAAAAAATAAACTCTATCATGAACTAACAGATTTTTTAAAAAATGGATATAGTAATAAGGAGAATTACTATCATGGAAAATTAAATCACTGATGGTAGGCGAAATTCTCCCAGAGTGCAGAAAAAAGGGGACTAAAGATGAAAGCTGAGACAGCATGTGACCAATATGTAGGGAAGCAGTGCAGCTCAAACATTTTTTGGGGGTAAAGAATTTAAAAATTAAAACAACAGTGCTTACTTCAGCAGCACATATTCTAAGATTGGAACAATGCAGAGAACATTAGCATGATCTTTGTACAAGGAAATTCATGGCATGTTCCATATTTTTCCAAAAAATAGAATTGCCATATGATCCAGTAATTCCATTACTGGGTATTTATCCAAAGAAATAATAAAATAAAATAAAATAAAATAAAATAAAATAAAATAAAATAAAATAAAATAAAATAAAATAAAAATAATAAAATAAAAAACACCCCTTCAAGAAGATGTACGCCCTCCTGTGTTTATTGCAGCATTATTTACAGTAGCTAACACACAGAAACAGCCCAAGTGTCAAGAGATGAATAGATGAAGAAGGTGTGAATATATATATATATGAAATTATATATATATGAAATATATATATGTAATTAGGCATAAAAAAAGAATGAAATCTTGCCATTTGCAATAATAAGGATGGACTGCTAAGTGAAGTAAGTCTGAGAAAGACAAATACCATATGATTTCAATCCATGTGGAATCTAAGAAACAAAACAAACAGATAAACCAAGAGGGGAAAGAGAAAAACAAAACAAAACAAAACAACCTTAAACACAGAGAACCACTGGTGATTGCCAGAGGGAGGTGAGTGTGGGGGTGGGTAAAATAGGTGATGGGGATGGAAGGTACACTCACCCTCAGGAGCTCTGCGACATGCATAGAATGGCTGAAACATGTGTTCTGTACACCTGAAGCTAATATCACACTGTATGCTAACTATGCTTGAATAAAAAGACAAAAGAAAAATAAAACAACAAATGTAACAAAAGAAAAAAAATCAAAGGCTTAAAGACATTTTCCTGAGATAAAGAGGCTGAATTGGGGAAAGGTGAAAAGATTTACAAATACCCAGGCTAATTCTCAACAAAGTACCAAAATCTAAATGGTCATTTCCAATGACAAGGGAGGGGAAGTAACAATTTGGCCACCAAATGTCTTATCATTCAATTCTCTTTTATGTATGAAAACAGAACAAAGATGTTATGAAGATACGTAGGGCAGCCTCCACTCGAGGAGCCTCCCTCTCCCTCTGCCTATGTCTCTGCCTCTCTCTCTGTTTCTCTCATGGATAAATAAATAAAATCTTAAAAAAAAAAAAAAGAAAGAAAGAAAGAAAGCAAGCAAGCAAGAAAGAAAGTAAGTGACATAACGAAGTAATATTTGAGTAGAAATATGTAAAGAAAGTGAGAATTCCAAACCAAGAAGCATAAATGTCCCTCTCAGCTTGGCAAATATTGGGCAGGCCTCTTCCTGCCTGACTTTTCTTTAGAGGACAAACTTCAGAAAACTTGTAATTATAAATGTTCTCACTGCCTTCTGGAGATGCGAATCTTTTTAAAAAGCTTCTTGCCCATTTTACAGCCCAGGCTTGTCCCCTTGGGACCTGGGAGCCACCTCTTTGAATTGTAATCAAGGAAAAGAGTGTTCCTATCTCTCAGTTTCCATTGGAGGATCAGAGCCTAACTTTTGCAGGTACCAGGCTCCAAGTCACAATACAACTTCTGTCGGGAAGACGAAAGAAAGTTTACTTCCAAAGGTTCTATTTGATTTAGGTATAGAAATCCTTACCTTGGTCTCTGGGAGCCAGGGCTCCATGGAGGTTAACAGCAATTTTTCAAATGCACTATTTATTTCTTAGTGTCAAGAATGTGATATTAGGATGTGAATGTACTTTTCTTACAAGGATAAAACTCTAAAAGAAGGCCCATCCCATTGAGGGGGGGAAGAAAAACCTTTTCTAGTGTAGGTGCAATCAGTACGCATCCTGGTGTTGACTTAAACTGTCTCCCCATGTAACTTTCCATTGAAAAGGGAAAAAAAATGAGGGCAGCCAATGAGACATGGTAAATTGTTAATGAATCTGAGCCATTAATAGGAAACTATAGTTAAGTTTGGGTCCAGGTTAAAAGATCTATAGGGGCAATTATTTTGAGAGAAAGTGAGAGAGGCTGAAATGACCAGAGCTTGAGGTGCTTCGCAGAAGACAGAGGGGGGGTTACAGGTGAGATGCTCCGCTGGAGAGTCTCCAGCCTTTGGAGTAATTGAGAGAACGAATTAAAGGGATTGGAGGGATCCCTGGGTGGCGCAGCGGTTTGGCGCCTGCCTTTGGCCCAGGGCGCGATCCTGGAGACCCGGGATCGAATCCCACGTCGGGCTCCCGGTGCATGGAGCCTGCTTCTCTCTCTGCCTCTCTCTCTATCTCTCTGTGTGACTATCATAAATAAATAAAAATTAGAAAAAAATAAAAAAATAAAGGGATTGGAGAGGAGAAGAGTACAAAGGGGGAGAGTCACTGAGAGAAATGTTTACTACTTGACGGTGTTACATTTTTCTGTGAAAACAGAACAACAAAAAAACCCACGTTCAATGTAGCAGGTTAGGCCAGTCAGCATGTTTGCTTTGTGTGCACCACCCGAGGGGCTATTGGGGTAATACTACTAGCACGCGACGTATTATTTTCCTGGATTTTATTTCCTTTTTATTAAGTACTTGGTTTTCTCTCGTGATCCAGCAGCATTCACCAGATAGTCCGGCTTTTCAGTAAGCCTGTGTGGCTGTTTCAGGCAGGGCATCAGGTTGCAGATGCCTCGGAAAGACAGGAACAGCCTCAGGTAGTCCCATCGGACTACCCCACTATGATGGGATCTGGATTCAGTGCAGGCCTCACCTGGGGCGCCTTCCCACCCGGCAAGTTCCTGAGAAACCGAGAGGCACGTGGCAACAGTTGGTGCCGTGGGGGGGGAGGGGGGCAGGGGGCCCCGGTACACGGACAGGGGTCCCTCGGCCTGACCCGTCCCGGGGGCTGGGAGTAGTAGTTCCCAAAGGCCTCTCCTGACGCTTGACTGTTCTTGGGGATGAGGAGCACCCTAGCGGGGCAGGCACCCCCCATCCCTCCCCCACTCCTTCCATCCCTCCCCCTCCCCCATCCCTCCCCCTTCTCCCCATCCCTCCCCCATCCCTCCCCCTTCTCCCCATCCCTCCCCCTCCCCCTCCTCCTCCCTCCTCCCCAGTCCCTCCCCCTCCTCCCACCATCCCTCCCCCCTCCCCATCCCTTCCCCATCCCTCCCCCTCCTCCCCATCCCTCCCCCATCCCTCCCCATCCCTCCCCCTCCTCACCATCCCTCCCCCTCCTCTCCCCTCCCCAATCTCTCCCCCTCCTCCCACCATCCCTCCCCCCTCCCCCATCTCTCCACCATCCCTCCCCCTCCTCCCCATCCCTCCCCCCTCCCCCATCTCTCCCCATCCCTCCCCCTCCTCCCCATCCCTCCCCCATCCCTCCCCCATCCCTCCCCATCCCTCCCCATCCCTCCCCCATCCCGCCCCATCCCCATCCTCCTCCTCCCCATCCCTCCCCCTCCTCCTCCCCCTCCCCAATCCCTCCCCCTCCTTCCACCATCCCTCCCCCCCTCCCCCATCTCTCCCCCATCCCTCCCCCTCCTCCCCATCCCTCCCCCATCCCTCCCCCATCCCGCCCCATCTCTAACCCTCCCCCTCCTCCCCATCCCTCCTCCTCCCCCTCCTCCCCATCCCTCCCCCTCCTCTCCCCTCCTCCCCCTCCCCAATCTCTCCCCCTCCTCCCACCATCCCTCCCCCCTCCCCCATCTCTCCCCCATCCCTCCCCCTCATCCCCATCCCTCCCCCATCCCTCCCCATCCCTCCCCATCCCTCCCCCATCCCGCCCCATCCCCATCCCTCCTCCTCCCCATCCCTCCCCCTCCTCCTCCCCCGTCCCCAATCCCTCCCCCTCCTCCCACCATCCCTCTCCCCTCCCCTATCCCCCCCCCATCCCTCCCCATCCCTCCCCATCCCTCCCCTTCCTCCCCATCCCTCCCCATCCCTCCCCCATCCCGCCCCATGTCTAACCCTCCTCTCCCCTCCTTCCCCATCCCTCCTCCTCCCCCTCCTCCCACCATCCCTCCCCCCTCCCCCATCCCTCCCCATCCCTCCCCCATCCCACCCCAACCCTAACCCTCCCCCTCCTCCCCATCCCTCCCCCTCCTCCCCAATCTCTCCCCCTCCTCCCACCCCCCCCCCCCACCCCTACTGCCAGCTTCGGCACAGGCTTGCGGAGTCCGGCTCTCGCCCAGAGGAACTGGGCGGCGGGCGGGGTTGAGCATCCGCGTGGGGAGCCTGAGGCCGGGACTCCGTCCTTCTGTCCGTCCGCAGCCTCCTCTGCCCCAGAACCTGCAGGCTGTGCCGAGGCAGCCCCTCCTGCACCGGAATCCCCGTGGCACGCCCGGTTCTTGGGAACCCCTCCTGGACGGCCACTTCCCGGTGCCGCGGACACCCCCGGGCGTGCTCCCTCCTCCCCCAGCCCGGCCCCACCCGGGATCAGTGGTTCGTACCCCCGGGTCCAATCCCGCTCCCGGCAGCGGCGGCGGTGGGTGTACCCAGCGGCCCCTCCTCTGCTCCCCTTTGCGGGGAGCCCCGAGGACCCCGCGCCCGCCCCGAGGACCCCGCTGCCCGCCCCGAGGACCCCGCGCCCGCCCCGAGGACCCCGCTGCCCTCCCCGAGGACCCCGCTGCCCTCCCCGAGGACCCCGCTGCCCTCCCCGGACCCCGCTGCCCTCCCCGAGGACCCCGCTGCCCTCCCCGGACCCCGCTGCCCTCCCCGGACCCCGCTGCCCTCCCCGAGGACCCCGCGCCCTCCCCGAGGACCCCGCTGCCTTCCCCGAGGACCCCGCTGCCTTCCCCGAGGACCCCGCTGCCCTCCCCGGACCCCGCTGCCCTCCCCGAGGACCCCGCGCCCGCCCCGAGGACCCCGCTGCCCTCCCCGGACCCCGCTGCCCTCCCCGGAGCCCGCTGCCCTCCCCGAGGACCCCGCTGCCCTCCCCGAGGACCCCGCTGCCCTCCCCGAGGACCCCGCTGCCCTCCCCGAGGACCCCGCTGCCCTCCCCGAGGACCCCGCACCCTCCCCGAGGACCCCGCACCCGCCCGAGGACCCCGCTGCCCTCCCCGAGGACCCCGTGCCCGCCCCGAGGACCCCGCGCCCGCCCCGAGGACCCCGCTGCCCTCCCCGAGGACCCCGCTGCCCTCCCCGAGGACCCCGCACCCTCCCCGAGGACCCCGCACCCGCCCGAGGACCCCGCTGCCCTCCCCGAGGACCCCGCACCCTCCCCGAGGACCCCGCACCCGCCCGAGGACCCCGCTGCCCTCCCCGAGGACCCCGCACCCTCCCCGAGGACCCCGCACCCGCCCGAGGACCCCGCTGCCCTCCCCGAGGACCCCGTGCCCGCCCCGAGGACCCCGCGCCCGCCCCGAGGACCCCGCTGCCCTCCCCGAGGACCCCGCTGCCCTCCCCGAGGACCCCGCACCCTCCCCGAGGACCCCGCACCCGCCCGAGGACCCCGCTGCCCTCCCCGAGGACCCCGCACCCTCCCCGAGGACCCCGCACCCGCCCGAGGACCCCCGCACCCTCCCCGAGGACCCCGCACCCGCCCGAGGACCCCGCTGCCCTCCCCGAGGACCCCGTGCCCGCCCCGAGGACCCCGCGCCCGCCCCGAGGACCCCGCTGCCCTCCCCGAGGACCCCGCTGCCCTCCCGGAGGACCCCGCACCCTCCCCGAGGACCCCGCACCCGCCCGAGGACCCCGCTGCCCTCCCCGAGGACCCCGCGCCCGCCCCGAGGACCCCGCTGCCCGCCCCGAGGACCCCGCTGCCCTCCCCGAGGACCCCGCGCCCTCCCCGAGGACCCCGCGCCCGCCCCGAGGACCCCGCGCCCGCCCCGAGGACCCCGCTGCCCGCCCCGAGGACCCCGCGCCCGCCCCGAGGACCCCGCGCCCGCCCCGAGGACCCCGCTGCCCTCCCCGAGGACCCCGTGCCCGCCCCGAGGACCCCGCGCCCGCCCCGAGGACCCCGCTGCCCTCCCCGAGGACCCCGCGCCCGCCCCGAGGACCCCGCGCCCGCCCCGAGGACCCCGCTGCCCGCCCCGAGGACCCCGCTGCCCTCCCCGAGGACCCCGCTGCCCGCCCCGAGGACCCCGCTGCCCTCCCCGAGGACCCCGTGCCCGCCCCGAGGACCCCGCGCCCGCCCCGAGGACCCCGCGCCCGCCCCGAGGACCCCGCTGCCCGCCCCGAGGACCCCGCACCCGCCCGAGGACCCCGCTGCCCTCCCCGAGGACCCCGCGCCCGCCCCGAGGACCCCGCGCCCGCCCCGAGGACCCCGCTGCCCGCCCCGAGGACCCCGCGCCCTCCCCGAGGACCCCGCGCCCGCCCCGAGGACCCCGCTGCCCTCCCCGAGGACCCCGCTGCCCGCCCCGAGGACCCCGCTGCCCTCCCCGAGGACCCCGCTGCCCTCCCCGAGGACCCCGCTGCCCTCCCCGAGGACCCCGCGCCCGCCCCGAGGACCCCGCTGCCCGCCCCGAGGACCCCGCGCCCGCCCCGAGGACCCCGCGCCCGCCCCGAGGACCCCGCTGCCCGCCCCGAGGACCCCGCGCCCGCCCCGAGGACCCCGCGCCCGCCCCGAGGACCCCGCACCCGCCCCGAGGACCCCGCTGCCCTCCCCGAGGACCCCGCGCCCGCCCCGAGGACCCCGCACCCGCTCTCAAAGCCCGACGCTGCGGCCGCGGTGGTCGGTTCTCACCGCTCGGCCGGCAGGACCAGGGTCGTTACTCCGTGTCAGAATTTGGGTAATTTTGGTGAGAACAAGGGTCATATGTCCTCCCCACGGGGCCGTCGTTCGTGGGGAACAGCAAGGGCCGAAGGTGGGCGGCCTTGGGGAGTCGGGGCCGACTGAAGGGAGTCGGGATGGTCAAGAAGGCGACCCGCGAGCGTCCTAGAAGGGAAGAGGACGCTGATCGCCGTGGTGCTATGCAGTCATTCATTCACTCATTTGTTTATTTATTTCATGATAGAGACAGAGCGAGCGAGGCAGAGACCCAGGCAGAGGGGGGGCAGGCCCCACGCGGGAGCCGGACGCGGGACTCGATCCCGGGACTCCAGGGTCACGCCCTGGGCGGAAGGCGGGACCGCTGGGCCACCAGGGCTGCCCATAGCTTTGTAGTTTTAATGACATTTCCCTAAAAGCTAATTCATTGGGTGTCTTTATGTGCTTATTTACCCTCCATACAGCTTGTTTGACTGTTTACCAAAAGGTTTTCTCATTTTTAATTATACATTTTTTTCTCTACGGTTGAGTGTTGAGATTTCTGTGTTATGAATAAAACTCATTCCTCAACTAAGTGATTTGCAAATATCTTTGTGCTTTGGTGTCCCATCTAAGAACTCGGCCCATAGGGCTCTTGGGTGGCTCAGATGGTCAAGTGTCTGACTTCAGCTCAGGCATGATCTCAGGGTCTTTTTTTTTTTTTTTTAAATTTTTTTTAATTTTTATTTATTTATGATAGTCACAGAGAGAGAGAGAGAGGCAGAGACACAGGCACAGGGAGAAGCAGGCTCCATGCACCGGGAGCCCGATGTGGGATTCGATCCCGGGTCTCCAGGATCGCGCCCTGGGCCAAAGGCAGGCGCCGAACCGCTGCGCCACCCAGGGATCCCGATCTCAGGGTCTTGAGATCGAGTCTCGCAATTGGCTCCCCACTCAGCAGGGAGTCTGCCTCCTTCTCTCCCTCTACCCTTTTCTCTGCTTGTGCACCCACGCTCGCTCCCTCTCTCTCATAAATAAATAAATAAATAAATAAATAAATAAATAAATAAATAAATATAAAATCTTAAAGGTCTCTTCCTTAACACATTATGATAAACATTTTCTATTACATTTCTAGGTAGAGGTTTCACATTTTTATGTTTCACATTTAAGACTGATGCATTTGGGGGCACCTGGGTGGCTCAGTGGCTGAGCATCAGCCTTTGGTTCAGGTCATGATATTGGGGTTCTGGGATGGAGTCCTGCATCCAGCTCCCCACAGGGAGCCTGCTTCTCCCTCTGCCTGTGTCTCTGCCTCTGTGTGTGTGTGTGTCTCTCATGATAAACAAATAACATATTTTTTAAAAAGACTGATTTATTTTAAGTAAGTTTTTGTCTGGGTATAGGATACAAGTCGAGAGTTTTTAATATTACTTTTTGCATGTGGATGTCCAAATGCTCCTAACATTATGGCTTTGCCAAAATCTCAAGACCATATTAGTATGCTCTGTCCCTGGATCCTTTCCTATACTTCATTGATCTACGCTTTTATCTGCTCACTAATACTACAATATCTTAATGTAGCTTTTGATTAAGTCAACAAAAAAGGCAGCACAAGTCCTTCAAATATATTCTTTTGTTTTACTACTCTGGTATCTTTGCCTTTCCATATAAATTTTAGGAAGAACTTATCAATAGCTACAAATATCTGCTGGGATTTTGTTTGGGAGTATAATAAATCTATAGA